>NW_006440645.1:6780705-6847540 GCF_000325575.1 Pteropus alecto | reverse complement strand
AGTCTTCCGAGGTGGGTCTCCCATCCAAGTACTAACCAGGCCTGAGCCTTTTTATTTTTTTACTATTTTACCACTTTTGTGTGAAGACTCAACATTTCTCTCCAAAATAGCCTTAAGTGAGTCTTCCTTTCCATTCTACCCTCACACTTTTTCTTTTCTGGTTTTTTTTTTTTTTGTACTCCTCAACTACTAAACATTTCTCATCATCCTCAGAAGCGAAAACAAAGAAAGCTTTTATGTCTCTTTAGCTTAGAGTCTCTCTGCTTTCTTTTATATATGTCTAGGTATATTTAATGGATAAAGAATTGAGATTTTTGTTAACAGGCGTAATACAGACTCTTCACGTAAAAACAAAATCAGCAAACATCTCAACTTGATAACAAGTAATTAAAAGAAGCCACACGGCCAACGGCATACTTGCGATGAGGCCGGGCTCTGTCCTCGCTGGGAGTTCCTGCGGCTGCTCTTTAGGCGACAATATGAAATTTATGGATGGAGTGCCCCACCTTGAAAGAAATCTGCCTTTACTTGTGAAGGTTTTCTAATGCCATAGCTGAGAAACCAACGTGTACACTGTAGGAAGAGTGAACAGGAAGTTGTGAATGTTCTTGAGTAACAATAAATGACATCAGTGTTCTGCTCTAGGCCCCTCTGTTCTCAGGAACAAAATTGAAGTGCAATAGACAAATATAGTCTGATTCTTTTTCCTATTTCTTAGTGTTTTGTTTTGTTTTGTTTTGTTTGTTTCTTTGTTTTGGTGTGTGGTGGGGGTGGGTTGTGGGAGGGCATTTTAGACAATGAAGTAATCTAAGGACTGAAATAGGTCTTTTGAGTCATGCCCCGTGACGTTTGGACTAGTTTGGGTGGGCGTGAGGGAAATGGATGGTGGCGTCTTACTATGTGGAAACTCCCCCCAAGAACTGGCAGAGTAGGCAGCTGGGTATGAGGGGAGGGCTGGACTATTCTGGAGTTCATTCAGCATATGTGAGTCATATGGACTGGAGTCTTGCATTTTTGTGTCTTTCTAGTCCAGGGTTATGGGAACAGTAGGGATACATGACATATTTCTGCTCAGGGAAGTGTGATGGCTCCCAATAGAGTAGGACTGGATGTCTTTGTGTTAAATTATAATCAGAGAGAAGAATCGTTTATGGGCCACACCTTCAAGGGCAAATCATGGAGTGAGCTTCAGAAATCAGTCTTGGTCTCAGAACTGGAGGGAGAAAACAGAATGTACTAGTTAGACTAATGGGAATATCTAACAGTTGTATTTTTATTAATAAATTGACATTCCAGTATTTAAAAAGGAAAAAAGAAATCAGGCTTAGTCTATGACTTTCCAGCCATAATATCATGGCTGGCTTAAAGAGGCGACCTTCTAAAAGACACATATTGTTTTTGAAAGTTGAAAAGATTGATTCAAACAGAAAGATGCTATCCAAGCCATAACACATTTGTTACCCATAATTAGATGAACAGATTCAAGATAATCTTAAAAGAATCAATAGAATTAATATAGCAACACCAAAAGTAATGCTCTTTCTTCAGAGTCTTCATTCTAAGCCACTGAAAATTCTTGGACATCTATTCCATCTTTGATCTTTATAAAAGATATAGGCAAGGTTGAGGCAATTTGGGGAAAAATAATTTAGATTAATGAAAGAGGTGGGCAATCACCTAAATCTAGGTCGATCTGGAATAGGATGGGCTTAAAGTAGTAGGGAGCAAATTTTCTTTGGGTCACTTTTGTCCTTCTCGTAGTTTTCTTTGTGCTTTCAATATTTCTCTGTCCAAGGCCATCAGACTTCCCCTGCAGTCTCCTAGAGGGCCAGGGAGTTCTAGTGTGCTCCTTAATGGCTAAGTCACCATGTTGGAGAACTTTATGTCCTCTCCTGACCTTGGTCTCATTCATATCACTTCCCTGGAAATCACTGTTTGGATGAATACGGTATCACTTTCTTCCAAATAATGCCTTCTTATGCAGGAAACATGAGTCCTGGGAAATTTTAGGTATTGTTATCATCATACGCTCTGCATATAATGGATTTAGGCCAGACATTATGGCCAGACATCTGCTGATATAGTGCGAACCATACTTGAAGTTACTCTGGTTTAGTTGTTTAGAAGGTAAGGATTTGCTTTTACCAAAGTGTTTTCTGAAATCTGTATAATTCTCATAGTGTATGTTGGCCTGATACATTCCTTCAGTAGAACTGATGAGATCCTTTGAGCAATGAGATCGTAGAAGTTCAAATTTTACTGTTGTAGGATAATTGTAACCATCTCTGTCATGTTTTACTAATCAAATAATTGGTTCTATTCACTGTCGAGTGGTGGCCTGATAAACAGTAGTTTGGAAATAGTTTGTTAATCCCTATCAATTTTTTGTCACTTTAATGTTTAAAACCATTTCAACAACAATAGCAAAAGAGATGTACTGTACAAGCAATTTAGTTTTTCTTCTCATTTCTGTGGTATTGGATGAATTCAACGATATAAAGTTATGATAGTATATGGGGATTTCTAGTGCCCGGATTATTCTTAACAAGCCCATTCAAAGAATAAATGATATGTAGTATATCATGCCTGCTAATGCTTGTTTGGACGTATTTTTGGTACACATAATCTGTGCTTTGTAGAGTAGTGATTTATGTGGTTGTATAAGAAGAGGAGGTTGTCCGGGACTTAAATGCTCCTGTGGGTTTATTATGCATAAAATCCTGAGATCTAAACATTTTACTGAAGTGGTTTCACGATCATGCAAAGCAAGTTATTCTTGGCTGCCTGAAAAGAAAGTAAAACACATTCTTGCTCTTACTTCTGTCTTTTATTCCCACCTGATGTCATCCTCAAATCGTGCAATATCCTTAAACTGGGAGGTTACAACTAATTCCAAACAACCTTTTTAGGGACTTTCCTTCCTCTAGACATTTCCTAACACAGAATGTACGGTAAACATTCCCAACTCCCAGACAAGAGACGGCCCCAATGTCTGATTGTCCCTGCAGCCCCTCGGCCTTGGTCTACTACACATGACTGTCCATCAGAAACCTTCCTTTCCCCAGCAGAACGTGGCACAGCGCACTCAAAGACCTCCATTAACGCATTCTCAAACAAGCGCATGCTGATACACTGGAGAAATACACAGAAGGAAAAATGGCATATTTGCTAGGAAGCAGTCAAAAGCAGTTGGGTTGCGAGGCAGGAAGAAAGCATAAAAACAATTTTAGATCCCACATTCTACTTGAATATCTGAATGTATCCAGTGGAATTCGTTGCAAGTGTGTAAAATAAAAGAAAAAAAATTTTAAAGGAAAAAATAAATTACCGATGCATGTCAATCTCCCTCCCTCCAAGTTACTCTTTCTTTTGGTTTCCAAGTTTCCATCCTCCTAAATCAAACTGTACAATTGCTTCAGATAGTTTGCATTTGAGATTTGTTTTTGTTTTTTGTGAATAGCTATAAATTACATAAAAAGAAGCTGCAGTTGCGCTTTCAACTATTCAATAAGGATTTAATTTAATTTAATAGGACAGTTATCATATGTTAATTAAATACTGATGGATAATGAGAAACATATTTACTCTGGTTTACCAACAAGGTACAAAAATATGTTTTAAATCTAAGTTTGGCATTTATCTAGTTTGCAGATTCTTCTATAGAGAGATACAGTTCTTCAGAGTTAATATGTTTATTTCACTGAGCTTAAATTGTACGTGACAGTTAAAGTATTTGTATTTGCTATCAAGGCTTATAGTTGTGTTGCAGAGATATATGTGGATATGTTTTAGATCAGTGAACACTGAATCTTCCCACATCAATTATATGTTTAATAATCGATCGATCTTTTTTATAGCTCCATTTGTATTTTTGGAATTTGACTATCTCTAACAGGTAGTTATAAAACTCTGTCCGATGGAATTCTCTTCTTTTTATCAATTTTTCAATACACTGCTTATTAATAAATGATATATTTTAAGAATGTTTTCTTCAAATCACCACTTGTCATCTGTAAGATGAATCGTATTCTCTCTAATTGAGTGCATTTTCCCTCACCGTAGTTAGGGACACGCTTGACTGAATTCACCTTTTTTTCTTGGAGCCAATATTCCTCCTCATCTTTCTCTCTCTCTTTATGTGTAATTATGACCTTCTTTTTTCTGTCTCCTCTGCTATCATTTTATCCCTAAAGCCTCCCTAAGGACCTAAAACTTGGCTTTCCACCAAAGTACATTGTCTGGAGTCAGATCTTACGAGTGCTGAGTTGACTTATCTCCTGAGTTTCTAGGCCCTTAGAAAGACTACACAGTAAAACAATGAGAGCCAGTAAAAGTAAAGAGTTGAGGAATTATCTGAAAAATGTGGCCAGTATGCATGGCAAATCTGGATCATTTCATCTCTAATTTTTCTCCCTCAGTAACAGGATTATGTGGGTCTTGACACGCGCATTAAATTTCCACTTTTTTGTGCATGCAGAGATGCAGCCAAAGGCAAGAGGTGGTTTTGAGTTTTCTTTTTATTAAAGTGAAATATCTGAAATCCTTGACATAAGAGCTCTCATAACATGTCTCATTGTGCTAAAAAAAAAAAATAAAATAAAAAATAAAATACTCGTGTGCTCAGGAAGAGAACACAAGGTGGCAGGGCCACAGCAGAAATAGCGTTGTTGCTGTCAGAATTCTCCTACAGGGTAGGTCAGAGATATAAACAGCTTTAAACTCTCTGCGAGGTGCATTTTTTCACTCAAATTTCACATAATTTGTTATTTTCTTTATCAATAACAAATCAGTCATCCCTTTGAGTCACAATCGATCTTGGTTTATTAAGTTGAAATACGTAAGGATACAGCAAGCAGACACAATTAACACTGTAAATTATTTGTCTGAAGTGTGCTGCATTATTTTTCTTAGCTTTTTATAACACAAGTATTGGTTTAATTTAAAAAATGCTTTAGAAATAATTCTGTAGAATAAAATAATATATTTTCAATGATCTAGATAATTAGAATATCCCTGGTCTCTGTTACATTTCAGAGTGTTTTGTGTCTTTGGGAATGAATTATTGGCATTTTGAGTAAGTAATGAGATAGGGTAGAAGTCAATGAATTTATCTTGATTCTGCCAAGGGAAATATATAGTAGTGATGTGTATTTCAAACTTCTGTTGCTAATAAACTGGAATATTAGAGAAAAAAATGGAAAATGTGCTAGTTAAGGTATCAGAACTTAAGTAAAATATAAATACAACAATTTCAGGAACTTAACCGATGGCAGTTTAATTCTTGCTAATGAAAAATCCCAAATTTTGGTGGCCCAGCTTCTGGGAAACCATTTATTCACTAACCACGTTTCCCTCTATCTGTTGCTTTGGTAAATTTCAACACCAACTTCTAAAATTATTGCAGAAGGGGAAAGAGCATGGAGGGTTGCAAAAGCTAGGTTGTCCGGGGGAAGCTGGAAATACTGGTTATCACTTCTACTTATATTCCGTGAGCCAGAACTCAGCCTTGTGGCCACATCCAACAGGCTGCTTCTCTCTGGTTCAGTTATAGCTGCAGTCCATGAGTGAAATAGCCTCCTCTTTGTGGAATCCTCAGCTCTGCTCTAAAGCCCTGTCAACTAATTGAATCAGGTTCTTCCAGATTACCTAGGATAATCTTTTTACTTAAAATCAACTGATTATGGACATTAATCACATCTACTAAATACCTTCATTACAATGCCTGGATTAGTGTTTATTGAATAACCAGAGAGTGTTATCTATCTAGGCAGGTTATCACAGAAAAAAAGAGCATCTCAATATTTATATATCTGTGTACATAGTTATAATATTCGATTATATGTATAAGTCGAAATTGTGCTTTTTAAACATTTCTTTGTCTTTTGACACTTAGTGTGACTATACAGACACATTTCCACATGTACTATATTTTTTCCCTCTTTACACTTATCTATCTAATTAGGAAATAAATAAAATGCAGCATGACATATGTAGGATAAGCCCTAGCTTTGAAGTGCAACAGACTTGTCTTTGAAACCTTGTTCCACTATTTATTAGTAATTCTGTAACTTTGGACAATGTCATTTGATGACTTTGAGGACAGCGTCTTTTCCTGTTGTACAAGGTAATAATGACTGCATCTGTATATAACATACTGTAACAGTCCTTAGTTCAGGGTAACTGCTCAATAAATGATAGACATTATGAAATGAGACAGATATAGCCTCCAGGCAGGGATGGACTCTCCCTAGAATGCTGGCAATCTCAGAAGCCAGGATATTCCTATAACAATTCCCATCTACCTCGGGGCAGAAGAGGTAGGATGTACTCTGCCTGGGACAGAAGCACAATGATAGGACAGGCAGCATTCAGAGGTTCTGCAGATGCCATGGAGTGTGCTTTCTAATCGTAAAATTCTTGCCTCAAATCTAGGTCTTTGCCATAAAAATATTAGCAGTTCTCACATAGCTCCCGAAGAAGAGTATGAATGTCAGAATTTTGTTTGTCATATAAATTCTTTTTTTTTTATTCATCAGCTATTTATTGAGTTTCTCCTAACTCCTTGACATCGTTCTGGATGAGAGGAACGGACACATACTGAGACTTGCGGAGATGTAGACTTTAGAGTAATAGTTTGCATGTTGGAAGGGTGGGGCTGGTAATTAAAAACTTCAGTCCGCGGTGTTCCTGGTCAGTGAGGGACTGCCTCCTGCTGTCCAGTAAAGGCTTTCGTAGCAGGTCGGGTTTTATTGATGGTAAAATCTCTTCTAACTTTAGCATGCCACATTTCTTTTTCTTAAAACTTCCTGTGAATCTAACCTTTTCTACGTGCTATTTAGGTAATCTACGATCTCACAGGAAAAATAATTTAAAAAACAACCAATCTGATTGCTATTTCCTACATGTGACCTTTGATAAAATATCAATTTCTGAAGGCCAAATTCTGGAAATCTAGGTGCTGAGAAACATCTTAATATGAGCAGTATGTGAAAGTGGCCAATATTTGACTGGAAAATCATTTGAGTAATGATAGTTTTCTTAGATGCAGCAAAGTGAAGATAACTCTGTTAGCGTTCCACTTGGAGATAGTTGATAAGTTCGTGAGGACAGCGTCATGTTCTCAAAGGTTGTGCAGCACTTCACGAGGGCAGTGGCTGTTGAAAGTAGCACCAGCCACTGGCGGTGGAGGTGGATTGGAAAACTCCATAACGGTATGTGTGCGGCAAACTCTGCTTTGGAGTGTCAATAAAAAATGTGTAATTGTTTGTGAAAGAGGAAAAATTACTTTAGAACATATACTATTAAATATTTCAATACAGAATTTATGTTATATATGCAAAATGTCTTATTTTCCCACTTAACTGTCACATACTGTTTAATTAAATTAATTTCCAAAAAGCCATAACTTGTCAGCAAAAGCTTTTTTTTTTTTTTTTTTTTTTTTTAAGCAAATGCATTTTTAAATAACATTTCATGTTTGATTTAGGGAGTGAATGTGTATTACATGTCAACTAGATCATGAAACTACATTTTTTAGTATTGAAAATAGACCAAAAGAGCAATAATCCTGTATTCAGCTGGTTTATTTTTATAATTTTGTTATTTGTTTCTAAATGAAGATTATACATACACTGCAGGAGTAGATACATCTTTTTTCCCATTAAAAGAAAAAGAATAAATTTTCTTTTCATTTCTTTTTTCACATTCTAGAGACCTCTTGATAAAGAAGTTTATAGACTTCTATATAAAAATATCAATCAGCTATATGCCATTTATAAATAAGCTGAAGATATTATTTTTGCATATTTTATTGATTTTATAACAAAGAAAGCTGAGGTTTAGAGATGTTTACCACAGTAGAAGGTCAGGTGTGAACTTGACATTTGTGGGTAAATCTCAAATGTGTCTGTGTGTGTGTATGTCTTATAGCAAGATGTGATAGATAGATGTCTCCCTCCCTCCTTCCTTCCTTCCTTCCTTCCTTCCTTCCTTCCTTCCTTCCTTCCTTCCTTCCTTCCTTCTTTCTTTCCTCTTTGAACAATAATTAAAAAAAAAAGCTGGTAGAAATGTTTATAACTTTAATACTTGCACCAGCTTCCTTTCTTTCATGAAATTATAAATGGTAGCCATGTTAGATTTTCAGTGATTGTTTTACCAAATTGGCTTTTGAGCAACAGTAACGATGTGATTTTATTTAAAGAAAGCAATAGCAGAAAGCAGATACGAATAGTGACCTTTTGGCCTCGCCTTGTAGGTTCATCATGGGCTATGATCTAGCACATTTTTATTGGATTTCCGCTTGCTGCTGCCTCGTATAGACCGGTTTAATTGTACTTCTTTCAGTCAGATGGCCCCTCATCTTCACCCCCAGCACTTGAGAAACACTTCCCCCCGCCCATTTATTTTGTAGTTTTTTGATGCCTGAGTGAATTCGGTTTCTCTTAGTTCTAATGATGTTAAAGTTCACAATGTTATTGCAAACTTAGTAGTTAACTTAATAGTTAGGTAGTTCAGCAGTTAACTGCGTAGTATCAAAGTTAACTCGTTAACTTCATGGTGTGAAAATTCATTGGCTGGTTCTTCGTAAGGTGTTTAAAGATGGATTTAATAAAGGAATCAAAAGCCATAACTCTGGAAAACTGCAGCACTTCATGGCAGAGGCGATTCAGAAACTGAGTTCGTACAGTGTGACTTGTAAGATGCGAGGAGCTGAAGAGCTGTAGGGCATCGGACTAGGGGTTAGTAGTGGTTTGTAATGAATGCTGTTTCGAAATGATTTTTTCCACAGTGTCACTTTTATTATCAGGAACCATTTGGTTGAGGATTTTCAGTACAATTTTTCAGCCATCCTAGGGCCTTGATTGATTTTCTAACTCTCAACATATCCTGAAGTCCTGAGAACTCTCTTGCTGTTAATTTTTATAGTGCATAAACCAAAAATATGCTAAGTGCTTTCAATGTTCCAATCTTAAAATCACATTTTGTAACCAGATGATTCTTATAAATTTGTTTCCCAGAAGGTCATAATCCAGTATTGAAAAATATATATTTTAATATCAGATGTTTTCTTAGTTAGCATCTGTTTTGTAAGGTTCATAATTCAGTTAAATGACATGTTTCAAAGTACAGAGTATTTTTAAATAATTAGGAGTGGATTAGCCAATTTGGAAGTATGACAAATTCTAGCTCTGTGAATATATTGGTAGAAAGAGCAGAAAATGGATCTGGGGTAGGGTGTGCTCTGATATTATAGGTAAGAGAAAATAATTTCACCAGAATGAGCCAAATGAGATACATAGTTATGCATAAATCAATACACAGCTGTGTAGCAGGCACCTCATGTTGGATTCATCAAACTGTTGGTGAAAAAAAGGTTTTGGAAAGTAGGGGAGGGGTCATTGGAATAATCAAGAGCAGGTAAAAATCCCATCGTAATGGATTCCATGAGACAACGAAATTGTTGTGTACTGACTGCATATGTTCCTGTAAATATTTCCATTCTGCAGCAGGGAGAAAAAGTTTAAGGATAGCTTATTCAGAGCAAATTAAGAAGAAGAAAAAAAAAATCAGTGCTTTGAATGCAGAATTAAAAATGGAGTGATGAGTAATATGCTTATACCATGGACTCCTGGCTCAGTAGTTTGTTTTGTTGTTCTGTTTGTTTGGAAAGTTTTAGATTTTTAGAGGGTAGGGTATTGGTGTACTTGAAGAAGGAAGATGTAAGAAACATCTAACCTAGTATTGTTGATACTGTAAGTTCACAGAATTGTGAATGAATGACTAAAACTTGAAAGATAATTGCTGCTTGAGGCAGGGCGGTGCTGGCAGTGCGGGCACCACCGTGAGGGTGCGATTCAGCTGCAGCATGCCCGTCCTGGTCCTCTCCTGTAGAAGGAGCGCTCTGAGTGCTGCAACCGGCTTCTCTTCCGTCAGCCCCCCCGCCCCTCCCCGTACTCTTCATTGCAAATCGAAATCAAAGAATCCGGGCTCTTCCACTTACTCAGGAGGGCCCTAAGCAGCATAGGTGGTTTTCTGCATAGACTCAGCAAACTCGTCAAAGATATTACTTCTCTCATAGAAAGTACAAAACTCTTGCCATAAAAATTGTTTTTGCCATGGTGGTGGATCGTTTGGCACATTATGGTGACGTGAACGACTAAAATACTCTAGCCGGGGCCACCTCTTGAACTCTGCACATCGATGCCCTGTAGAATGCATCTTCGCAGCCGTGGCCCTCGGCTGTGCTCTTCCTGTACTGGAGACGAATCAACCTTTTTATGCCCGGACTGCATCGAGAAGATAAGAGGTTACTGCCCTCCTAACTACTGATTGCAAAAAAAAAAAAAAAAAAAAAATTGCTTACCATGTGATAGTTTGAAAACACGATTTTGAAGTCAGAGGGTCATTATGAGTTATTCTACGGATGAAGCAAAAGAAGAAAGACCAGCCCAGTTCATGCCTGAGCGGGCGCCGGCGCCTGGCATCCGGCCGCCTGTATTCTCTTCTTCTCTCCACGGTTTCGCTACTTCCTAGTTCCCAAGATGGAAGATTCGAGCCCTGTTCTGTCCTGGGGTCACAATCTTTCTTTCAGTCATTACTAATTAAGCACTTGCTAAATGCAAGAGGCCTGACTAGGCAGAAGATCTAGCTGTAACCTAGCCAATTTGATTGTCAGAAGCATTTGTGAAATTGTGTGGGAATATGACTGCTCGGCCCCACATCGGACCTGCTAAAACAAAATGTGCGAGTGAAGGTCCTAGGACTTTATGTTATAAAGAATACCCCAGGGTCAGTAAAACGACGAGAGGAATCTGGTACCGTTGCTTAAGGAATGCTTACACGGAAAGTGTAGTTTTATTATCTGGGGCGGTGCCTTGATCTCTCCCACAGCGCTTTCCTCCTGCAGCCCTTCCCATCTCAGGGAAGCCGTCTTTTCTCCTATTTTGAAATTAGAGCACTACTGTTTCCTGCCATTTCTTCTAGTTGTTTTCATTACTGACTGCAGATAGAAAGACTTTCTGGAATAATTTCTGGTGCTCTCTTGCTCTGCAAAGTTATCTATAAAAGTGAAAGAGGTTTTGCAAAACCTGGAAGAGGAAGTTTCCAGGGACAAGCAGAGAGGAGATGCAAGTAGACTGCTCAGAGGAGAGGGTCAAAGGAAACAGTCTGTTTCTGACGGAATCGCTGTAGTGGCCCCTCTCTTTCGCCCCTTATTAGCTTGGCATAAGTACATGGACCGTTGCTCAAGGAGCCATTTCACAGATTACTGTGTCTTTTGGGGCGAGGAGATAAGAAATGTTTTCTATATATTTCTCTCGTCTCGTCTCCTGCCCTTGGGAGACTGTAATTTTTAGAACTTAGTGACCCAATAATATTATAAATATTTTGAAAAATGCCTTAAATACGAATGGACTCAGTGCCCTACAGCAGCCAATATGGCCAGCTGGATTCTAACATAAGATTCAAAGCCTCCAAAAAAAAGATAATAAATTTATTTGATTCCCTATAGACAAAAGAATCAGAAAACTAAACCGGTTCTTTAATTTTCTCACCAGCTGGTTGATTTAATATCAAGTAAGTACTACTTGTAGTTTCTAGTTATTGACGAGTCAAGGAAATGAAGTCAGTTGTACATACTGAAATCATATTATGTAAGCATCCATTGACTCCATTTAAATAAGCCCATACCAAACTTTTAAGTTAAATGTAACTTTATTAACTCTTTATTGTCTCCTAAGTAAAAAGTTGTAGTTTTCATAAAATGAAAATACAATATTTTGGATATGTTCATTTCCTTAGTGCATAATAATGGAAAATAGATTTTTAAAATAATATATAAAATATATTTTGAAAATAATAAAAATAATTTTAATGGTAATAATGGAAAATGAAAAAATGACTTTTTCATTTACTTGCCACGTCATGTTTCAAACTATCAGTGCTAAACATTTGAATATTTAAAAAGTCGACAGGGCTTTGTTTTACCAGATGTTCTTTGAAATTGTTGTGTATTTTATAGCCGAGGGGAAGAAAGATGCAGACCAGATCATTAGATATTTGCATGTCCTGTTAAAATAGGTCATTTTTCAAAGGAGTGTAGAATACATAACCATTCCTTTACTGCTACTTACGAAGACAGTGTTCTTTGGAGCTAAGATAAACGAGATATGGAGAACAATCCGTCTATCCCAAGCATTTGAAAACAATCTCCGATTATGTGTTGGTAGTTCTTTCTTGGTTAAATCTTGTCTATACTTAAAGACTGTCCAGTTGATTAGGAAACATTGCATGAACTTGTTTTGAAAGTATATTTATTACATTCCCAGCAACATGCTTAATATATTTTTTCTTTAACCTCTAGATACCTTTTCAGGTGAAATATCTCTAAGTTTAAAGCAATGGGTCCAATTGTTAAACTAAGAAAAGTATACAAATACACTAGGTTCCCTGTTTTTCCAGATTTTCTGACACTATAGTGTATTTGCCATAGTTTTTACACAAATTTTCTTTACACAAATTTTATGACTCCATATTAAGCAAATGATAGATGGCTACTAGTAAGACATTTGAGGAAAAAATCAAGATATATTAAGTCACTTCATGTTTTATTAATATTATAGGAGTTCCAAGTCAGACATGGAAAAATTTAAATGGAGAAATGGAAAACATTACATTGCAAAGAAATGTCGATGAAACATGATGGCAAAATCAAGATGATTTCATATACTTGATTTATTATAAAATGTATGAAGAAGTAACATGAAGTCAAAAGATTGTCTTACCTGTTACAAAGAGAAGTTTTGCTGAGTTTATCCCAACTCCATTCTATGCACAGCCCTGTTTGTGCCAGCTTGATTTTATATTCTTTTTTCTTTTTTGGTGTATTTTGAATAATGATTAATTTTCTCTTGTTTTGTAAAATGAAGGCCAGTGTAATAATAATATGGACATCGTATTATCAACTTATAGGTTAAGTGTAAAATATATTTTTTTTTCAAAATAGCAGTTGTTGCTAGAGAGAAGTTACTGCATCATAGGTCATTTAGAAAATTGTAAATATTATAAATCTGTACATTTAAAACAAGTACATATTGCCAAACCAAACCAAAATCTGAACACTGCTGTTTTAAATGCATAATAGTGAAAACATATTATTTTTCGAGCTGAAAATTTAATTGAATTCAGCAAATATTTTTTAGTACTTCACCTATAGCATCTCTCTTAATGCCTATTGCATAATTGGCATTTGATTGACACTCAGTATTTGGAAATGAGTGAACAGGTGGAAGCATTTTGTTAGCTGAAATAAGTCGTGCATAAAGGTATATAAACATTACTTGTTCTCAAGGTTCTTTTACTTAGCTAGGGATTCATGGAAGTAAAGAGAAAAGAAGGCATTTCAGGGAGAAAGAGCTGAATGCAGAAGAGGAAGGAAACGAGAAAGGCTCAGGAGGTGCTTGTACGCAGCGCATGGCCCCACGTGCTTGAGATCCGTGCTCAGCAGGGTGGGGTCAGAACTAAACCTGGAGGAATGAGTTAACCTCTCATTTTAGAGAGATGTTAACCCAGATGCCATTTGTACTTAACTGGTTAAGAAATGGACACATCTTGGAAATGTTTTGTTTGGAGAGATGGCACTGCATTAGGAAGCCAATCAGATGGCAACGTCAACCAGGTGGTCTGCAGACCTGAAAAGGGAGGCTGCCAGAACGGGTACAGCCAGGAGGCAAACCAGGCTCCTATCTGTGCTGTTTTTCCAATTATTATTATTTTCAGGTTCTGAATTCTCATAGGCTAGCTTTCCAAGTTTTATTGGCAACTCTAAAATACTTTTTAGTGTGCCTTAGCTGATGCTCTTTTAAATCCATATCATAATACCTTTCCTGTCTGTGTTAGGTAGGATATTTAGCTATAATGAGCTTCTCGAAATACCCTTAGTTAAGATTGTGTGTGTGTGTGTTTGTAGCATTGGCTGCTATTGCTGTTCATGCTTGTTATTAAAAACTCCAAGTATATGCAGGCCATAATCGGAAAAGATAAAAGTGAATATGACTGCTTTTAAGATAAATTATCCTCCTATTATTCACATTCAGATTCTACTAAGACTTTTGGAACATGAACTGTTCTCTAGGTACTTTTATTTACTAGTGACAATTAACCATTTTTAGTGTATAATAAGCAATTATTGTGATAACACATTGCATATATTACCCTACTTAATAATTGCAATCTTGTGATTTATATGTTCTCTTATTCATTTCTTAGAAGAATAGAGGTTTAGAGACATTAAATATTTTCCATACGTCAGCTAATAAATGATAGAGCAAGTACCCAAATTGGTCTAGTTTCAAATAATGCTACTTGTTCATCATTTAATATAATTGAATCCTTGCAGAAGTAGCTTCATGCAGTTTATATTATTCCCATTTGTTTTTATATCAGGGAACAGATTTATTCATCCACACAGAAAATAGCTAATCTAAGATTTAAACACAGAGTTTCTGGCTGCAAATTGTATGACCTGAATGTTGTATCAACTTCCTTATCAAGTTTAGGACTAAGAAACAAAGTAAAATACAAATAATTTGGGGCCCCGAGCTCTTGTTAACCAGTTAACTTCTCTAAAATATTACTAGCTTTTTTGTTTGTTTGTTTGTTTTAACCACTCATACCCCCAGCTTGAATTCAGTCTTTTTTTGGTATCGATTTTATCTGTAAATCTATATTTTCAATAAGTTTTATTTCTATTATTGTCTTGGATTGGAATCTTAGAGCTCATTTTTCTTCCCCAGAGCTTAACTCGGTGTTGCCTGTAGTCTCCATTGGAAATGGTATGTGCGACCCTAGGCATCTTCGTGGTCGATTTCACTGCCACTTTCTTCTGTCTATTCCGTGTAGCTGCCTAATGAGTCATTTCAATGTCCGTGTCGTATTTCCCAACTGCATTGTATTTAGTGACCCACTACATTACACATGCATGAAGAAACTCTTCTTATAAGTTTCGTGTTCAATCCAATGCTTGGATTAGTGGGTGGCTTGGTGGGAAGTGGAGGAGGATGACAGAGAAAAATTAATGGAGTCCCCACAGAAGGGTAATTCTTTAAAATGCGCAATAAAGAATTTCTTATAATCTAGATCACCCCAACAACATACATAATACAGTTGAACATACAGCTATCTTAACTTTTGAAACAACTCAATTTATTAAGGTGAAAGTGCTTGTTAGCGTTTGCTTCAGCTTACACAGGAGAGGTAAATGATTAATTTTCAAATGTTTGATAATACAGGGTTAATTAATGGATCTTAGGGGCCTAAGATTCTTATAAATGATATTTTAAAATCAGTAATACAAGCTATAAAGCACCACGTGCAAAATGCAAGTGTTCTGGTGCTTGAAATATATTGATAGAGCTAAAGCGAAGCTCATAAATTTCATTCTGTTTCTCCTTTGAACAAACACAGCTTAGGGTTGTACAGTGGGTGTCTGGGGTGATCTTGGTCATTGTGCTGTCACTGTGCTGTCAGGAAGCAGTATGCTACATTGTTCCAGAAATATAGATGTGATACATTATATGCTAGGAAGAGTTTTTATGTGTGTGTGTGACAGTCCAGCTTTATCCTCTCTGCTTTTGTGTACAATTTTACATTAACATAGAATAAGCAATATATTATTAATAAATTAAACAATGAAGGGGCTGACCTTAAAAATTATCTTAAATGATTATACAGACACTCGAGCTAATCATACCATGGTGAATCTAAATGAAATCACTAAATGTCAGATAACATTCCCTTTAGAAGTCGCAAATGATGGTCTAAAGGCTGCTTTTGGCACATAGATGTTTGACCCACACAGTGTTTTTTAACAATTGAATTAATTTCCAACATTCAAAAATTGGAAGATTTCATCTAAAATACCAGATTTCTGGCTTCTCTTGAAAAATCAGAAGATCTAGCAATATTAAACCGACCTTTCCAAATGGCCGCAGTTGAGAACTGCAGAGATTACCCACTACATACATGTGCTAGAACATGAATTCCGTAAAGGCTCATGAAGAAGTAACTGTTTCATGAAGAATTAAAGTTCCAGGAAGTTCCAGGAAGAACTGTTTTGCAGATTGGTGCACCTGGATGAGTATCTGGCTATCGATACTCAATAAATATTTATCGCATGAATCAGCTGTAGTCTTTTAAACGTTTGTGGAATTCACAGGGCTTGAGTTCTTTAATACAATACCCATCAAACCTCACTGTATTATACTCAAACTATATTTTCATTTATCTCCCCGGCCCCCTAGGCACTTAAAATTTTTCGCTGCTTTTAAAAAATTGTGGTAGAATATATATAAAAATAAAAATATATAAAATATACATATACCTAGTATTGACTGATTTTAAGCATTTAGTGTACAGTTCAGTGCATTATGTATATTCACATTATTGTGCAGCCATCACCACCGTCCATCTCCAGAATCTTTACATCTTTCCAAACTGAAAATTTGTACCTCTCCAACAGCAGCTCCCCATTGCCCCTCCCCTTAGTCCCTGGCAACTACCATTCTCCTGTCTGTCTCTATGGATTTAACTAGTCTCCATCCTTTACATAAGTAGAAGACAGTATTTGCTGGTTTATGCCCCTCTAAGCATTTATTTAGTGTATTGCTCCTGGTTAATTTATCTCCCCCACCTACAACCCAGACATTACAGTTGGACATAACTAAGGCCCAGAGAGGTGAGAGTGTGTGTACCTAGTCACATAACGAATCAATGGAAAACCTGCTCTAGAACCAATTTCTTTCCTTTTAGACTTCTATTCTTTGCACCATAACATGTTGAATTACTTATTTTCCCTTTCACAGAAAGAGATGTTCTAGATTTCTAAGCCAAGAATGAGAGACAAAATACCACATTCAGACTAAATTCAGTCCAAACTGAATTTGAGGTCATGGTACAAAAATCAAACAAGTTGCTGAATCATGTGACAGTGCTTGAAAAATTATTAATAAATAGTGATCATTAAAAATTCCTCTGTTATATTCTCTGTTGACTAATCTGACTGCATATGGCTCTGTTCTGGGCTGCCCAACAAAATAATATCCCATGGTGCACACAGACAAAGCCCCTGAAACACCTCAGCCGCGTGTTTTAAATCCCCCCGCCAGCCTCAGCTGAGTGGGACTGGTGTGGGCACGTCACTCCGGTGGCTCATTTGGTGTGAGCTTACCCATGCGTTCACCGTTAGAAAAGGTTAAAATGATTAATTTCTTAACAGAAAAATTAGTTTGGACTATTTTAAACTGTGTTTGACTGCATCCTTTTCCTTTTGGTTAAAACTTCAGATCTGACAATCTTTTCATCGGCCTTGGTCTGCGAAGGGTGGAATCTCCGCAGGGCACTCTGCTGCAGCAGGCCACATCCAACTCCCGGGGCAATCTTTACAGAGTTCTGTTTTACACACACACACACACACACACACACGCACACGCACACACACACACACACATATACATACACACACATATACACATACACACATATACACACACACACAGACACACATACATTTATACATGGCTATCTCACTCCATAGATGTTATACATGCTCAGTCAGAATTTCTCAATATTTGTTTCTCAAAGCACTAGAGCTGTAGGATGTTAGTTATTTCATAAAAAAAGATTATATAGTTAAATACATTTAAGAAAAACCTAGCTAATAAAATTTAATGATTTTTTCTTTAGTTTCAATTTTTAATATGCTAAGATGTGAATTATACATTTACAAAAAGGATATATGGTAATATTTCCCAAACATTTTTTGACTAACAGGCTCCATTTTAATAGTTTTTGAGGCTAGAATCGTCTTCGAGAACCTTCCATGGGAAATAAATACTCCATAGAAAAGTTTTCCTGGGTGGTTTTTACATTAATTCAAAAAACATTTCAGATAAGGGATTGTGCTCAGTACTGTGTGATTTGGAAACATTCTAGTGCCTGTCATCGAGGAGCGCCTGGCCTCAAGGGGAAGAATGACTCTCCAGGCTCACCATGACAGACTCTGTCACAGGTCACCACAGTGCTGTGCCGGCTCCTTGGAGGGGCACCTAACAGAGAAGTCAGAGAAGATCCCTGAAGCCATGAACTTGAACAGGGACTTGAAGGGTGAATATAGGTTAAAGGACAAAGCAGGTCGTTCTCAGAAGGTAGAGGTTAAACAGATACAGGATGGTTTTGATGGTAGTTAATTTACTGTGCCGTGGATAAAATTATTCAAAATGGTATTCACGGCAATTGCATTGAGAGAACAGAAACGATCTGTAAATGGAAATAAATCCAGGGCAATGAAACAAAATGGAGGTGAAGCATCATAAGTGGAGAGGTTTCAACAAGTCTCTGGAAGTTGGAAAGTGAGTATGCGCTGGAGAGTGGATTCAACACAGTGCAAATAACTAAGAGTAGAACGCTCCAGGAAGCTTGCAGAGGTGTTAGCAGGTGACTCTCGGGTGGAACACCAGAGAGGCAGGTGCCAAGAGCGACGTGAGAAGAACAGCTGTACAGATTTGTCATGGAATCCTGTGCCAGGTAGTGGTATCCCCACACTCCCCAGCCTTTTGTACCCCCAACACAGAAGAGCTCTTCGGTGTTTATATCTAGGCAAGAAAATCAGAGGGCTCTTATATAAAGAAAGTGAACAATGTTCCTGGAGAGAGCTAAGGTTACTAAAGTAGGTATTGGCTCTCCAGAATTATCCTCTACATCCTGACAATTGCGGGGCCTCTACAATGCATGTACCCCAAAAAGGTCAGTACCGGTAAGTCACATGCACAGAGTTCCCGGTAAACTTCCCAGTTGAGAGAGAGGTCTGCTGGAGGTGTCTACCTGCCCTTGAGGAAGCAGGCCTCGACTTCTGGAATCAACAGCCCTGTTCTCAAATCTCAGACAAATCGGCAACTGAGTGAGAAAGACCAGGGTGCACAAAAGGAAGTTGGCTGTAGGAAAGGGGCAACTCAGGAATGAAAAGACAACTTAAAAATTGTTGTTAATAACATCGAAAGTATAAGAAGAATTGCATCCATAAAGAAAGGAAGTCGGTGGGAGAGAAAAGAACAATTAAAGGACCAAACAAAGCTTTCATTTAGAAAATATGGAATATAAAATTGAAGAATAACTTCTTGAACACAGAGTTAAAAAGCAAAATGATGAAAACAGTGAGAGAAACATTTACATAGAAAAGGCAATAAGTTTCTAATTAGTAGCAAACTGGTATATATTGCCTACATAGCAGAATTAGGAAAGAACAGAGTACCTAGAGTTAGTCGTGGAAGTAACCAGCAAAAGTACTTAAACAGGAAATACTTAAAAATTATTGTCTCTGGCTACCGGACTGGCCTTGAGCTAAGGTAGGATTGGAGGAAGAAGCTGTTGCTTTTTCATTACAAATTTTATAAGCTAACAGATGCATGCATGATTTATTAATATTTTCTGCACTTTGTTTTGTTTTTCTGTTCAACATTAAAAACAAACTCAAAGATAGAATTACTTTGTTGAATATCTTTGTTGAATTCTCCACTGATTGTGTATGTTTTCCTTTCATAGAAGTTTTAATCTTAGTTGTAAAATTCAGAGGCTTTTTTTGTCTTTCACTTAAAAGCTCTTCCAAAAGTTTTCCTAAAATACCACTTCATGAATCATATTTACTTTGTGATATTTTAGATTTACAATCACAGAATTTCGTATTTAGAATATGGGTCACATAGGGAATATCTTTCTAAAGTGACTCATATAAGTCACTGTAGACATCTTTTTATTTAATCTGTAATGGTTTTGGGGTAAGAAAACCATTCTGGTGAACATTTAAGCACTGCAACTATAGATTCATTTTCTTATATTACATTTAAATATACGCTAACGTAATCTGTATTGAAATTTTGTCTTTAAAATTCTTTCTTGCTCAACCATTTTGGCTTCAGATTCATTTTCTCCTAACATTCTAGGAACACAGGTATCATTTGCTTATTTTAAGAAGCTGTGGTTTAATGGGTCGAGGTGACTTATTGGAATTTCAGCCCAGGTTTCCCGATTGGTTCAGTGCTATTTCACGGTACCAGGAATTCATGATTGTAGGAGCTTTTCCAAATCATTCAAAACCCATAATTTTAAGATTTTGGGGAAATATATGGGCTGTGCGTTTATTTATTTTTTTCTCAATAATGAAAGAACTCTGGATATTTTATCTTAACATTTTAGCCCAGTACTAGTGATACCCACACATCTGCTATGACATTCATTGGCTTTGTGTTCAACCAGTGAGTGGTACATGTGACAGCTATTCTGTAATGGCAGAAGGGATTCAAGAATCTTATTGAAGAGAAAACACTTAGAAGATCAGAAACAATATAGATGTTTATTGTTAAGACACTACACTTGTGAAGCCAAGGTCTTCTTAAAAAATGAGGCATTTTGCTCTGACAACAAAATAATAAGTTTTGTGTGCATATATTTTGAAGTTGAGGTCTAAAAAGGTAATCTAATCTTTACTTTCTTCTTACTCTATCATTTTGTCTTGCAGTCTTTTTTACTTTTAGTGGAAAATGGACTTGTAGTAGTTTATGTTGATATTTCTTGCTCACATCTAGTAAATTCTCAGTTAAAGTTTTGTTGAATTAATGAATCTATATGCTCATAACATCTCTAAAACCATATAATAGGTTTAAATGCTAAATAAAGAATGTGATATTAAAGATATTTCAATTATTATGTTTAATTTTAAAGAAATTAGCAATCCTGGTGTTCTTAGGTATAATAATATTTTATGAGTCCAGTGATTCATCTTTTGAGGGGCTATTATATAATTGATAAATAAGGTATAAGATTTCGACAAAAGTCCCTTAGACTTTTTGATGATGTTTGAGGAAGGCTCACTTTATTTGAAAGCCGGATTCTTTTGAGGAAAGCACTGTTATGTCAGATATAATTAGCGACGATGCCAGAATCAGTGATCAAGTCCTACAGTTACGTGTCCTAAACTGTGCCCTTTTACCATGATTGCAGTTGCTTATTTATGCCTTTTAATTTATCTGAATTGTCTTGTAAAATTTCAGTCTTTGTGTTCTCTGAAATTTTTCTAATGTTATCATCACTTTGTTGATTTCTCAGATTAATTTAACTTTAATTTTCTATATGTCTTAAAACATTTAAACCTTTTACCAAGTAATAAATACTTAAAATGCATATACTGTCTTCATAAACCTATGAAACAGGGCCGTATGTAATATAGATGACCACCAAAGTGGATCATCTGATAATACTCCTTATGTAACAAAGTTTTTTTTAGTAATAACCATGAAATGAAACAGATACTAATGGTAATAATAACAGTAAAAGAAATGGAGAGAAGTTTTCCTGTATTGAACTTTATATATATAATCACACCCACAAAAAATTAGAAAAAAAAGCTAATGGATTGACAATTCTTAATTTCATTATTTTTCTTAACATAATAAAACTAATGAGAGTACTTTAATGAAAAATGCCTTGAAGAGAATAAATTTTGCGAGATTCAGAGAATGATTTATGCACAAAATTACAATATTAAAATAACTCAAGTACCGTTTCTTCATCTTTATAGTCATTGTATTATAATAGTCTATTTTGAATTTGAAGATGCAGTAATACACTGAGCCATAGGGATTGGAGTTATGAACTGTGACCAAACTGAGCTCAAATTATTTCAAACCAAAAAAGTTATTTAAATTTACCCTTAAAACAAAATGGGGGCAGCTAGGGTAGCTGAGTTTGTGTGTGTCAGTGTTGACTGGGTAACTTGAGTTTTCCAAATTAACTTGCCTTCAGAATACTATTTTTATTAAAGGTAAATAATAAACACATGCTTAGTTGGAGCATACATATATTTTATTAAAACTCGATGGTAAAAGCAGCAGTGTTTAGAACATAGAGCAGAGATTTTTAAACTGCAGCCTGTGGGTCCAACCCCACATGGTCCAGCTGAACCGTTTCTGGGGGGAGAGAGAGGCAGAGCAGCAGAAGGCTCAGAGGCCCTTTCTGAACACGTATGATCGTGATGGGATGGAATCTGTTGTGTACAGGAGCGTCGCTCTTAGCAGGCTATACAAAAAGCAAATGTAGGCGATGGCATTTCATCTCCCAGTTGCTGTGTGTCTTTGGTGTTGACTTTCTCAGCGGTAAATGTGGTTCACTTGACCGTGGTTGAGAAAATAGGTCTCATGTGTCTGAACCTCTGGTACTTCTTTGGAGAGATAGTCCAAGCTACAGATTTAAATCAAAACCTTCAAGCAATTGTTTTCCATTGTGTAGTTTGTCCTTAATATAGTTTTGTTGTCGTTTACATTTTCATTAAAAATGATTTAATGATTGGAAAACTGTTTTTACATAAATATCTGTAAGCTATGTTTTTGAAATAAGGTCTCCATTTTGATCTAACGTTATTCAAATAAACACCTGTTAATTATGTATGCAAACTTTCTTGACTATTTCTTTAAAGGACATTATTTATAGAGTCTCATAAGAAGTTTCTATAAATTAAAAAAAAATATTTGGCTCTGTCATATTTTAGCAGACCAGAGCGACAACTTGTAAAGAAAATGTCCTTTGTCCTACATGTGCTTTGGCCATGTGGACCGTCAGGTCAGCCTCTCCGAGGGTCTGCACCCCAGTGGCGCAGTCTTTGCTGTCTCCCGTGGTGGGTGGTGAATGCGCTCCGAGTGCATGCCGTGGTGCCTGCACGATGTGCGCCGTAGTCCACGTCACACTGACACTGCAGTTATGCTGATACTTCAGGGTTTCTCTCCATTTTGTGGACATCATGCTAAATACACCAGAAATAGGAAATGCCAGTTTTACACTTTATAACTATAGAATTGCATTTCCTTGCCACATACCACTAACTTTGTGTCTGTGTCGAGCTGCAGTCCGGTGGTTTATGTCTGTTCCCCTTTCTGGGAAGAAGGCACAGATCTGGCTCCTGGATTCACGCAGGTCTAGCCCATGACCTCATAATCTGTGTTTGGCTCTGTATTCAAGGGCCACACGACTGGATTTTCTGTTGTTTTCTCTCTCTCTATTTTCCTGCTTCTAAGTCATCCTTTTCTGCTTCGTGGATGTATAGTGTTTAGTTCAGGAGTTTGTCTCCATACTTTAAATAAAAAAGCCATTACCTGTCATTTCTATGTTTTGGGATTAGAAGAAGTAATTTTTATGTGCTTAACTCTCTAGCTTCAACTTGAAAAAAAAATGTATGTTTTTGCCCTGAAAACCCAGAATTATTTATAAATCCCTTATTTCAACCCAAAATGGGAGCAAATAGTTTACTAGGTGGTGGCATGGAGCTATAGCACATAAATTTGTAATCCTTGTGTGAAGGACAGGAACCTGCTGAAACTCTCGAATCTGCACGTGTCCCTTTATATTAAATCGTCTTTAATATAATTCATGACAATGAAGTTAACAAAGACATTCTGTTCTATATAGTGAACCTAATAGTATTTCCTCTTATAGAATGCTGATTTAACAAGATTAATGCCACAAATTATACCGCTGCATCAAATCCTTAAACTTCAGAAGGTTAAGGCATTCGTGATGGTCTTCTTTGACTTTAACCTTCTTGGGTCTATATTCTTTCAGGCACAGGTGTTTGTTTATGGAGAGAGTAAAACTAGGTCAAAAGAAGTGTATAATCACTTTCAACAGGAGTCATACAAATGTAGGTATTCATAAAAATGCCAATTAAAGCACCTGGAGGAGTGTGGGCTGATCTGTAGGATGAATACCTTAGCCTTTAATCATGGTGTTGTTTTTCATTTCTCATATCTTAATTTCTTTTTCCCATTAATCAGTTTCCGCTTCCACATCTCCTTTCAAGCCTCTAATATGAAAATAACAATCCTCTTAAGCTTACCAAACTTTAGCTAGTTTCCAAATACACATTTCTGAAATCTTAATATTTTGTCTCTAATACTTTAAGATAAATTAGGAAAAAAAAACCACTTTCTACTCTAAATTCTCCTATAAATATATAGTACTTATAAAATGCTTTTATCATCTTTAACTATTTTCTCAAATGATTTCTCATATAATTCCTCTATTATAAATTTAAATCATATGATCAGTATCTGTTTTACCCTTCTTTCATACCTGTAGATCTGTAGATAATGTCTGTGGTTGTGCCTTGCACTATTAAAGCATCTGGAGAAATAGTAAAAACTTTATTAATTTATCTGGACATCCAGCTGTATAATGCCAAGCATATGCTTAGCTGAGTTATATTTTTGAACTTAATCTATAGATTCAATGTCATATAACTGTGCCTTTGGCATAAGTTACCAAAAGACCTATTATCTTTGTTCATACGCTTTTTGTTACTGTAAAGTAGAGGGTGCATAGGAAATACTTTGGGAAGAGTATAGCAACTCTGGAAATTTACGTTGAATTTAAAAAAGCAAACTTTAATAGCCATTTGTTTTAAAAGTAATATATGTTCACTTATTACACAAGTAATTCAAACACAGCAGGTTTGTACAAAAATAATAAGTCTCACTTTTCTCCTCTAGTTCTACCTGAGATAACCAGTTCTGAGGATTTGGTAATATGCTCTGGAAATAGTTAAATGGTACTTTTTCTATTCCTGTTATGATTCTTATAATTTGCCCCTATTTGATTTTATTACATGTTACTCTTCCTGTATGATTTTGCTAGTTCTTCATGGTCCTCTGGCAGCACAATCTAGTTTCAATTTTTATATCTTTCCAATTGATATAAGAGTTCCTGGCATATTTTGTCAGATATGGCATTTCCCATTAGCTAGTCAAAAACGGCAGTACTGTTTATTTTCTTTTTATGTGTAATATTAGCTAAAATACTAGATGATGAACTACGACGGCTTTTACAGTGAATGCTATTGTGTAATTTATTAGGGGCACTCACTTACAGTACCTGCCACAAACAGGTAAATTATACTTTGATACTTTCCCCCTGAATAACATTTTAGCCTTAGTGATCTTACCACAATTCCAATTACACTAGAACAGTCTATTAAACTACTGTACTTTTTTCTTAGAGAAATAAATGCTTATTACCTTCATGTTAAGCTTAAAAATTGTTTGAATTAGTATGAGTGTGGTGGCATGGTATCTTGTGGATGCATTTTGGAAAATTATTATTATAAGGATTCATCTAA
Source organism: Pteropus alecto (assembly GCF_000325575.1). NCBI lineage: Eukaryota > Metazoa > Chordata > Mammalia > Chiroptera > Pteropodidae > Pteropus > Pteropus alecto. The sequence goes on along the minus strand of NW_006440645.1, from coordinate 6,822,330 downwards.
GTCCAGGTTATGTGCATGAGAAATTTACAGCTGAGAACCTGAATAAACAACAGGAGAGTCAGCATTTTGAGTTTTACATGTTTAACAAAGGATTATGGAATTGTCCCACAAGCATAAGCTAAATCATGAAAATTTACATTTTCCTCCTGCAGGACAGTTCCTTCCAGCCTTATCCTCCCAACAACAGCTCACTTCCCCGTGCCAGTATCCCGTTCCCTGAACTGCAGCTTGGCAGCAGCCAGGTCTCAAATTTCAACCACATGTATTTCAAAAAATCAAAAGATCCTTATTTGGACTTTAGTCACATATCTTTAAAAGCAGTGTTTGTGCGTCAGATTTAAAAATAATTGAAACCAGGGGCTTCAAAAACCAAACTTCTCTTCCAAGATGTTTCAACTTCAACCGAGTCCAAAAACATTGAAAGCAACAGAACGGAGAGGAGACTAGAAACCGCGTGCAGCCCGCAGCGCGGCGTGCTGACGGCGCCGGGAAACGGGCCTGAAACGCGCCCCCCCCCCCGCCCCTCCCTGGAGCCAGGATGGGGTGGGTCCTTGTGGTGCCCTGACCCTGTTTTCAGGGTAGCCTGCCTGGAAACAGACCTAGGGGCCTGTGAGTCTCCTGGTGAGGGCGTCAGCCTATGAGACCATTTTCTCTAAGACTTAACTTACACCCGAAGAGGAGAACATATGTAGTTGTTTTGCACTGGTTAGCCAATGTTAAAAATCACGTTAAAAACTATATGCATATATATTTCATGGTCGCAATTGATTTTCCATTTCTCAGATACTCCCTTTTTTTTTTTTTTGGAGGGATTCCTGCATCATGTTCTTGTCTCAACCTTGAAAGGTCTAGCGAGGCTACGCTTGTGTCCTTGTGAGCAGCATGGTTCGAAGTTCGATTTCAGTTTATTTGTCAAGTTGACTTAATCCTGTGAAAACAGCTCTATGTAATTGCCTTTAGATCTGTTCTTTTGTATTCGTTGGCTTTGAAATAAGTTGAAAAGAGCCCAGATACCTTTAAGAAAAAAGGATCCTCACCGTAAAATCCAGGTAAAGGACATGTAGCAGTTGGCAAAGGGTTCCCTGTAGATTGACAGCATGTGCTTCTCCCATTTTGTGTAATGGGGTAGTATTCACCCGGCTCGTCCAAAGGAGCAGTCGGTGCTCTCTTCCCGAGGAGAAGCCGAGAAAGAACTTCACTCTGCCTGTAGATGAAATAGGATGATAGAGACGTAGAAAAACAGTAAATATAGAGAGAACTTTATGTGATTGCGTTTGTTTTAAACTCCATTTTATAGATAAACCTTTTGCGTAATTAAGGGGCATACACTGTAGGTTATTTTAATCAGGCAAGCTTTTATTTTAGAACTCACTGCTAATTTAATGATTTTTTTGGTTCTCCCGGCTTCTATTCTTTCTTTCTTCCAAACATTGTCCACAGTGTTACTTTTCACCTTTGCACAGAGCTGCTTTGATTACCCCCTGGTCAGCTCAGAGCCCCTCACTGAGTCATCGTTCTCTTCATTCAGTCATGTCCAAGTGCCTTAGCCTGGAAGCAAGGCCCCTTACGGTGGACGATGGTCCTTCAGGAGCCTTTGCAGTGTTAACACCGTCGTCTCCTCCTACGCCTTGCCCATCCTCATTTGTGCAGTAGGAAATCTGGCTTTTCCTAGCAGAGCATATTGCAAAGAGAGCAGACTTCAGAGTTTAGTAAACCAAAACTGAAATTTCAATTTCATCACTTATTAGCTCTGAAATCTTAGAAGAATCATTTAATATTTATAAAGTACCTCTGTGCCACCTATCTCTAGGGTCATTGTACTTCCAAAGGACAAAATTCAAAGAAGCATTTTTGGAAGCTATAACGTGAGGTGCCGCGAATTCCCTAAGTGTATCAGAATACTAATTCCATTTTATGTTCATAGTTTTATATTAGAAGTGGCTCCATGCTTAAACATTTTCATTTGAATCCAGCTCCACAGTTTACTAGCTGCTGACTCGAATGACCTGCTTATCTCTTTGTGACTCAGTTTTCTCATTAGTAGGATGGGGATAATAACAGTGGCTCCCTCAAAGGGTTCTTGTGTGAAGTTTAATTAAGAATTAATATTTTAAAAAATGCCTAGAAGAGTTGTAGAGGAAACGGTATATAAGGGTTTGCTGAATAAATAAGCACTTCATTAAACAAAGTTAAGAAGCTTTCTTTACTTTGGGACTTAGAAGCAAATATGCACTTTTGCTTTCCAAGAAAGAATAAGAATTTCTCAAAATTATTTACTAAAGGGAAATTTCTTTTGAAGAGTAACTGTGAAAATTTTGTGCTTTACCAGTAAGTGTTTAATTTCATCCTAACCCATAGTCCATTTTCCTCACTGCATAACTACCTATTAGGGAACGATGTGCCCATTGGCAAGACCTGATTATTTTCTACAGCATCGGAAATAATCTTTTTAGAAAAATTTCATAAACTGTATTTCTTAGAGCGGTTTTAGGTGCACAGTGAAATTCAGTGGAAAGTGGTTTCATCTCCATACCTGTGCAGCCTCCCTGACTTCCGACATTTCACTCCACAGCGGTGCGTGGGTTAGGACCGGTGAACCTTCTTGAACACATCGTTATCACCCAAAGTCCATGGTTTACATGGGGGTTCCCTCTTGGTTTTGTGCATTCTGTAGGTTTTCGATAAACGTGTAATGATATATGTCCACTGTCATCACATAATGTAGAATAGTTTCACCGACCTAAAAGTCCTCTGCGATCTGCCTGTTCCTTCCTCCTTCTCACCTCACTCCTGAAAGCACTGAACGTTTTACTGTTTCATAGCTTTGCTTTGCCTTTTCCAGAATGTCATACATGTATTTGGAATTATGCAGTATGTAACTTCCCAGACTGGCTTCTTTCACGCTGTTATGCATTTAAGTCTCCTCCATTTCTTTTCATGGCTTGATAGCTCATCTTTTTCCATCACTGAGTAACATTCCATTGTCTGCAGGTACCACAGTTTACCCATTCACCTACTGAAGGGCATCTCGATCGCTTCCAACTTTTGAGTAAAGCTACTCTAAACTACTTTATGAGTAAAGCTACTATAAACGTTCATTTGCAGGTTTTTGCACGTGCATATTTTTTTAATTCATTGGGGCATATGCCAAAGGAACATAATTGCTGGATTGTATGATAAGAGTATGTTTAAGTTTGTAAGAAGCTGCCGAAGTGATTTCCGAAGCGCTCGTACCGTTTTGCACCCCCACCACGAGAGTTCCTGTCGCTCCGCATGCTCCTCAGCATTTGCTGTTGTCAGTGTTTTGGATTTTGGCCATTTGATAGGTGTTTAGAGGTACCATGTTAATTTGCAACTTACTAATAACATGTGCTGTCAACTGTCTTTTCATATCCTTAAACATGTTTTTATATTTTTATTTTTCATCTGTACATCTTCTTCATCTGTATATCCTTCATCTGTATATTTTCAAAATTCTTGTTGAATTTTAAGAGTTCTTTGTATATTTCGGATAACATTTCTTTATTGGACATTTCTTTTTCAAATAATTTTCCCTTGTATCTTCTTTTCTCATTATCTTGGCAATGTCTTTTACAGAGCTGAGATTTTTAATTTTAATGAACTCCAGCTTATCAATTATTTCTTCCATTGATCACGATTTTGGTAAAAATCTAAAAAAGTCATTAATATACCCAAGGTCATTTAGTTTTTCTTGCATCATATTCTAGGTGTTTTATAGTTTTGCATGTTGCATTTAGTTCTGTGATCCATTTTGAGTTCATTTTTTATAAAGAGTGTAAGGTCTGTGTCTAGATTAATATTTTTTTCATGTGGATGTCCAGTCGTTCCAGCACCATTTCTTGAAAAGTCTGTGTTTGCTCTATTGTATTGCCTCGGCTCTTTTGTTAAAGATTAGTTGGTTACATTTATGTAGGTCTATTTCTGGGCTCTCTATTCTGTCTCACTGATGTATTTGTCTATTCTTTTGCCAATACTATGCTGTCCTAATTACTGTAGCAAGTCTTTAAGCTAGATACTGTTCTGAAGGCTGCTCTGTCTGAAATTAATATGGTTGTTGCAACTTTCTTTTAACTACTGTTAACATTTATTATATCTCTTTCTCCATCTCTTTACTGTTAATCCACGATGATTTTTATATTTAAAGTGGATTTCTTTTCGACAACATCTACCTAGATTTTTTTTGATCCTATCTGACAATCTGTTTTTTAATTGTGTATTTAAGCCATTTCTGATTAAAATAATTATTGGTATGGTTGGATTAATATCTGTTCTATTGTTACCGTTTTCTGTTGCTCTGGTTTTTTACTCCTATATTGGCCCTTTATGCTTTTTCTGCTTTTCATAGTTTTAATTGAGCATTTTATAAGATTTCATTTTCTCTTCTTTCTTAGCATATGGATTATAGTACTTTTTAAAACTTTTTTTTTAGTTGCTTCTCAAGAGTTTATAATATATCTAATATAACTAATGCAAGTCCGCTTTCAAATAATGCTATACTGCTTCATGGGTAGTGCAGATACCTTATAATAAAATCCCAATTGCTCCCTCTCATCCCTTGCGCCATTGCTGTCATGCTTTCACTCGTACGTACACATTCGTACACCTATTTATACATAAGCATACATAACCGAATGCACTATTCCAGTATTATTTTGAAGTGTTAATTTATATAAATTGTTAGATCAATTAAAATAAGACAAATAAAAATTGTTATTTTACTTTACTTATTTCTTCTTCCTGCCCTTTCTTTCTATATATTTGCGTTTCTGACCTATATAAATTTTTCTTTTCGCTGAAGAACTTCTTTCAGTATTTCTTGCACGGCAAGTATCATGGCAACAAATTTTCTCAAATTTTTTTGGTTAGGAAACTATTTCTCCTTCACTTTTGAAGGATAATTTTATAAGGGCACAGAATTATAGATTGGTAGGGTTTTTTTCCTCAACATTTAGAATATTTCACTCCACTCTTCTGTCTTTTACGATCTCCGAGGGAAGTCAAATATAATTCTTATCTCTGCTCCTCTATTGGTAAGATTTTTTTTCTCCTCTGGCTTTTTTCAGGACTTTTTTTTTTCTTTATATTTGATTTACTTTAGTGTGACTATATGCCTAGAAGTAGTTTTTGTTGGTTTGTATAGTTTTTCTTTTTCTTTTTCTTTTTTTCTCATTTATCCTGTTTGGTGATCTCTGTGTTTCCTGCATCTGTGGTTTGGTGACTGACGTTGACTGGGGGAAATTCTCAATCTTTATTGCTTTGAATATTTCTTCTGTTTCTTTCTCTTTCTTCTCCTTTTGGCATCCCCGTTAAGCATATGTTACACCTTTTGTAGTTGTTCCACAGTTCTTGGTAATTTTTGCTGTTGTTATTTTACTTTATTTTAAAATAGTTTTGTAAGTTTTTATTATCATATCCTCATGCTCAGAGGTTCTTTCCCCACAATGTCCAGTCTATTTATGTGCCTGTCAAAAACACTCATCATTTCTGATATATTGTTTTTGATCTCTAGCATTGATCTTTTTGATTCTGTCTTAGGATTTGCATCTCTTTGCCTAAATATCCATCAGTTATTGCGTATTATCTACTTTTCCCATTAAAACCTATAGCATATTAATCCTAGTTTGAAAATAATTCCTGATAATTGCAACATGCCTGACATGTCTGACTGCGGTCCTGACGTTTGCTCGGTCTCTTCAGACTACGTTTTTTGCCCTTCGTTGTGCCTTGTAATGTCTTGTTGATGGGCAGACATGATATACTGGGTTAAAGGAACAGCAATAACTAGGCCTCAGTGATGAAGTAGTGAGGGTAGGGGAGCGGGAAGCAAGTGTAGTTTTATGCCTTGGTTTCAGTCTTTCGGGAGCCAGTGTCCCTGGTCTGTGGACAGTGGTCCCCCCGCCTTAGGATGGTTGGAGTGGGCTGAAGTGGGTCATTTCCCTTTCTCCAGGTAGGTTAGGTTCTGATAAAGCCCTATCAGATTAGTTTCTGGTGAAATAGTGTCTCTTGAGGTCAGGCCTTGTTAAGAAGGAGAGAATGCTCTGGTATATTTCAAAATGGTCAATTTTCTCCTGCTCCTGCCAGAAAAATAAGGGGATTTTTCTCTGATAGTCACCTTGAGGACCTGGTAGAGCTCCTGGAGGTAAAACTCACAAAACTCTGGGAGGTCCCCCAGTGACTGGGTCTCCCTGAGCCTCCAGAAATTTGTCAATTTCAGCTTAGGTTTTTTTTTGTTTTGTTTTGTTTTGTTTTGTTTTTTTTTACCCTGAACTGGTTCCCATGGGGGTTTCTGCTAGTAGGTTTCTGTTTTGGCAAGTTCTGATTATCTGTATTTACCTGTCTTTCTCTCTAGTTCTGGGGGCCGCATTTTGCCTTGTGACCTCACTTCTCTGATGGATCCAAGATTTTTTTTTCCCCCAACTTTTTACTAGTTGTTAATATGTAGTGATGACTTCTAAGCACCTTACATGCCAGACTGGAAACTTAAGGTAGCAAGATCCTTTCTTCATTTTTAAAAATTTGAGATCCAATGGCCTATAAAAATTAACAGTGTATTATTGACGAAAACAGAATGATGTTAACACTTAGTTGCACTTTTAGATAAGGTTTTTATTTTTAGGCTATATCTAATATTTGAGATTGAGCTTTTTAGTATAATATTTTATTTCTAAAATTGCTTTTTGACATCTTTTATATTTTTCATTCTTCCTTCTTTGTTTCAGGTATAATAGCTTTATTATTTCTCAGTGTTACAGTTTCTTGAGAGATAATAGGGATATTCTAATAATCTTGGCACAATGAGATTAAGCATACATTTTAGTTGAAATAATCTTAAAATCAGATTAAATAATCATTTTTTAATTTCTGTTTTTGAAAGCTTTCATTGAAAGATTTCATTGGGGGAAAGTTTTATCAGTTGTGAAATAATATAACATGTATTTTATAATACATTAATTTCATTCCTCCATGCTTGTATACTTCAACTATAGCTGGTGATACTTTTTAAGGTACATTTTCTGACAGCTGTTACCCTAGAAGAAAAATAAAAAAACATGTAGTGTATTATATAATTGCAACATTTCTTTTTTGCTTCTCTTTTGGAACATTCATAAATACCATTGGCTTAAGCTATTAAATAATCTGGCTACTGTAAACATTAGGACCATCTGTAATCTATACACATAACTTTTTCCTGTTATATTTATAGGTTTTGAAACACAGTGAACTTATGGAATTTGCTCAACTTTGTTAGCAAAATATTTTAGCCAATAAATAGAGCCTGGAAAATTCCTTATGTCATAAATGTTTTTATTGTGGTATATTATCATTTGATTTATCAAGCTAAGATGTATCAGCCAAATAACTAATGGAACTTAAAAGAATAATGTCATTTTTCTTTAAGAATAAGCCGAGCTTTGAAACTGTATCTTTATTGAAAAAAGGTGAATAAACCCACTTTAAATCTGAACTGGAAAGGACACATGCTTTATCAGTCTGAAAGTTGTACAGAATCAAATATTCAACATGAGCCTGACTAAAATATAGTGTTGTTATTTCATTTTTCTTGTTATCTTGGACATGTTGGACATCCCGTAAATCTTTGACAGATGTTCCTAAGTAATTATACCCAAAGACAAAACATGTTGTTGACCCATGTCTTTTAACTATATTTTTCTGTATTTAACTGTATTCATTCATGACTTATCTTTAATAAATACATATAAATACAGACATAATTGTTTAAGAGAAAACATAATATTAAAAGTGTACAGCATACAAGATACATAGTTAAATAGCATTTCCCACGGTGAAGTAAACATACTACTGGTAGAATGTGAAAATAACATTAGGGGCAGACTCATGAACAATTTTCTTTTTAATTTTAATTGGTACTTATTTTCATTGGAAAACTATATGTACATCCAAATCTTGATTTCATGAGATATAAGGATACGTTAAAAATAATGAACCATTCAAAAGACCAATGCTCAGTGAATGATAGTAGGGATTGCGAGAAGGCGTGGCAGATGCTCAGTAAGTGATAGTAGGGATTGTGAGAAGGCGTGGCAGATGCTCAGTGAATGATAGTAGGGATTGCGAGAAGGCGTGGCAGATGCTCAGTAAGTGATAGTAGGGATTGCGAGAAGGCGTGGCAGAATGGCAAGGGGAAAAGTGAACCGTGGGAGTTGGCGGAACAGTGCCTTACGAGTCGATAGTGGTGTGACGATAACGCTTCATTTTATAATATGATTAATTTCAGTAGTCTGTCTTCCTAGTGCATTTACTTAAAATCTAGTTCCCCAAAATTAGATTGATATTCATCAGCCTGATTCGGGTAAAGCTCACAAAGCTCATGACAGTCACACAAGGAGTGACAGAAAACAAAAACCACTAACTTGCGATTATTCAAAGAAACAATTTCTGTGGAAGTGCTTTGCAACCCCAAACTACTGTACACAAGAAAGGAATGAGGGCACATTCTATGACTTATTCTGGAGGTTACCTATAGACTGAGCCCCCTTTAACTGTCTAGCGATTGATCTCTCCCCTTTAAGTCCCTCTGAAATAAAACCATTTGTGTTAGTTCTGCTGAATCTCATCAGTACCTTCCCACCATCGCTGGATAACCCATAGTCTAAAAATTGTCAAGCTTTGTACCATAGACACAATCTTAATACATCTGTGGTGTCCTTTTAGGAAAAACAATATTGAAGGTAGTCTGGAAAAAAAGATGTTTAGGGATAGAGTACATTGGCTTTAATCATACATATTATTCACACCATGATCTTTTGCAGTTGGACAAATTCTTCCATGTTCTCTACTATCCCTGTTTGTTATAATCATGTTTGATGGTCTGACTAGCAAGGTCTTTTAAAATTCAGGAAAAGGTGGCAGGGAGATAAGCTTTTGACTCTTAATATATGAATATTTCTTTATTTTGTTTTCCAGTTGATTATCAGAGTTTTGGGTATAGAAGTCTAGGTTCAAATCATTAATCTTTAAAAACTGAAATTGTTATTTGATTGTCTTTTAGCATCTAGTATTGCTAATGAGAAAACTGATGTCAATGAAATAGAATAAGATTTTGAGTCATTAAACTAACACATTTTCTTTGGATAATTCCTGTTTCTTTTTGTCCCATGATTCAGTGGCAACCAATTCAATGAGAGAGGGGGCAATTCAATCAACAAAATAATGACCTTTTTCAGTTTTGAGTCTCAAATTATACTTTTTTAATCCATACTAAGAAAATTATCTTGAAAACCTGACCTTGCTGATAAAGAAGAAAAAAATAGTGTGGGGACAATAGGGTAGCCTCAGTAATAAAGGTGCCTCGATAGAAGGACCTGAGCTCTCACTCCGAGATACCCAGCCAGCTACACACAGGCCGGGGTGGTAGGGCAAAGTTCTCAAAAAGCATGTCAGGGTTCTTAGTGGTGAAGGCCCAGTTTTCTTAACTTGTTTCTCGAGATGTGTGGAATGTATATGTATATATGAAATATAGAATGATAAGCTTTTCTTAAGGTGATCAGGAGAGTGAGAAAGCCTAGGGGATTAAGGAGTCAAAGAGGATAAGAATAACTAGACATTTATTGAGTGCTGACTGTGTGCCAGGTCCTGTTCCAGATGTTTCTCACGTACAAAGTAATGAAATCCTCATACTGTAAGGTAGGTGCTATTATGATCCCATTTCACTAAGGAGGACACCAGGGCATAAAGCAATTAAAAATTTCACACGTTCAAGACTTGGTGGAACTAAGATTTTTAACCTTGGGAATCTGGCTTTGGAGCCCACCTGCTTAACCGTCACATTACATGGGTTTTATGTAAATAGGTAAATTTCTGTATGTGACATAGTCATAAATAGAATATATGCAACCAGATGAGTCATCTTAGTTCTATGCATAGCAGAACCACTGGAAAAAATAGTCGAATGCTTGACTGAATATGCAAGTGCTTACCCTAACAGACGATAGAAATCAAGTTAACGAACTATATATGACTATGTTCATGCTATAAGTATATACATTTAAAGTAGAATACACTAAATCATGAATGATGAGAGACAGAGTGGGAAACCCACCAGATTTCTGTATGTGTCTTCGACGAGGAAGGGAAAAAATATAATTAAATGATTGGTCAGGGAAGTCATGGGACAGGCCAAGAAAGTGGCATTACTATGGTCCAACAGTCCTTAGATATAGCAAGACCGAAGCAGAGTCACCTTAGAGTGACAGAAGAAATAAGAGGAATTTTGAAAGTTGTTGCCTGTGTGTTTGAGATTTTCATGAGCGAGTTGCTCGTGTTATAGGCATTGTTAAGCACAACTCGGCCATTTTTACCTGAATCTCTTTAACGTGATTTGATGGGAATACAATCAAACTTTGTCTAAATAAATATACATAGTTCAATTTTGGATTTTCTCAACAACTACAAAAAATTTCAGATGAAAATATCTGTGTGCATATTTTCAAGAAAAAATGTAAAGTTGTTTAATGCTGCCTAAGGCGGATTTGAAAATATGAAGATAAATAAGGATTTAATTTTTTCACTTGAATATTATTCTAATTTGATGAACAAGCCGAAAAAGTAGAAATGACAGCCATTTAAACAGTCCTCCAAGGAAGCTTGAAGGGGACCTCATAATCTCATTTTTTTCTCTAAGGCTGCTCTGCGTTGTTTACCCAGCATACATACATTTTGTAATTAATGTTAAAGCATCAGAATGTTGTCTTAGATACAGTCATCTCATAGTTGTGTAGAAAATGATGGACCAAAACAGGGGCCCTTGGGAAAATTTCAGCAGAGGGTATAATTCATAGCCTCTGAGAGACAAAGATCTGTTTATGTAAAAGTATAAGAATAGATGAGTCATGAGCATAAAAATATCACAAATAGAAAAAAAAAGTCCTAGAATCTAATAGAGGCAGTGGATTGACCTAAAAGAAATTGGGTATCCTCAAGTGTTGCTCATGTTTCTAACAGACTTTTGTTGTTTAATTTCGACTTAAAATCAGTGACAGAAAAATAATAAAAGGTTTAAATGAAAACCAAATCACCTGCATGTGTCTCATAGCAAAAACACACAGGACAGACATTTGTCAGTGTTAATCTGTCCTGATACTTGTCATTTAGGTAGTGTGCAGTTACCAGTTGAGGGAATTCACAAAATTAAAATATTAAAAGCAATTTTAATAATCCTAACCAGCTCATGGTTACCATGGATATGCAGAAGCATTTATATTATCATTTTGGGTGGTCCTGTTAAGACACAGTCAACTACCCTGAAAATCGATGTCTGGGTGGACAGATGTGCACATGCATCTTGGGAGACACCGTATTAACAGGATTGATTCTCCCGTCCTCTAGGATAAAACTTATGACACACATTTGCCACTTTTAGTATTCTTACTTTTAAGCAATACAGCAAAATAAATAGTGAAATGTTCTCTTCAAGCTGCTTTCACGTACTGTATCTTGAAACGTGTTTTTTTAAACTAAGAAAGTTATTTTCTTACTACACATTTATAATTCTTTTCTTGCCACTACATCATATAATTAATCATGAAATCTTGGCAGTTGTTATATTAAGTGTGCATTGGTGTGTTTTTGGTACATGTATACAAAAAACTCTGGTCAACTCAAACAAACAAACAAACAAACAAAAGAAACAAGCAAATAAAGGAATTAGTCGAAAGGCTACTCAGATGGTCACATAATCAGAGCACTGCTGGAGATGAGAGCTCTCGGAGTGGGTGGGGTCAGGCTGCTTGCCGATTTAGCAGCAGGACAGAGTGGCGCTTCTTTCTGGGTTTGTAGTCTGAAAACTTGAGTCCCCATGCCAAATGCCAAAACACCAAACACCATAGCCTGTTTCGTGCAGCCTGCGAGCTCAGAAATTCTTTTTTTCTTTCCCATTTTTAAATGATCGAAAAAATCAAAAGAATACTATTTCGTGGCATGTAAAAATTATACAAAACTTGGATTTGTGTCCATAAATAAACCTTTATTGAAACACAGCCTTAACTATTCATTTATATACTATCTAAGACTGCTTTCATGTTATAATGACAGAAACGTACTGATAAAGACGCGGCTGTCTGCAAAGCTGAAACTACCTGGGCCTTTACAGGGCAATTTTGTTGACTTATGATCTAGAGAAGTGACTTGAGATGACTACTCTCTAATAACCCGCAGAGGTGGTGTCTCCACTAAGGTTTCAAATAGCTAAGGGCAAGAGTCTGGTAAACTCAGCTAAGCTTCGATCGAATTTCCATCCTGACCTGTGATCACAGGTGGGGACATTGGTTTGTAGCCAGTTTGTACCCGTGTTACAAGCAGAGGAACCAGTTCCGAGCAGAGGGAGGACCAGAGAGGAAAGCCTCTGGGTGAACCAAAGCAACGGCCATTTCTGCACCACAGTCAGATCATCACTGCTGTCTTTTCTCTTGTTTCCTCATTAATGTAGCTTATGTTTCAATAAATGAATAAGCTCTTACTAGCTATCTGTTTTATATGTTCCTTTCACCGGCTCAGGCACCAGGTAGATATACGACACACTACCTACTTTTGAGGATCTCATAGTCCTGTCATAAAGGACTATTCTGGCTTTAAAGGAGGGGTCGAAATAGTTTTAGCTCAACTCTCAGACTGAGCATAAATCTCTCTTCTCCACCTCTGACATTTGCATAGTTCATGTTATTGCACCTCTGCCTTGTCCTGGATCACCAACCATTCTCTTATACTGAAATCTTTATCTAGATACGTGCCTTTATGGGACCGGGGCCTGGCCTAGCTCTTGCCATGCCCTTATTCTTGACTACATAGCCAGCAGATCTACTACCGACTGGTGCAATATCTAGATGCTGATGCCCATCTTCTCGCATTCAGGGCCCTCTGATCCTGGCCTCCGTATGCCAACTGCCCTTTGAACGCTATTTCTTCTCCACTTTTCAGAATGTGCAGCTCAGTCTCTGACCTCTAGTGCCTGCCCTTGGCCACTGCACATCTATTTTAGTCCTCTGGTTCTCTGTGGAGAATGGGACCACGTCCGCTTATGACTCCAGAAAAGAGGCAGAATGGCAGCCATATCAAATTACGTGCAATAAACTATTAAATTTTATGTGTTGATAAGGTAAGTCAGCAAACTTAAAAAAAATAAATGTTTCTACTATGACACAGGCACTATGCTAGATAGTATTTGTCAGAGAATTCATCCATTAGCCCCTTAATTTGGTTTGCCTGCCTGCCTTCCTGCCTTCCAGTAAAAATCTCAACCCTGTCTGGTCTTCCATGCAGTTTTCATAGTCCAGTCTCTTTAATCAAGTTGCAATTTCTCTATTTTCACCGGTTATTCCTGAAGAAAATAAATTCCACATCTGAGATCTAATTAATAAACTCATCGTAATGTTCACAGTGTGACTTAGACACTCTCTCCCAAGTTCATAATTAAGCTAACCTAGTTTTCGGTTTGAAGTTCTCATCTAACATCTCTCTCTCTCATATTTGCATTATAACACATTATCAGTTCTTGGCAGCTCGTGTATATATCATCTGCTATTAATCTGTCTTTTCTTTGAATTCACGTGATAGTAATGGCTTCCATCACATAGCCCTCGCTAAACAGCTGCTCTCATTCCCTGTGAAGTGCCGCTTCCTACAGATGCCCCTCGCGGCCTCCTCTCCCTTCCAGACGTCCCGCGGCCTCTGCTCTCTCTCTCCTCCTTCCTTGGCTCCGCGCCGTGGTCCCGCGGATGACTGCGCAGATGGATCCACGGCTGGTGTTCCTTTCCCTTTTCCGCCTGCTCCGCTCCCTTCCTTCGGGCCGTCCTTCTGTCATCACGCTCCTCGTCTTCGTCTTTATTCCGTGATTCTCCCCTCGATCGTAGGTGATGGCTGAGCCTCACCGGACTCTTGGCAGAAGCACGGGGAACACAGTTCAGGTTGTGCTTTTCCTGACTCCCACAGGCCTGTTCCTCCAGATGTCCCCATTGCTCTCCCTGTCCCCGGACGGCACCTGCCTTGTGGCCCCACGGCACACTTCACACGCTCTGCCCCCTCTGCCTCCGAGCTGCCTGTGGGAGTGACTGCAGCAGGGGCTGCCACGCGCAGTGTGTCCTCAGACGTGGGAAGCACGCACCTCCCTGTCAGCAGGCATTCGCGGGTGAAAAACCATTGCTTACGCCGTCATCCAATGTGCACAAACTGTTCTTCGAACCCTTGCTTACAGAGGTGAGGCAACGGGGCATAGACAGATGAGAAGATTCCGGAACAGCCACAGGCAGCTAAGTGTTAGAGGGTGAACTTGTAGCTAGGTTTCTTGACTTCTAAGCAAAATGAATGAATGAATGAATGGATGGATGGGTGGAACAAATTGGGGTGTTAGGAAAATCGGACTCTATCCATATGTTCTAGTTTTCCCTCAGCCAAAAACACTAATTCATAAGCAGGCCAATCTACTATTACTAATTTGGGCTTAAAATCTTCTTCAGGAAGGTTCATGTGATTTTAAATGAAGATTTCAGGTTTTTTTTGAGTACCAGATGCAAAGGTTCAAATATAAAGGTTTTGGAATTTGTCTTTATACATGTTCCTGCTTGGAAGTGAACTTTAAGGGAGCTTGAAGTTTAATTTTGTCATCCTTGTAAGAATTTTTGCTTAAAAAGAGAGGGTCTTCATCTTTCTTTCTTTTTTTTTTTTTCCACTTAAGAAAAGCGAGTTTCTACCATAAACTGTAAAAATCATTTCAACCACTATAAACTAATCAGTTTATAGCACTGCAAATAACCGTTTACAAGCACGTCTCTCAACAGCTCTGGGACTCTCTTTAACCTCATTTGCGCCTGTGGTAAAAATATAGCCGTGCAACTCCCCTGCATTAGAAGCCGTCAGAAAATATCCCTGCTGGTTTGGAGCGAAGACCTTAATTTCCAGGAATGGTCTCTATTCAGAATGAACCCTTTAGGCCGTGTCAACTCAAAGCCAAAGCAACAGTCCGAATAACTAACGGGGGAGTCAAATAGAAAATAGACGGTGTCGTCCCCCAAACAGGCCAATGGCTCAAATTCAGCTACTTACCTAAGCTAGTTGTGAAAGCCACGAGTTTTAGTATGTCAAAATACATGCAAAATAAGTTTTAAATGAAGATATATTTATTTTAAACATGTGATACAGTATCATATGTAAGGCAGCTAACAGTGGCATGTAAGTTACACGCCAACTAAAGAACACTTAGACTCGTATGTTCCCAGTATTTTCCTGGTGCTGAGTGCAGTGGACATTGTGGTGGTCCCTGAGGGCAGTAGCTCTAACCCATGAGGCAGGCACATAAAGCTTAGTTTGGGAAATAAGATAAAATAATAAAGAAAAGATATATAAATATAAAATATTACTGTTTTAATCCAGCTTCTCATAATATCTTAAAATATGTTTCAAGTGATCTTAAGATTTTAAAAATTAATACATTCGTATTGTGACATTTATGACTCATATAGCTACATGTTATTTGTGAATGTTCCACTTGTTTTATAAAGGGACAGATTTCTCACCTTTTAGAAGGGCTTGACGTTTTTCAATAAAGTTCTATTTAGTAACTGAGAAATGGTATTGGAATTTAGAAAAGCCTTGTAAAATGGGCCCGTGTGACTGGAAAGATTAATGGATCTTCAAAGAATGACTTCACTGGAATGAGTAAGTTCTATGACATTTTTAATGAATTTATAATGCAAAATTTACTCCTTAAAACTGCAAAATATGTCATATTTTCTTTACCCAAAGTAGAAACCCCTCAAGATTAAGGTCCTCTAGTCTAGTACATTTTTTTTTACAGTTATAAATACTCTTGTGTTTTTTTTTTCTTGTGAGAGATTCTCTGTAATTTTTTAATGTGAAAATTATTTTCTCAGAGTTCCTCACAAAGCTTCACATTTTCTAGTGTGAAGCTGTATTTACCCCGGAATTCATTCAGCTATTTGTTAATTTACAAAGATCACCGGGAAGTCTATTTCGTAATCGAATAGTCTTTCAAGTCGACACAGGTAGGATTAATTACTAAGGAAGGAAGAAGAAAGAGAGGAGGTGAAGAGCAGTGGGTTGGAACATAAACAGACAGGTTCAGTAGCGAGTGCACTATTTCGTGCATATACTTTTCAGAATCAAGAGAATAGATTTTCTTTTAAGGTATCTTTCTCCAACTGCTCATGTACTTTGAATTTAAGATAATTTTACTGTATTTATACTCAATTAAGTTTGTTGCAATATGTTCTTTCAGCTCTACCTCTAAAAATAATGTCAATAAATATAACAATTAGTCCTTCATCTTATGGATGTATGTAGATGTGGTATTTTGAGTAGGGGAACAGCAGTAAGTAAAGGCTGAAAAAGATTTTACAATGTTATGTCTGTTGATATTTGTACTTTATAAGCTTATTGATTTTTCTTGTAACTTGTGACATCTTCTCCTATGTTAAACACCAGCAAAGCAAGAGTTTTGTGCCCTGAGTTTACCATTAACTATTAACCAGTCGAGCCAATATGATTGAAACATTTATAAACTATGAGAGTTTAAAGGTTAAAATTTCTGAGATTTGAGATTGAAGGGATCACCAAGGGACTACATAAACATCATAGTTCACCGCTTTGAAGGGTAGTATTCATTTGTTATTTACTTTTGTTTACAAAGTATATTTTGAATGAAACAATAAGGTAGAGAAAGGAAAGTCACACATCTCCTTCTCTCTCCCTGGCACTCGCATCCAGCCATTGAAAACTGAATATTGCTTCTAAGTTTCTTGTGTTGTGAATGTTCAGGATACTGGCTTAACATTATAGCAAAGTCTTAAAAGATGACTTGCCATGTCGTCACACTGATCCTCATGGACATTAACTTTGTGAATTACATTCTCTCCAGCCCATCTAGTGCAACTCCTTTTCCATTCCTTGGTTTTCCTTTAGGCTTTATAATTTAGGACAAATGACATCTCTTGGAAGTCTTTTCTATTTCCTAAGACGTAAGAACCCTATGCATATCTTTATTAAGTCCCTCCCATGTAAGGTTATAAATTCTTGCGGGGATTATAGGATGAAGGAGTAAAAAAAAAGGCAGGGATCATGTAATTAATATTTTACTCGTCTTGTTTTCTCCAGGACCTAAGAAAAGAAGGTGTTCTATAAACATTTTGTATGAGTGGGGATGGAGGTATTTCATGATTGCCAACTGGTGGTCTTATTCCATGTTAAGCCCTGTTTTTTTTTTCTAATTAAAGTTATTGGAGTGACATTGGTTAATCGTATAGGTTTCAAGTATACAATTCAGTAATTCAGTCATATGTATATTGCATTGTGTGTTCATTACCCAAAGTTAGATTTTCTTCTGTCACCATATATTTGACCCCTTTACCTTATTCACATTCCCCTCCCCTGCTTCCCTCTGGTGACCACTAACCCGTTCGTGTCCATGAGTCTATGTTCGTTTGTCTTGTTTGTTATTTGTTCCCACATGTAAGTGAAATCCTATGGTTCTCATTTTTTTCTAATTTATTTCTCTTAGCATGATAATCTCAAGACCTATCTATGTTGTCCCAAATGAAAGTATTTCATCTTTTCTTATGGCTGGATAGTATTCCATTGTACATGTGTATCACATCTTCTTTATCTAGTCACCTACTGGAGGACACTGTGGTTATTTCCATGTCTTGGCCACTAAATTAATGCTACAGTGAACATTGGGGTGCATATAACTTTATGGATAAATGTTTTCAAATTTTTCAGTAGTCCGTATTGTGATAACTAGTATTTTATCTAATGAGGAAATTTTCTTATTTCCATCTTTTGTCTGTTAAATTCACCCTAATTTTGTTCGTGAAATTATCATGGTAATCTTCATATGCCATCTACAGTTCAGTGTGAAGACCTCTGAATTTAAAAACCACTTTCATAGTCTAAAGATCTTTCTAATTTTGTCAAACTATTTAACAAATGGGAATCTTAGATGATTAAGGAGATTTGCTAAAAGAGTATGGATTTTTCGCAACCTTATTATCACTTCTTGTCCCACTTAAAAAAAAAAAATCAATAGAGCTATCTTGGAATGTGGAAGACAGCCCTTACCATATGTATTTATTCACTGTGAGGTCTCTGATAACTTTGCCACAGCTTTAGAGTTTAAGTTCTTAAAGTGGAACTATATCTGCATAGCTTTTTAACACCCTGTAGACTAGTAAGCTTCTAAAAATGGTTTGGAAAGTTAACAATGAGAGAACTGACAATCTTTTTTTTTTATTTTTAAATTTTTCCCAACGTGGGAGTTGAGTGTGAAGGATAGCACATTAGGCTTTATCAGAGAGAAGTATGTCCCCAACAGGCCCTACATCTTAGCTAAGGTTCCCCTTTGAGGGAGTGTATGTAAACTCAATCCCCACAGTGTCTGGAGATGCTGAGCATTATTGTATCTGCCACTGGCTGAAGTCAGAAAGAAAACCTCTTGTTTAAGGGGACCAGACGCCTACTGATGATGAAGTCTAGGTCCTCGGGGCTGGGAGTTATAGGCATCTCCTTTTTTAGTGCTAGATTCATCAGCAGGATCCTAGGATTCCCAGGGTAGGAATGCAATAGGTCCCTGGAGTTTTCACCTCCTCACACTCACTTGGTCACAGGTAAATCGATTGTTATAACTTTTTTGCTTTGTGAACAAAGTGCTCCGTCTGTTTTGATTCTCAGTCCTCACTCTTCATCTGTCATGTATCATACAGTGTTTTTTTTGTTTTTGTTTTTTGTGTTTTTTTTTTACTGCACCATTACCCACAGCAACAGACTAGACAAGCTGTGCCATTAACGGCAGACTCCACTCCTCCAGAACTGAAAGCATATTGCTGATTGTTATGTGTAAAGTCCCTATCCTGTATGCAGTCTGTTTGGAGTAAGAAGACTTTGATGTTAGCTTTTTGGTTTCATGAACCATGACGAAACTTAACTCTCTCATGCTACTTGCAAGGAAAACCAGATTGTGACCATGTAAAGCTAAGGAAAGTCAGGAGAAAAAGAAATATAAAGTAAAAAGGCTGAAAGTATATTCTTTAGCCTAGGAATTAACTCACAGAATTGCCAAAAAGGATACAATTTTGAAATTAGTTATTACCCTGTCTCATTACAGAAAAGGAATTGAGTCAGAACAAAAGTTATCTTTTTTCTGCTTTAAAAATAAAAGGTAGAAATATAAAGTGAAATTAATATTTAAAAAACCTATCATGCTGAAGATTAATAATTGAAACGCATCTTCCCCTTTGAAGCAGATGTGTTAGGGTGCTGTAAGCTGAATCGCACAGTCTTTGCTACTTCACGTTGCCTTTTAGATCTACTGCATATTTTCAGGATGACTCCAGCAATGGCAATTATTACTCTTTGGTGGGTTGTTCATGATTTTTAAAATGACTTAAAGTCCTTTGGATACATGAACTCAGCAGGGAGTATATGTGGGCTGGATAATATACATTTTATTCCAGAATGTCTCATAGAAATAACACAAATGATTTTTGTATGTATGTTGCTGATAAAAATTTGTTCTAAGATAATGTAGGAAAAAATTTCATTGATTCACTTGTATACATACTTTCCTGTATTTTTTTTTTTACTTTCAAACACTGAAACCCTTGATGTGTATTTCAAGTTTGTTGACAGACCTTTGACCTTTTCTGTCTGCTCCCTGTGAACCTACCCGGTCTTGTAGGGGATGTGGAAAAAATCCCAGATTGTCTTCTGATTTGATGCCTCCTCTGTTCATAGAAGACAATACCACTTTTTTCAGAGTGAAACAACTAGCTTTACCTTAAATTTGTCATATTCAAAGGAGAATTAATTATTTTTTCCATAGATTATAACTTTCAAACTATCATATTGCTTTAATTTCTTTATTATCTATCTATCTATCTATCTATCTATCTATCTATCTATCATCTATCTATCATCTGTCTGTCTAACCTATCATTTATCTGTCTCTCTAAAATCATTTTCTACTCAGTCTTACATTTTTCTTCTTTGCAGTTGCAAATGGCAATCTTCACACGTTCTCTTTGCTATTCATATTATTAATTTTTTCCGATTTTCAAAAAACTCGTATGACACTCCCATTACCTTGCTTTATAATCATGCTTCTAATTTACATAAGTTCATAGGCTACTTTACTTTGATAATTCATTTGCTTAGCACATACATGTTTAGCTAGATTTTATGTTGGTTTTGGTCAGGAAGCAGATCTCAACTACTTTTAGTCACTTTCCCCAATGTTTGATAAAGTTCTAAGCCAATATCCCCTTGCGAAATACGCAGTGAACTTGAGTGTATCATCACAGATTGTTTGAAGTGGATTTTAGACTAAGATGTTAGACATGATTTTTAAATAATTGGTAGCAAAATGTGTCAATCAACTGACTTTGTCATTATCTATCCTTATGGACTGTCTGTGTGTATTCAGTTCAAAATGTTTTAAATTGTAGAGGAGAGCATGATTTCTGATTCAGTAAAATATAGATTAACACAGAAATAAAGATTGATTTCAAGCTGAATGGGTCTTTATAAGAAAAAATAATATGCTTTGTTGTCTTAATGACAAACTGTATAATGAATTATATTTAATTCCCTGGGTCAACAATTCTAGTTTTATATTCAATAACTCTAATTCCCCCTGATAAATACCTTCTGTACCATCCAAAATCAATCTCAGATTGATTGCTTTCATAATACAGTACATTTACAAAGGATGCCATCTCATCACCATGCCTTCTTCTTCACCTTGCCTGGGTTTCATATTATTAATGTCAATACAAGAAGGGCTATAGATTCATTTTGAGTCCATGATGTGAAAATTTCTAGGGACTTCCTAGCTTGAGAGTTAATTTCTTTCTGTATATTCTGGGATACAATCTATTTAATTGATTGGTAAAATTATACAGTAAATTTTATTTTGCGTATAGTTGATTTCAACTGAAAACTAATATAATTTAAATAACAACTCAAACAATTCTTATTCTCCTTTTTATGTCCTTCCCCTCGCCCCACCTCCAACAGACACACATATATTACTTTAAAAATCTATATAGGGTAGGAAAGCTGGACCTGGGAGAAATTACTTCCTTCCAATAAAATGTAGAACATGAAAACCAGGAATTTGGTTTTCTATTTGTACTATTTCTATAATATGGTGGCACTTGTGAGATTATATTTCATCAGCTGATGATGTTTAACTTAGTCTTTCTAAAGAGGGTATTGGACTTTGGAGAAATTATTATGGGCTCTATTGGCCAACCTCATTTTTTTCTGTTTATCAATGTTAAAGTTCACCTGAGGAGGTAAAAGTTAAAAAGCCCCCCTAAACAAAACATGGAACTGATCAACGCCTATAGTAATTCGTTCTAATCTAGTTCAGTAAGTTATTGGTAGGTATCAAACGGGGAAAATTTGCCTGTGAAATATTATATTTTTTCTGTTTTACAAAACTTCATAGATTTTATGACACGTGATCTATTATAAAAAAAAACCCTGACTTTGTGTGTATCAGTGTATGTGTGTGGCTAGAAGGTTAAAAAGCAATACTACCACAGAAAAGGTACCTATCAAGATATTGCCCAATTTCAGAAAGATTAAATATAGAAAGTTTAGGAAATTTTTCATTATATATTTATCCCTTGGAAATTCACACTGGGCATTGGTGGATTAAAAGTTCTATCCATAGAATAGTGTTTGGTGATTGCAATTCTAGAAAATAGAGACCTTTTTGAAGAAGATACTTTACAATATGTTCTTTTTCCATTGTACTGCCATCTGACACAAGCTACCACACGGTCTAATCCTTAGTGACAACAAAATACACACGTTTCCTGAACCAGCATTGTTTTTTTTTCTACCTCGGTTCCTCTGCATGGAATGAAATTTTATCTACTCCTTTTTGGTGATTTTTCTATTCTTTCCTCAATATTATATTCATTCAGGTATCCATACGTGTCATTATTGAAATTCACACCACTTTTCTCAGACTTCTTACTATGCAGATAATAACATAGATTCTTAACCTTACAGTTTTACTTCTTCTCTTGTCTGTGTACAGGTATGGTTGATTTTTTCCTTTTAAATTTTTTATAAAGGCGAAAGCAACCATCTTATTCTTTTAAGTAAGTGTAGAATTGTTACTTTGACTAAAAAGAAAACTTATACAACAGGAATATTCTGAGTGTCTAACGTAGGCAAGGTCCGTGCTACTGCTCAGTGGTGCTGAGTCAAGCATCAGCTGCTAGAATATTGCCAAAGAAAAGGAAATCAATTCCACTTGTTAAATCAGTAAATAGATTTAGTTCCTGACCTCCATGTTTTTAGTGCTGTTATGCTCCCCTGCCCCCCCGCCCCCCGAATTGTTGACTGCCATTCAAAATGAATGTTGTTTACTTGGAGCATGTTAAACAATTTACATCACCAATTTTGCTCATAAGGGAATTAAGAGTGGTGTAGTCAGCTTTTTGCTGCAGTAAGGACCTCTGTGAAAGTCTGGGATGGCCAGTCACTGTTACAGCCTTGGTTAGTATCACAAATGGATTAGGAAAGGGGAAGACAGTGGCATCGACCAGACTGCTTATATTATTCATGTAAAGAACGAAAGTTGAGACAAACAAAAAAAAATATATTGAGAAATTTTTTTTCATTATTTTTAGAGCTGGAAATAATGGCCATTCCCCTGCTTATGGGACACGACTTACTAAAGCATGGTGAGGGGTGGATCCCTTGACTGGGTGCTCTGCATGGTTAAGCTTTTGCAGGCATAGGTTATTGTAAGACTTAACATAGGCTTTGAGAAGAATTACAGACTACTTAAGTCTCATTCTCTGGGAGACACTAATTACCCTGGTATCTTGAGGTTTCTGCTGCTTTCTTGTAGACCCATATGTATTTTTTCTTACCTGTAGTAATAGTTTTGTAACCTGTTTGCATTTGTGCTTCTTCTAGATAGTGAATTCTTGCAGAATGGAAGCTAACTATGCCTATTCAATTTTTATCTCTTGCACACAGTAACCGGCACTGAGCAAAGTGCTCAAAAAAGGTTCAATGAATGAGCACAATACATATGTGGAGTAAGAGAAGAAGGATAGTATCAGAAGCCAGAATACAAAATAGAGCTTTTGAAGTTAGAGTTTTGAGTTCACTCACCCACTAGAGTGTGACTTTGAACACATATTCAAACCTTTACACCATTAAGTTAGGGAGCAAATACTTCATAGATTATTATGAAGATATAGATAAATGTCAGGGATGTACCTGGCACCTGGGAAAATTCCCGTTGTGCTATTGTCATATTAACAAGAACTGGTATTTTGATGAGAGCTAATTGCATGTATAAGAACAGAAAAGACCATACTTTTTTAGAGTCATTTGCTTATGAGACTTACCTCTACCCTCTGCTACCTGCACCCCAAATCCCTCAGCCTCAAGTTGACAACTCTTGTTCCAAGCCGCTTTTCCTCTTTCTCTCTTTGCCTTTATTTTCGATTTCTACCCTTGGAAGCAGAGGCTCACTGATGGCATGAAAATTGGGTGATAAGCCTGATTTGATGTTATTAAGGGATGGTTCTTTGCAATATTCCAATATTCATCATATGCTTAATGGTACATGATCATAGGGAAATGAATATATAGACACTTCCCTTTAACTTTATAATTGACCCTTTTATTTTTTGAATTTTATTAACTGGCTTCACATTTTTACTTCTTTCAAGCTCACATTCCTATTTTGTGTGTCTGTGTTAGCCTTTATAAAGTCAACTTTTCTGAGCATGGCTTCCAAGTTATACAACACTAGAGAAAGGATTCACATTGTACTCTGTGTCATAGAATCTGTGAGAATTTATTTTTCTTGTCTTTACCGTTAGTTAGGACTTCTAGTGCAATATTGAAAAGAAATGGTGAGAGAGACATCCTTGTATTATACCTAATCTCAGTGGGAAAGCTTTGAGTTTCTCACCATTAAGTATGTTAGCTGTGAGATTTCTGTAGATAGTCTTCATCAAGTTGAGAAAATTTCCCTCTATTTTTAGTTTACTGAGAGTTTTTATCATGAATGGGTATTAGATTTCGTCAAATGCTTTTTCTGCATCGATGTGATCATGTATTTTTTTTAGTCTGTTGAGAATTTTAAAAAAACCTTTTTATTTTAGAATAATTTTAGATTTACAGAGAGTTGTAAAGACAGTTCAGGGAATTTCTGTATTTCACCCAGTTTCCCATATATTAACATCTTAATACTATGGTACACTTATTAAGCTGAGATTAGTATTAATGCATTATTGCCAACTACAGTTCAGATTTTATTTAGTTTTTACCACTTTTCCCACTAGTGTCTTTTTATGTTCCAGGATCTAATCCAGGATTTCACATTTCATTTGGTTGTACAGAATTTCCAGAGATAGTTTCTCAGTCGTGTGTGTGTGTGTGTGTGTGTGACTGACAATTTTGAAGAGTCTGGTCAGGTATTCTATAGAATCTTCTTCAGTTTGAATGTCCTCGGGGCTGTACTGGGCTGTGGTCTCTGTGGAGGGATAGGACTGAGTTGAAGTGACCTTCTCACTCCATCGTGTCAGGAAATCAACATAACGTTCGCCATGGTGATTTGTTTAAGGTAGTACCTGTTCACTTCAGAGGTACTATTTTTCGGTTTTTATGTGCTGTTTTTTGACGGTGAGTCACTAAGAGTCCCCAAATCCAGCTCATTCTTGGGGGAGGAGTGAAGGAGATTAAGCTCTGTCTCTTGGGGAGGAGCATTTTAAATTAATGAGTAAGTAAATATTTTTAGAATGCATCAGTTTTAATTTCTAATATTACGTATTTCTACATAAATATAACTCTAGTGCCTCAATTATTTTTAAGACTATAATGGAATCCTAAAATCAAAATATTTGAGAGCCACTTGTCTAGCCATCGAGCAGTTACGATGTCCTGTCATCTAAACGGCTTTGTGATTCCACACTTGGTGTGATACGGTATGGCGCTGTTCTGTAGTTTTTTCTTTTAAACCCTTTCCCGTTTGTCTCGAGAATACTCGCCAGCAGCGCTTGTGGCCGCAGTGTTTACCGCAAGATAACTCATAGATTACAGTCCTTACCTTACCCCCAAAAGATTGCATACATCTTCCATGCTTTTCAGGGCATTCTATCAAAACAGGACTGATGCAGTTGGTACAGCTCATTTGAACAGAAAACAGATGCCAAATAATCTGGAAAAAAAAAAAAAAAGATTGCACAGGGGACGACTCTAGCCAGAATCTGTGGTGAACTTATGACACTGAAATGGTGTCACAAGGAGGAGGTGACAATGTTGTCAACATTCCACAATGATACTGTGATTAAGGGAGACAACAGAAATGGAAAGAAACGAAGAAGCCATGTGCCATTGTGGACTATGACGAGAATGTGGAGCAGTGGACTCTGATCAGATGCTCGCTTCTTATCCAACTGAGCGCAAAAGGCACAAATTTTGGAATAAGAAATTCTTCTGTCACCCTCCAAACATTATGGTGCTGAACTCATACATCCTGTTCCAGAAGGGCAGTCCTGAGCACGTGATCAGCCATGTAAACTTCGGACTGATGCTGACTGAAAGATGCTGGGAGAGCATCACGAGCCAGGACAGCAACGCCTTTTGGTTCTCCTCGAACCCGGTTGTAATTCGTTTGCAGTAAAGATAACATATGTATATATGCCGGTTTCAAAAGCATAATGGAGACATCATTTGAACAAACTACAGTTATGAAAAATAATTTACTTGAGCATAAGGACAGTTCACTAAAATACTATTGTAAAAGTTTTTCATCATTTAAAAGAAAAAAAAGAAAACAAGCTTAGTAGAGAAAGTTGTATGGAATGCACAAATCTGTTACCAAAACAGATGACTCCTTATCCTCACTCTGAAGAGAATATGAATGACAGGAATGTATCCAAAGATTCTTTTATGTATCAGTGGCAAGAATTCTGTGGAGCAGGAGAAGGGAGTAAAGTTATGGCGGGTGCTGTGGCCAAGCCTCCCCTCACCGTCAGAAACATAAAAAATCTCCGGGACTCTTTTGGTTAGAATTAATTCCAGAAAGCTTTAAAATTTGTATAAAAATAGTTTGTGATGCAATTTTATTATGCTTGCTCATGTTAGAAGTCCTTCCTACAGGGTGGCAGTAAATCTTATTAAGGACTATCCTCATTTCTCATTACAACAAAGCCAGTATTTTTCTTCACCAAGCTACACCTCCAAACACAGCTGTGGAAACCATAACAAGTTAAGAAAAATTTGCATTTAATGACTAGAAATTTTATCATAAATATTATAAAATTCCATATTAATAAATTCCAGAATAATATAGGAAGTAAAAAAGATGAGTAGAGTAGTATATATTAAGTAAAAAATAAAACACCTGATTTTGATATGTGGTTTGGCATCCTAATAATTATTTCTGGCACATGTATCAACACAATTATTCAAAACAGTGAATCATTCCAACTTGAAAAATGTTTCCTTTTAATATCATTTATGTAAATTGGATAGGATTATTTATTAATAGCTGTTAAAGTACCTGGAAAAACTTTTGACTGAGGGTAACTAAGCTGTATGACCTCTTCTTGACATGAAATTTGAATATTTCCAATATTCAAAGGCTGTGCAGACAGCTGTGTAACTGTTTGTTCTTTTGTTCTTACGTTGGATTATGAACTATTGTAAAGGTTTTGAAGGATAATATGGTTATTGACCCCTTACAGAATTCTTATAAGAGAATTTAGTTCGATTTGGGATTTCTATTTCAATACATGGGCAAATTCTGTTGTTATTTTTACTTCCGACTGAATATTTATCTGTTTATGTCCAATAGCCATTGGAAGGTAACGGCTCCTAACCGCAGTCGTCAGTCTAAATAGCAGCCTTGGGCAGATATCCCCAAAAATTCACTGGAGGGGATGCTCTGATTTTAATTTGGGGAACTTTATGGTTGATTATGTCATTGTTGTAAAGATATGGACTTTAAAAAATATGGAAGCCCGCCCTTTACCCAAATGCCTTCATTGTCCCCAAGCTCTTGAAGAACCAGAAGTGACAGGGAGGACTCAGCATCGGAGGCAGAGGCGTAGTGTGCGTGTGCTCAGAAGTGAAAACACGGAATCGATGTTGCCAAAGAGCTTCTGGAGTGACATTCTCTTTTGTTTCCTAATCAAATTTAACCACTCTTTGGGGGATTATAAATTTCGTCAATAGGGGTAGGAGTTAAAGACTTTTCTAATAGTATTAAATATGTTTCAAATGAATTTATTTCTGCAGTTTAAGTGAAGAATGGTTAAATTTAATCATTTGCTCTCATTTGAGGTCAGAGGCGTTTGTGTTTATACATGTTGCATGGCACTTAACATTGATACATGTATGTATTCACCTTGTACAGATTAAAACAGGTGTTCGTTCTCAAGTTAGGGCACAACATAAACAGTTTAAAACTCTTTGGAATGAATGACTGTATTTTGTTATAATCAAGAAATATGAGGGAAAGATTTAAGTGGATGGTCAGCGCTCTGGGTGCTCTGTACCCAGCCAGGTTCTGACTTCATTGACACGTTTCATAGAAAGGGTGTTTTAATGAAGGATGGAATTGTAGATAATTCATTCCGTGCTGTGAGGTTAACCACAAGCCTCTAAGAAATCACAGAACTTATTACTCCTGCAGATGTGCTGGAACTAAAAGCAAGGATTGAAATTCTGAAAGCACTACAGTTTTTCCTGACTCGATTCGATTGTGAAGCATATCCTGGTTAGGTGGTCAGATTTAAGTGTGTGTGTGTGTGCACGTGCGCGCGTGTGTGTGTGCGTTACTGCTTTTTGTGAGAACACTTGTTCCAGCAGTACAATTGAGACTATTTCAGATCGGTGAGGACTGAAAGTGTAAATACACCCTGCATTTGTGTGGCTTCCTCGAATAATGTTTGCACGGGGAAGTCATCCCCAGTGTCATTATTTCTATTTGTACTCCTGCATTCCGACTCTCACCCCCAGCTCAGCAAATGTGGGGCCATCATTATCACATTAATAAGGCAGAATAATAGTTTTGAAACTGAACGTTCTCCCTCTCACCCCCATTTTCTGTAGCACCTGGGTACTCTGCTCTTTAAACTTGGGGGACAGTTGTGGTGATGTGGATAGCATCACTGATTATCCCTTCTTAATCAAGCTGTCAGAAAAACACAAAGAAAATCATTTTTGAGTTTTCCATATAGTACGTCTTTAATTTTCTGAGTAAATGACGAAATGTCATTGGACTTTAATTGTAAGCATTTGCAATACAATGAAGTAGCCATGGACCAAAGTTTAATGGAAAATGTAGATAGTGCATTTTAGTTTCTGTTTGATGAATTTTAAAAGCAAGAGTGGTATTATTTTATACCCTCTTTGTTTTCTGATGACTTTTTGAACATACTGGGTTTTAAAAGTTTGTAGAAGATTTGTTTTGACAGAAATTCACGAATTTAATCAGGTATTTTAAGTGAAGTTTGAAATGGGGAATATAATAAATATGTGACAGGTGATACTGCTAATATAACTAATAATTTAGCATACAAAATGATCAGTTAATATACTGTGAAATTGACATTTTGATCACTTGCAGGAAAGCAACAAGTTTGCCAAAATAATAAGTATGTAGTTGAATTTGGGGAGGAACTGTTATTCTTCAAGATTAAAATAAATATTTTAAGAAGTATTAAAAATTACTAATTGGCTTGTTGGCAAAACCCTACATTTTCAAAAGATTCCTATGTGTTTGATAGTCCTTTTTAAAATCAGTGTTTATCTGATTAGTTTGTGTTATTAATGTCTAACATGTACTCAGAGAAGCCTCAGTAGATGATCTGGTCTTCCCTTCTCCTGTGTTACTGGTAAAAGAAGCAGCCTGGAAAAATAATGCACAGCGGTCATGTGAATTAAATTTATTAGCAATGTCAGATTCAAGTAGTACTAAACACTTGTTCAACTTATCCTAAACAGTAACGGAATTATTACTGACGTACTGAAAAGTCTGGAGGAAGGCAGACTCAGGTTGGTTAAGACTCCAGGTTCAAATGTCCGACCTCGTCAACAGCCCACGTTCTTTTCACTCAGTTCTAAGAGCATTAGTTACCTCCACAGTGGCAAGGTCATCACAGCAGGTCGAAATATCTCGTCTTCACGTTCCAGCATACAGAGGCAGAGAAGGGGTTGCTTTTCCTTATATCAATATTTATGATTAAAAAAAAAAAAACTTTCACAGGATTTCTCTAGAACTCTTTTCAAGTCTTAGTAGGCAGCCAAGAGGAGTAAGATAATCCTGTTTAACCTAAATCTATCATTATTTCTATAATTCTGATGGAAGAAAGGTGAACATTAGAACGAAAATCAGGATTCAATAGATATGGAAGAAGAAAAAAGCCTGTTGCATAGGCAGCCCATCACATATGCTAATATCAAGAATCAACCCATGTGCCAAAGAAATTAGCCTCTATAATAATAAAAATAATGATAATGACAACAACAAATTCTTACCCCAAATGCAAAACCTGATTTTAATCATGAGGAAACAGTCAAACACACAGTGAAGGCTGTTGTACCAAACAACTGGCTGTTCTCTTCAGAAGTCATGGTGTCGAAACCTAAACAAGGAAAGAAACACTGTGACAGATTATTGAAAACTGAGGAGACGTGCCATCTACATGCCGTGTGAGATCCTCAGCTGGATCCTGAATCGTAAAAGGACATCGGTGAGACAAGTGATTTCTCTAGATATTTTTAAGAGTATAGTATCACTGTGCTTTTCTGATTCTGATATGGTTATGTAAAATATTACCTTTTAAGAAAGTTTTGTGAAGGGTAAGTAGGAATTCTTCGTTTTATTTTTGCAAACTTTTGTAAGTCTGAAATTCTTTAAAAATGAAAATCTAAAAATAAAAAAGCATACATTGCGACATGTGTAATGATAGCAGAATGTATATATTCAAAATGAGCACATACGCATGTGAGAATAATTTGATCAAGAGGTCAGAGAAAGATTAAAGAAGGTAAAAGGTAATTAGTTTTGGAGAAAATAAAAAATATTCCTAGATGAGCCAAGGTTTTAATCTGCTAATTTGAGCATTCCACAGGGAAATGTAGAATCTGGCACTTCTCAATCTTATCTGTCTTTTCTCATGGAATATCTTACTGACGTAAGTTCCAAGAAATGCACTTTATTAAATATTAATGGAAAGTGTGGGTAGTTAAGAGGGTATTTTTAGTATGAAATGGATATGAAAAGGTTAACCTTCATAGAGATCGAGTTCAATCATCTGCTCTAAAACATAAATATGCATAATAGGGATTTCAGCTTGTGCCCAAACCTTCAGCCCATTGCTGGGGCTCAGGCACATCTGGGCATATTTGGTGACATGGTGGGACAGACCCCACAAGGAGGTCATTCACACTGGGTCGACAGCCTCTTAGAGAAGACTTCTTGCTTTGGTGAAACTGACAAAGTGGCAGGGAGGTAGGAGGAATCTCTCAGCAAGGCAATAACAACAGTCGACAGCCTCTTAGAGAAGACTTCTTGCTTTGGTGATATCTGGCAAACTGACAAAGTGGCAGAGAGGTAGGAGGAATCTCTCAGCAAGACAATAACAACAGCGACAATAGTGATGAAGATGGCAGACTAACAACTGTACCAGAATAATTTGCCAGGCACAATGGGCTTGAGCTTGGGAGAGAGCTTCAGCTGAATGGGAAGCAGGGCAGTGAGCATCCTTTCCCCTTGGCTGGGCTCTGCGCTTGGATCCCCGCCCCCCCGTGAGAGAGGGAGCTGGAGTACAGCCTAGAAGGTGCCTTTCACGGCACCGAGGAGAACAGGGGAACACTGACCCTGGTTTCCCACCAGCCGTTCTCACAGAGACTTGCAGCTTTGGCCCGAGTCTGTCAGCTCTCGCAGACGATGCCAGCAGCAGCCAGTACGATTCCGTTGCTCTCCATGGTGGGACGCTGACAAAGGTGGCCAGCAAAACAGCAGTGGTATCAGCTGCAAAGAACTTGATCGTGAGCGCATTTGTCATCTACCCCAGAGTGATGTCCAAAGCACATACAAGTTGTTGACACTGAGACAGTTTGACTTCTGGCCATTTTCTGAAACCACTTTGATGATTTTTGTTTGCTGCTGGAGAGACCAGGGAACAAGGGCCTCTTCTTCCTGTTCCTTCTGTAGGTTCACAGGGGTTGGATGGGGCTGTTCTTCCTTGAGCTCAAGACTGACTTGGCCTTTTCAAGTGGAGTTTTAATAAACAGAAATTGACATTACACTTTTAAGTAAATCTGAGCAAATCAGTGAGGTCACCTGAGTGTACTGTGATTACAGATTATACAGCACAACCTCCATAGTTAAACTGAATGAAACAAAACAAAAC
This sequence comes from Pteropus alecto, assembly GCF_000325575.1. NCBI lineage: Eukaryota > Metazoa > Chordata > Mammalia > Chiroptera > Pteropodidae > Pteropus > Pteropus alecto. The sequence goes on along the minus strand of NW_006440645.1, from coordinate 6,790,858 downwards.
GAAACTTGTTTTTGAATGTGCTCTGCAATATGTCACCAGCACATTGTTCTTTGACTCACTCAGAGGGAAGTTAATGAGCCCCGTGCGTCTGGATGCTTTGCCGGCACATGTGTGGGATGTGGGAAGGGTGCTGGGAGCACAAAGTAGAAAAGTGTCAGGTGACCACATTTAAGTGTTTGACTTAACTTTTTAATTTTAGTTATATTTTGTTAGTGTCTCATCACTTGACCTTTCTGTGCAGCATGGTGATAGATTCCTTTTATAGTCTCTTCATCGAAAACTGCGCATCTGTTAATCCAGTGTCAACATTAGAGAGATTAATGAGACATAAAATTCCTTTTTTAGGCCTTTCAGATAGTTGCCTTTTATAACATCCTCATTTTTCTAAATATATCCCTGGCTAGCCTGGATTTTCTTTTGTGTTTCTGCTAGCGGTTCTGTGTCCAACTATTTAGGATACACGTATATTTTCATTCACATGTCTGGTCTCAAATTACCTTTTCCTGGATAAAGAAAACTTTTGGTTGCTCAGCTACAGTACTATATACACTTTCAGACCTAGACTTTTAAAGATATTTCCTGATATGCATATTCTATGCAACCCTAATCTAAACGAAACACCCTATTCATTTTGCCACTGCATAGGAACGACCCCAGCTAAAGAACACGCCACCTCCATCTGGTTTGCTCATAGGCTTTTATTAATGTCTTTTAGACAGTTAAGCTTCCTAGCTGGGGTATCTTCTTGCAGATACCTAAGGTTTCCTGCCTGTGAGAAGACCGAGACAGCCACCATTGGAGCCCAGCTCTGGGCCAGTCATCCGTGCACAGTCTTCTGATGACAAGGGATGTTCCTACCCAAGTCCAGAGCTCACTGCTGCTGCATGAAAATCTGCCCAGGGTCTCGGGGGAAGATGGATGTGAATGGAACTCCTGAGACAGTTGATAACGCCTGTTACTTCCGGTCCTCGTGGGGGTTTGGGAGAATAGTACAAGGAGGAACTAAATGCTGTAATATAATTTCACTCACGCCTGGGTACCATGAGAAGATCAGTATACATAAAGACAGGCTTAGGGTAAAGAAATGTGTTTGCCTTCTTCCTACACACAACTCCCAGAGAGTTGTCTTCTGTCTTGACAGTTATTCTAAGCTCTCAGTACTCAGTGTGCTCATATTTCTACTTCCACATTGTGCATCTATACTTAGCCATTCTTTAAATTCCATATATGATAATAATGGTAAAAGGAAAAATAATGATGTTCATGAAAAAGCTTCATAATTCAAAAACGTTCTTTCAAATGGATTATCTTGTTTGGTCGTGAAAGCAACTATGTGAAGTAAATAGGGATTTTTGTTGTTGTTGTTGTTGTTGTTATTCATTTTTAGGTCAAGATACCAGAGGATTTAAATGATTTGTCGATGGTCAAATAAACTCACATTAATAGTTTGAAAGAAAAATAAAATCGAATTTCAAGTCTTGTAACTACAAAAATCAAGACTCTTCAAATTAGGCTGTCCTCACATTCCTCTTTTTCTTTTCTTTTCTTTTTTTCCCTCTTAATATTTTTTCTGATACTGTTCATATTTTTTCATAGCATTTAGTCACCTCAATACTTTCTAATTGTATGATAACTTCTTAATCACGGAGTCTTTTAATTTCTTACTTCATAACTTCCTTTACCATCCCTTCATATAAGTTAAAAAGCACAGGTCATTAATCGTAGGAGGCACATATTTTAGTCCAAATCCCAAAGAATGTTTTACTTGTTTTCACAAAATCTTGGACATACGTTCTTCTTTTCTTGAATGCTTCATTCAAATTTGAATCCTAGTTCTGCGACCTGGAGCTATTGAATATTTGTTCTTTTGGTATCCAAAGCCAGATTTCAATTTCTAAAACTTCTATTCTCTGTTTATATAATCTTAATTTTATTAATTGCTCTTCTTAAATTTTCAAATCAGGGATCTTTTAGATTCAAGTGACAAATACATGACCTAAACTTAAACTTTACAAGTGCATTTATTCTCTTACAAACGAAAATATCAAGAATCACGGGCAGCTATAGTCCTGGCTTGGTGTAAAGGTTCAGAGACACCACCAGGTTGATTGTAGGATAGCACGGTGGAGCTTTGGAGTAACAGAAATGTTCTGTGCTGTGACTGTGGTGGCGGACACTCAACTCTGTGCATTTGTCAAAGCCATAGAAGTACAGAAAATGCACCACAAAGACTGTGTTTTATTGCCGTAGATTAAAAAAAAAAAAATCAATCAGGATGAGGGCATAACCTAAATTGGAATGAACTGTTTATGTCTGCTGTACCATGGGAGAAAAAGCAACTCTCCATATTCTCCTCCCTAACAGTGGGACAATATAACACAGATTAAGAACCAGATTTAAAAATTTTTTTCAGATATTGTAGATTAATTCTGTGGTGTTGAGTGTGAAAGACGCAAGGAGAAACAGAGAAATGCCCTCTTTGAATATTAGTATACCAGATAATAGTCAAAGAATGGAGTAGCCAATGGAGAAAAACATAATAGAAATTTATTTTGCTTTGGGTTTCCTAGTTTCAAAATGTGGGATTATATTTGTATGTGATATGGCAGTTACACTTATCTTAATATACTTCAACAAAAGAAGGAATAACCGGTGTTTAAACACCTGACATTATTCCTAATGAGGACCGAATTACTTGTGTCCAAATCTTAAGTCCTATAAATTCCAGTATAATATTTTATGTTAGTTAGAAAGTTTTCACAATTGTTAACTACGTCGATTTTCTTTTGAGAAGAGAGTAAGCTGAGTGATTTCTTCAGGTTTTACATCTTGATTGTTTGATTATACTCATTGACTCACTTTGCCCAATTTCTCTCTTAGGGTTTATATTTGTCTTTCCTCCATCAAGGGAAATAAAATGCCAGACACAGAGTAATATTTATTGGTAAGAAGAGGACAGAATTCGATTCATGAAAACCATAAGCAATCTGTGTGAAAAAATGCTACTACATTATACTAAGGTCAAAACGAATGCTTTTAGTGCGCATTACATTGGTTTTTTTTTTTTTTTTTTTAGTCATTTTATATCTAGGTGTTTGCAGTATAGTTCTGTCATCAGAAGTATAGCTCACTTAAATAGAGTATTAAAAAAGAAACAGCATTTTCTCACTAAAATACTTATCAGGTCAAGAAGATTAAGGAATCAAAGCTGTATTTATTTTTAATTCATCTAGTAAACCATGCAAATCTTTAAAGCACTATATTTGCAATCGCACTTCAGACGATGTCAGTCAGTGTGCTGGATTTTGTGATGACTAGGATGCTTTAAAATCATTGAAGATACAATTTATTTTCTTTTCACTAAACCAAAGAAATTCTTTTACAAAAATGTAAGAGACAAGCATCCCGAAAGCGCATTTGACATGATTTTGTTTTGCTCATCTTCATTTTTTGCTTCATTTACATTCTCCTTTCTCATGTCTTTGATTGCAAAAATAAGTTGCTTGTTGAACATTCTGCTATAGTTTAGCATTTATGTTTAAGTAACTTTTTCCATATGCTTGTTTTGCCTCCATGAGGTCTCTTTGTCTCAACTTTCTTCACTCCATACTCTTAAATTAAAGAAAAAATTCTTTAGCTTCTCTTGTTGTGTTTGGCTATGATGTGTAAAATCAGTCATACCCAACTCTCCCCTGTAAGTTTATAATTTTAATTAGATTCCTATAAAATTTCCCTCCTGACTCCACTGCCCAGTTAAAATAAGTTCCAACTTCCTTAACTCTCAAGAAATGGGATGTGCAGAAGACAGTGATTAAAGGATTAAAATAAACCTCTAGAAATCCTATTTCTTCTTTGAAGAAAATTAGGTCAGTTTTTGCCATGTTTTCTGCCTGACTTCATAGTTCATGGCTGACCATCAATATTTGATAATTTAAAATGGCTTTTGGCTCTCTCTTTTTAAAAACAAGATTAGTTACGTATGTCATATGAACCCCTGCATTTGTGGTAGCGCACACTAGAATTAAGGTTATTACTCTTTTTTCCATTACTGTATGCTGTCTTTACTAAACTTTCTCAAGAATATTCTTTCTTAGGTTGGGACTTTGAATGCTTGGTCTCAGATGTTGTCCAATTACTGTTCATCTTAGCACATTCAAGTCTTCAAAGACAGAATCAAAACAGATATTGGAGCATGGTAGAGACGAGGATGTTAATCCTCTTTGAATCCAGATAAATTCGGCAGCATTTTTATAATCAAGGCAGAATGGAATGCAACAGAAAGATAGAGTCATTGCAGTTATCCAAAGCCTTCCATCAAAGTCCTGTTGGAAGCAAAAATTAGGAAAAGGATGTGATTAGAGTTGTGGATAATATTTTGAGAATAAAATTTACCTATTCTCTTTCTCATTTTTTATCTGTTCTGGAAATAAATTCAAAGTCAATGTAAATTATATTATTTAGATATGCATTGTATTTGAATGTAGAATTATTAACTTGGCAATATCAATTCAAATTTAATATTCACATACTTCAAGACTCAGTGATGTTATTTATATTTACAGAAACACTTTCTATATCCCCAAGGCGCCATGTACAACAAAGCTATTGAAATATCATTTGTCACAGTGTAACAAAAGAATAACCAAGATAATCAATAAAGTAAAGGCTAAATAAAACATAAGATACTATTAACAGTTAAGTATCTTCAAGATATATTAGGTACTGAAAATTATAAACTGCAGGCTGATATCTACAACTTGATGCCACTTATATAATGGATGGGGGGAGAGAGAAAGAGAACATATGTACAATATGTATAAAATGGTCAGCACACATGTCTGAATAAAATGATCTAGAAGTATACATAGTAAATTGATAACCATAGTTACTTCTGGGAAAGAAATTTGGGTTGGCGATTTGATAGTCAAGGAGAACTATTCCCTTACCCATGTTGTTAGTTTTTCATTTATTTTGTATTTTATGTATTATCTGAATAGTAATGAAGATTAATATAAAACAAGCAAAAAACACTTTCTGGAAATATTCTATTTTCATCATATAAAGGGATAAAATGTACATATATTCACATATTTTATTTTATGAATTGAAATTATCCAGCCTGGTGATTTTTTACCTATGTTTTCACCCATGGGCCAACCATTCACTTTAAGATACAGAACATGAATTAACTAATTTATAATACAGGCATATGTGATCCTATTCTCTTATTTAATAAAAAAATAAAAAGAAAGACGATGATGGACTTGAGAAAAGGCATAAATATCACCCTTATCTCAGTGACTGCTTACAGATTGGAACATTAGCATTTACCTCTAGATGCTAACATTGCAAAATGAGAATAAAATATATGTCATATTGAAAAAATAATGAGACTTAATGACATTATGGTCAAAGTCTTCCTTGATTTGTCAGCGTGTTTGATTTTCATCTAATCCAGTTATGCAGGACAATGATGATTCTGGAATTTCCTCTTTCCTGTAATATGATTATGTTATTACTACGAGAATAATAGTAACAAACTGACCAACAAACTGTTTTTGCTTTGGAAATGACTAGAGGGCATTTATTTCCTGGATAAGTCATGGTTGTGCATTTCCGTAGGTGATAATTGCTTTAAAGTTAATAACTACGTTAGATATAGTAATAGTTTTGATGTTTAGAGAATGTGGAACTGGAAACAGATGTCTTGTATTATTAGATGATTATTAGGAAAGAGAAAATTTATATCTCATATTTGTCCACATAATTGTCATTTTTATTGCTTTATTCTTTCTTGTAGATTTAAGTTTCCATCTGGTGTGGAGTTTCATTCTTTCATCCCTTTGGCAAACAGAAATGATGAATAAAAATGGTGAGTGTGGACACACGTTTCATTCCTGATTGAATGCATAGCTTCTAATGTTCTTTACTTTGAATAATATTAGTATAAGTTAATCAAGTTTATTGATTGTTTTTCTATATTATTAGTTTACTAAGAATTATCATCATGAATGTTTAATTTTATCAGTCTTAACCGTATTTAACCTTCCAATGTAGTGAAAGTTATTTTCTAGAATTCCTAACTATAAAACCAACTTTTGTATTTTTAGGGTAAAGGTAAGTTAATCATTTTTTAACTATCATAATTTTATATAGCATGGAACTTGAATTGCTATTTGGGATTTTTACATTTATAGTAATGAGTGATAGGGATTTTTAATTTCCCTTTTTAATACTTTGGTTCTTTTTTTGGTTCTTCATTCTTTAGTTCTTTAACAGTTTGTTAATTGTAAATCGTCTCAATTTTTGTTTGCCTGAAAGTGTCTTATTTCATTCTCATCTTGACTGATTATTTTTCTGGACATATATTAATTGTTGAGACTTTTTAAATAGTGCTTTTAATGTATTGTTCCATTTTTTCTGGCTTCTATAGTTCTTTTGAGAAACTCGATATCAGAGTCATTTTATATTTTCTAATTACTTCCTAGTAATTTTTTATCTTTAATTACCTTTAAGTTTTTCTTTGAGTTCTTTAGTTTTTACTAAAGAAAAACATTAGTTTTTACTTTTTTATTTATATCATTCAGTTCTTGTTGCATAAAGAAATAAGGATTTAAGCAGTCCTTTAAATGGGTTAATATCTCAACCATTGTATTTTCAAATTTTGCCCCTCTGCAATCTGTCTAGCCTTTCATTTCAGAAATCTTGTTATTCAAAAGTTGAATTTTCTCATTTTATTCTTGCTGCTGTTTAACTCATCTTTCCTCTTTTACTTATTTATCTTCCTATGTTCTAGTCTGTGCTTCTATTTTACCTCTAAATCCCTCAGATCGTTTTTATAAGGTGTTTCTTATATTTTTAACTGATTATTATATTTTATTAATTATTTTAAATATACTTATTTTATAGTTTCATCTGATGGGATTACTAGTTGAAGTTCTTCATGGTCTAATTTGGTCGATGTTATGCCTGCTGACTTTTGATTATAGTGTTTTATAATTTCTGAATTGTGAGCTTCTCTTCAGTATAACTTTAGCTGTGGGAATCCTATGAAGCTTGAGGGAGGATTTGATTTACTTCTCCCAGGGACCCATTTTATTAATAATATTTTAGCTTGCAGTGTCTCCATTTAAGCAAAAAAATGTAAAATTTAAAACCTGTTATATACCATGGTGTATCCATGACTAAACATTTCTTTACCCTCTCCTCTATGGTTTATAGTAAATTGGCCTAGTAGAGAAACACAACACTGATAAAACTGTAAAAATTATAATTTATTTCTTATTATATTGGTTATGTGAGAATTCTTTGTGATAACATGGAAAAAGAAGGTTTTTAAGTGATTAAAGTACTATAAATACTCTTTTACCATGCTGACTTAAAATATTAACTTAAAAGAGGTGTGCCGTATTGAGGGGAAGTTTTACTAATATAATTATAGTATTAGGAAAATAATTTCAATGATCTGTGCCCCCAGGCACTGAAATAAATTAGCATTTGAAGTGTGGAAGTTCTGGAGTTTATATTAACATTAATCTTTGTTACATTATTAGTGTAGGTGGTAATAAAATAGCTAATTATATTGATCATTGGGCAGTTCATATATAGCTTCCATTCAAGCAGTTAGTTGCATCTTCAGAAAAGTCCTAAAAGAGGTATGGCAGATACTATTTACTCATTTTACGTGTAAGCAAACTCAGCCTTAGCCTAGTTCAGTAACTTCCTTCTAATGCAAGTGGAACTTGATTGCAGATTTTCTAATACTAACTCCATTACTCTCATAATCATAGCATTGTGCAAAAGATACCAGGAATATTCACGAAAAAGAAAACCTCAAAGTTTTTTTTTTACACTATGAGTTTTACTTATTCATTTAGTTAAGTTTACATTTGTGGAACCCTAAAAAAAAATCTCAGGGAATGGGAATGTAATCCTGATTTTTCATTTAAATCTTTTTCTTCTTTTATACATATGTATACATATGTATAAAAAAGATGCATATATATTTTGTTTTATTTCCTAGTTTGCTAAAAACAATATGGTCTAAGGAAGAGATTGTAGATGATAGTATAATTTTCTGTCAAAAACTACTTGACAAAAATGATTTGAACTTTGATTTTGTATATTTTGCTATTAGTCTATGAGTTCCTGACACATTGGGGCTCTGAGCTTACATTATTGTACTTTGGATATAATTTACAAATTATAGTTGCAATATAAATGCTTGTCAGTAAATGTAAATTATTGTATAATATTTATTTAGCATACTGTTTAAATATACATATTTTCCTTAATGATATCCATATGTTTCTAGCTGCTATTATCTTTGAAAAAAAATATGTCTGCGTCAGGCTAAAAGTATGTGCTTGCCTACTTACTTATATGAATACTGAAAATATTCAATTGATTTCATGGGTTTAGTATCATATTGTATAGTGGTTTAAAATGAAAACTTAATTAGAAACACAGGAGGGTAAAAATTTTTTCAATGTTATGCTTTGGGGATCTGTGTGTATGTTATCAACAATAACTTTAATGAGCTACCTCAAGGCCATGTGGGAACTATGCACCATCTTAGTTCTACAGTTGTTTATTTGCTTGTTTATTTTTGTTTCATTTGCACTAAATTTTCCTCTTGTTTTCTGATTTGTACTTTCTCAATTTATAAGATTCCATCTTTTTTTCACCAAAGTTATTTGGCCTGTCAAATTGCAAAGATTTTATTAAAATATGTAAGATATATGGAAAAAAGGTGAAAGTATAAAAGATAGAAATCCTATCTAATTTAGGAGGATATTGAATTTGAATCTGATTCAGTGTCACCAACTTATTAGCTACAAAAACCAGAGTAAGCAATTTTGTATGCATAAGAATTGAGTTTTATATTTATATTAATTTTTGTTTAATATAACTAGATATTATAGTAAGAAGCATATCATGTATTAAATCTAAAGCTACTTTAAGAGATACCGCTTATCAATATAAATATGCACTTATTAAAGAATCACTCATTTATATTATTATAGTGATAAGGAATTATAAACCGCAATACAATATAAATCGGACAACACCCCTTTACCCCTAAAATAATGTCACAATTCACATTTTTCTCCAAAGATAATTGTAACTCGAACTTGCCGTGGAATGTCTATCACTATCACAGTGGGGGAAGAGATAGTCAGGAAAGCATCTTTCCTTGACAGCTCATTGTCGTCCTGCGACACAATTTACAAAAGTTTTCCTTAGGTCAGTTTTCTTTTAAGGATAAGATCATTTGAAAACACTCAGCATTTTCTCACAACAAAAGTATCTGGCAGTGCTTTTTTTTTTTTGAAAACCCCTTCCTTGTTGGCAAAATCTAGGACTTATAGAGATCAAATTTATCGGGCCAAAACAGAAAACAGTGTCAGGAGCTCAGACAACAGTGATAAACAGTCATCTCCTGATGCCACATGTCATAGCTGCTGTAGTCCTGCTGATCCATTTCTTTCATCAATCGTATAACACGGTTTTCTATAGCAGTGCCTCTAGGCATTGGATGTTGAACAATTTTTCCCACTGAGCATCTGTGCTTGAGACTGTCATGCATGTGTTATTGACTTTATTCTGTAGCCTATCCTCAGGCATGCAAAGAGCCATGGAGCACAGAATCAGAGTTAATAAATTGCCATGATTTCTTTACTCAACTCTGCTATCGAGCATATGTGAAACTATGTAGCTAAAATTTCCAAAAGAAGTACAGTTAGAAAAAGTTTCCATCAAAACGTATATACTACACAGCAACACACACTATCTTATAATAAACAAAACTAAAGAGGAAGAAGTCAAAATAATAATCAAGAAATTCAGTAGGTATTTAAAAAAACATTAAATCACACATCTGCATGTACGCAGCTCTCCCTTTCTTCCTCACCTTGTCAATGTCTGTCTCAGCCCAGTTCCTTTCACGATATTTTTCTATTTCTCTATTTCCTCCGCTTCGTTCTTGTCAGTTTAGAGGAATACTAGATTCATTATGTTTTCGTTAAAGAGATCGAAAATACCAGAAGGTATTCGGAGAGGAAGCGGGTGCACTCAGTGATTTTGGAAGTATTTTAACTTGCTGAAACCAAGGGAAGCATCCTGTGTAAACAATCATTTGAGAAATCGAATA
>NW_006440645.1:6738856-6780672 GCF_000325575.1 Pteropus alecto | reverse complement strand
AATTCAAGTTTCCTACATCTTTTCTGGATTTTACGTTTAATAATTCCAAAGTGCTCAAGATTTTTCTTATTTTTTTTTTAAATCTATTTTTGCAAGTGTCAAGGCTCTACATTCCATAGTGGCAAACCTTATTGCGGAAATAAACAATACAGACAGACCTGGCACACGTGGTCGTTAGGTTTAAAGTGGTCCAAGCAGGTTATGGAGTTAGTTGGCTTCTGTGTTTTTCAGGAAAAGAGATACGTTTTCTACCAAATTCTCATTGTTACATGATACAAAACACATGGTTAAAAAAACTCAAACATCTAAAGAACACAGAATATGCAGTTTTTGAAAATACTGGGAAGATTAACTAATTTTTAGTTTATTTTTTAAATTCAAATTTGCTCTGTGTTGCCAAAGAAAGAAAATGCAAAAATTTGTTTCTTCATTAAAGTAGTCATTAAGTTTTGTTTGAGTTTATATTATGAAAATTTGGTAGAAAATGTGTCTTTTTTTTTTTTCCTTGAAAAACACAGAAGCCAACTCCATAACCTTTTAAGATAAATATTTTGGTTTGTTCTTTTAACATAAATATACTAGAAATGCCATATGGATTTGAACTTTTTTTTTTTTTTTTTTGGTCAAACAAAACAGACTTCAGAGTGATTGTAGTTAGTCAAAATAATTTCTTATTAGTAGATTACTAGCACAAGAATGGGAAATAGCTACTAAATCCTGCCAAGTTTTACTGGAATTACCTTTTAAAAGAAAATCCATGCCCCAGAGAGAAGAAGGTAGAGATCCCAACCTTCACCTCCCCACAAAAAACATGTAGATCCCTCTGCGGATGGACAGCCCTGGGAGTGCTCAGGAGTCTGCATGAGGAGCTGCAGCAACACGGAGGAGGGAAACACCGGGAATTTCTGCACAGAGGGGTAGGAAGAACGGTGTCACGCTGCCTTCGTCATCCCATCACCCAGGCTCCCCCAAGGGGAGAAGCAGACCAGGATGAACGGCCACCTTCCCTGTCCTTTGCCAACTGCTGCAGCCATGTGTGCGTACGCAGCTGGCACTGCCTGAGGCTCTGCTTTGACTTAACCCCACCCGGACCGCTGGGGAAACTGGCGGAGCCGAGATGTCCGGAGACTGCTGGGAACAAAGAAGGGTAAAGTTACCAGCATTAGCCATGTGGTGGGTGCACCCTGGTCCCCGGTGGCCTGCTGTGCAGAGGACCCTAGAGTAAATTTACCAGCATTAGCCATGTGGCGGGTGCACCCTGGTCCCCGGCGGCCTGCTGTGCAGAGGACCATAGAGGTCTTAGCCACTGAGGACATCAGCAGCCCTTGCGGCTGCCATGGACACCCAGAGCTTTTGCCGCCGAGGACCCCGCAGTGTTCCTGTTGCAGACCCCGGCAGCCCGCCCTGCGGTGCGTCCTGGGAGCTTCGGCCAGCGAGGAAGCCAGCAGCTATCGCGGCTACCACGGACCCTGTGAGCATCCCACAGGTTTTGCCTCTGTAGACTCTCGCGTCCTGAGCTGTCGTCTCCTGGTGCCAGTCCAGCTGGTGCCACTGTGGGTATGCCAGCCCTGGGAAACAGTGTGGCCACGCTGTGTGCGCTCATAACTGACCCCGGCCCCTGCGGCTGCCCTGGGTCCCACTGCCGTGGGTGTGCACAAGGCTAACTGCTGCATTCCCGCGTGCACATGCAGCTGACCTCCGCCACCGCACACGTGCCCACAACTGGCCTTAGTGGCCACACATGTATTCTCCTGGCCCCTACCCAGGTGTGCTTACCTCGGACATGGAGGGTCATGGCACGAGATTCCAACAGCCTTCACAGCCAGAATGGGCCCCCCTTGTAGCTTTAACTGCCAAGGACCACACAGTTGCTGATTGCAGACCATAGCAGTTGCTGATTGCAGACCACTGCAACCCCAAGACCTGGAGCCACTACCTGCCCCACACTTAGAAGCCTGCGTGCCGCTTGGCGCTGTGTGACAACATGCTCCCATATGTTCCCCTACTCGGTGGCTCCAAGCCCCCTCCCTACAGGCAAAAGGCTTTCCTTAACAAACACATAAAGTATGGATTTTAGTCCATAGAATCTGGAAGAGGCGATTGCTTCTTTCAATGTGCAAACAGCAATGCAAGGACACAAGGAACAGGATAAATCAGGGAGACACTAACCACCGAAAGAACACAATAAACTTCCAGCAACCAGTGCCGAAGAAATGAAGAGCCCCGAGTTGCCTGACAAAGAATTCAAAATAATTATTCTAAAGAGGCTCAGTAAGCTATTATGAGATAAAATAAATGATTTAATGACATCAGGAAAACAATATAAGAACAAAATGAGAAGTTCGACAAAGAAAACGAAAACAAATAAACACATTCTTGCACTGAAGAATGCAGTGTCTGAACTAACTGATCCAATAGAAAGCTTCAATAGCAGACTAGATCAAGCAGAAGAATCCATAAACTCAAATATAGGTCATTGAAATTATCTAGTCAGAAAATAAAAATAAAAAATAGTGAAGAAAGCCTATGAGATTTATGGGACACAGTCGAATGAACCAATATAGACATTAGGGGAGTCCTAGAAAGAGAAGAGATAGAGAAAGGCCAGAAAGCTTATTTTAAAAAATAATGACCAAAATTTTTCCAAATCTGGTGAGAGAAATAGATAACCAGACTCAAGGAGCCCGTATGATCCCAAATCGGTCGAATATATAAAGAGCTGCGGTAAGACACACTATAAAAAAAAACTGTCAAAAGTCAAAGAGAATTTTGAAAGCAGCAAGAGAAAAGCAACTTATTACATTCAAGGGAACGCTTTCTATAAGACAATCAATGGATTCTCAAAATAAACATTTCAGGTCGGGAGAGAGTGGGATGATATAGTCAAAGTACTAAAAGAAAAAATTGTCAGCAGACAATACCAGTACCCTATAAAGCTATCCTTAAAAATGAAAGATGGTAAAACAACTTTAAAACAATTTAAAATAAACGAAAATAATTCTTGGAAAACATAATTGGGATAGAGAAATCTCTGGAAATGTCAACTAATTTAAAAAGGGAGACAGCAGAAACAAAGTATGACTATTAATAATACAATAACCAAATACATGTGTTTTAAAATATATAAAGACTATGAAAAATTTATACCTCTGAATTTAAAACCTAGGTTAGTTGGACAGATTTAAAAAAATATATATATAATATCTAAAACTGGAATGGATCAATAACTTTTAACCAATTAAAATGTAATCCAAGATATACACACAAATCCATCGATCTAAATGATTTAGTGAGTTCCAACAACCTTTCAAATGATAGATAATATCCATCTTCTTCAAGATGTTCTTGAAAATAGAATATTAGAGAAAGCTGCAGACTGTGTCTTAGAAGGCTAGTGACATCTTGATTTTAAGGCCAAATAATGACAATATAAAGCAGTTATAAACAATGTCACTGAATGAAAATTCTTTAAAAATCCTTAAATAAACATAAGCCAGATAAATTTAACATTTTTTACAAAATAAAAGTGTATCATTGAATGGTTTATTTCAGGAATGCAAAGATAGTTTAACATTATAAAACACCAGTACGTATTAGCGCATTGAAGACTAATAGAAAAAAAAAAGACTGCTAGAAATAGAAGAGAACGTATTGAATTTGATTCATTCTGCATACTGGAAAACTATCACACATCTCACAGTGGTCCAAGAAGCTTTAGATGCATTCCATTTAACATCGAGCAGTAATAAGCAGTGATCTGACTGTTCAGAATAGCGCTGGAGTTTCAAATTATAGTAATTCATTCATTCATTTATTCAATAAATATTTATTAAGTACCTATTATATTCTAGGTATCATTGTACGGTCTGGAATACTGCAGTGGGTAAAATTTTTAAAAAGCTGTGGTGTTCATAGGGCATACATTCTGCCAACAGAAAATAGACAAAATTAGCAAGTAAATATATATTAGAATATGGTTTAGCCCTGTGAAAAAAAAATGTGACAGGGAGGGAAAGATAGGGAAAAAAGGAAGTGAGGTGTTTGGGCAGGATGCAACTTTTTAAATAGTACAACCAGGAAGAGCCTTACTGCCAGGTGATTATAAACAAACATAGAAGGATGTGAGAAAGTGAGTCATACAGGTAGGTAGAGAGAAGCCGTATTGTGCACAGAAAGTGGCAAATGCAAAGGTCTAGGGCCGGGGCAGGTACGGAATAATAAAGGGGTCATCAGTGTAGCTGCAGCTGGAAATGAACTGAGGAGAGAGTAGAAGGAAATGAGGTCATAGAGGAAACAGAAGGCCTGATCTTTAAGTAACGTAGGGAAATATGAGGGAGAAAAGCATGAAGGATGTCAATGCTGCATTTTTGTGGTAGTGAGGAGTTCGCGATAAACCAGGTGTTTATCATTATGGAAACAGATTAAATATAGTGGAAATAGATATGAAACGTTATGAGCCATTAAAAAATTGAGATATAAATATCTACAGAAACTTGGGTTGATGTTCAGACTGATTTTTGAGTAAAAATTAAAAAAACGGTGTAATTATAGCAAAGTGCCATCTGTATATATTAAAATACACACAACACACACAAGAAACATATCTTTTGTGAGGCTACCTAAAAATGCAAGAAAACAGACAAAGCACAGTAAAAGGTCTATATGGAAAAGGGGGAGATGAATATTATGATGAGACACGAAGGAGAAAAATAACATCAAACACAACAATAGAAGGCTGTTGGTGGTGCCGATCGCGATACTGTCCCATGAATAGAGAAGCTGAGATAAACTCACCAGGGTAAAAAAAAATCATGCATCTGTCAGCAAAAGGAAAAATTGCATTGAGATAAATCATATGCTACCATTTTTATTCTGTGGGATACCAGGCTTCTTTTTTTGGATGGTTTCCCTTACTCTACTTTATTCTTTTTCACATAGACATAAAATTGAAATTGAGTTGAGTGAAATAGTGGAAATTCTTGGTTGGAATTCCTTGCCAGAATGAATTATTAAAGCCATGTAAAAATTCTATTGAAATATGATCTTTGAAATGAGAAACATACTGAAACTGAATGCTAGTTTATTAATAACTTGTCGTATATATCGTTTTAATTGCAAAGTTCTTAGGTTAGTTTCTTTTATGCAGTACATGATAAGAACTTATTGGGGTGTATTAATTTTTCTTTTTCTTTTTTGCAAATTGTTCATTGTTGAACACACTTAAAATATAATGCCATTCATAATATCTAATTTAATACTTTTCCCGAATAATGTAAATTAAGAAAGTTATGTGAATGCTCTTTTAGAAGCAACAGTTTTAGATCACATGATAAGAATTCTTTTTTTTTCTATGATATTCATATATGAAGATTGGTATTCTCACTCTATCTTAGGATGCCAGCTGTGTAAGTGGAGGGTGTAACATTGTGTAAGCAAAATGAAAGATAAAAATGTTCTTAAATATTATAAGCTGCACAAAAGTAACCTCACAGCCACATTACCATCTGTTTCTGGGCTAAGCTAATGAGAGAACTTGTTCAATTGCACATCGGCTCAATCTGAAAATAATAAAACCATGACTTCTATGAGTTAAAAAACATGCCCCTCTAACCTCCCCTTTTCAACCTCTAGTTTCACTTGTTGAAAAACAAGGAAAACAAATAGACATGTGGCCACCCACATGGTTGTGTAAATTAAAAAAAAAGTGAAAATAACATGCGACAGAATGCCTGAGGGTTTCACTTAGTCCTTCACACATGGACTTAATCACTTCGGCAAGTTCTCTCTCCCTCCCGTATGAACTTTAATAGATCATTTTTCAAATTAAAAGTGCCCTCTCTTCTTTCATGTTTTAAGAACGAGTTGCTCAAGGAAAAGCTGGGAATTGATTGGAAACTATATCATCAGCTAGGAGTTCTGCTGTTTGTAAATTCACTGGAAATGTGCCAATATCGTAGGATGATAAAAGTTTCTGAGGAGCTTCTTGGTATGTGTGACGGTTGTGTACGTGTGTGGGGAGGATGTGTGCGTACACGTGCATGCTCTTTATCTAAGTTTGAGCCCTCTCTTGGGCTGGAAATGTTTAAATCCCATTGGCTACTTGTAGGTATTAGGGCAAATCCATGTTGCTTTCACTTTTGGAGTGACTTCTAGGAGCTAACTGCTGTGCAAGTCAGTGATTAAAGCCAGTGATCAAAGTCGTCTGATGATTGCATTGACCATGGAGAGTGACATCACTCTAAATCTACCTAAAAAATTTCGGACAAGACCACTTCACTCTTTAAAATTGGAAAATAGCGCTCTCGTGGAATGGGGACCTTCCCTTTCCTGATAACCTCTACAATTCAAATTTATGCAGATCTGCGTACGCAGACCCGGTCACCAGATCACGTCAGAGTCGCCATTTGGGTCAGTGGATTAAAGGTCAGGAGGCGGCCTGGCCTGTCGAAGGGCCTCTTGCGAGTGCTGTGCAGATAAATCGTTCACTGCACCCGTGATTCCCACCCTTCCTTGCTGCGTGCGCATCTGTTCCAAGCATCTCATTCTTCTGAAATGCTTCCGATCAATAAGCCGAAATGTGGCAAAAGACCCTCACCCATCAAAACA
Organism: Pteropus alecto; assembly: GCF_000325575.1. Lineage (NCBI taxonomy): Eukaryota > Metazoa > Chordata > Mammalia > Chiroptera > Pteropodidae > Pteropus > Pteropus alecto. The sequence continues at coordinate 6,774,066 of NW_006440645.1, read as the reverse complement.
CGCCATGTCAGCACTTTCCTGTTTGTCAGTCATGTAATTTAGAGATTGGCACCCAGTTTCTGAAAGAACCAGATAGTTTTCTAGGCTTTGCGGCTACTTTCCTCTGCAGTGGGAAGGCAGCCATAGAATAGACGTCATGTGGAAGAACGAGCGTCGCTGCGTACCCCCAAAACCCTTCATTTACAAAAATTAGTGTTTGGCTGGATTTGGCCCTCGGACTGGAGTTTGCTGATTTCTGAGCAATGAGGCTTTCCAGATGGGGAGAGGAACTTCCTCTGATTTGCTCTAAGGCTTGGTGGGAGGACTGAGTAACAAAGCCTTTGCGGAGACTTAAATGCAAACACTTTACCTCACTACATGGCACAGTGGAAGTGAGTACAGCTTGGTGACAGGTAAGCCACAGGCTTTGTGTTCTTGGGAAAGAGACAAGCTTTCAAATTTTTATTTGTCTCATTCATAAAATAATAATAATATATACTCCAAAGACTTGTTATGAGATAAAACGAGGAAATGTACAAAGGGAACAGTACGCCTGTGTTTTTACAAAGTGAGATCTGGATACAGCACATAAACTATATTGACACAAATTTCTTTATAAAATATTTTGTAATCAATGACTAGTTTGGCATTGTTATTAATAATAATTCTAGTTCAAGATTAAAATAAGAGCAAAAACAGAGAAGCAAAATGGAAGCTATAAGTAACAAACCAGGATGTCTAAGCTTGAAAGATTCCATGGACTTCATCTGTTCTGTTCTTACAGTTTATTACCTTATTACCAGGAAAAATTATTTTAAGTTGTTGATGAAAACTGTGATACTTGCTGATAGCTTTTTATGCATATACACTCTTTGAACATGAGACAAGACCTCTTTTATGAAGAGGGGATTTGAAATGGCTCTCAACTGTAACTATAGCAGTAAGTCACATAGTTGAACACTGTTTATCTGAAATCATAGTACTCTGATTCTGATCTTCTGAGAAATTATCCATGTTTTTTTGCCTTGTCCCAGTATAATTGGGGCATATACTTTCTAGCCTCTAAATGGAAAGCTAGAGTGTTTACCTCATCAATTCACTTGGATATTTCCACAATCCCTGAAGGAAATAAATTAAGAACAAATATTATTATTGTAGTATTAACCCAAATTGACATGGTATAAAATATGAATTTATTTACCAAGTATTTATGTTCAAGAGTTATTGACTTAATAATATACAATGAGTTAAAACTATGTCTTGATTGATGCTTTAGGACAAGTATAATGTGCTAAATTCAGCACGTATTTAAAAAATTCTCTCCCTGTGATGCAGTTGTTTCGCTGATAAGCCTTGTATAAGGATTTGACTATAGTGCCAGACTGAAAACCTGGGATGATTCCATCAAACCATTAGCCCATGGCTAGTGCCAGATAGGTCCCACAGAAGCTGCGGATCTGCACCTGGCTTTGTCCCCATGGAGGAGAAACTCCATTAATATTTGTTGATTTAAATGTATCCCCCTAGTAGATGGATCATTGTGAATGCATATATAGTGTATTAGTTTAAGAGTGAGAATTCCACTCTGTGTGTTTAGAGATTCCCAGATTTTTCTGGGCAGTGTTAAAGACAAGATTTACAATGATGTGATTTGGTGGCGATGCTATCTAAGAACGTTTTGGAGAGCGTACAGCAAACTTCCAAACAGAGATCTTGTCTGCACCTTCTTGAGGTTTTCAAGACGTCCATGCTTTCCTTAAAATATAGTTTCTAGACTAATGAGTTTCCATATTTGTCTTTTAATGTAATTCAAATGCCTTACTTTATATGTGTGTCCTGTATTTTGTTATGTGTTTTTAAAAACGTTTTCCCTTAAATTTACTATAATAAGCTAAACCCTATGAATAAAATCATTCAGTTTCTCATATCAAGAATATTATAGCAATAGGCAAAACTTAAAAAAATAGATTGCAAAATAGATAATATATTTTTTTGATTTGTAAAAACATGTGATATACATTTTGAAAGAAAATTAGCATTTAAAGCCACTCTTTATATTAGAATTCAGAATTTATTCTGTCAGTTTAAAGCAATTTGTGATGGTAAAGCATACATAGTGACATGTACCCTGTTTCAGCACAGAAAGCGAAGATGGGTTTTCAGCTGTTTCTAAATGGGATTTACGTGCTGTTATAGTTTTATCGCGCATGGAAGAGAAAGTGTGTATGAACAAAAAACTCTTAGATGATTCTCTTCTAGACCTATAATCTATATTTTTTTCTGTATTTAGCTTTTTAAATTTCAGTGCAATTGAATAACACCAAAAGTTTTCATTATACATGGCAGAATTTTTTTAAACCTGGGAAAGAACAACGTGGTTGCTCTTTCATTCTTTCTTTGCTTCTCACGTTAGTGATATTTTTTCTGCCTTCTTTTCATTACCCTTCAAGCCTTCCTGGAACTGGGCGGTGAAACTGCCGTCGTCGGCTGCTTCTGGGAGTCCCATGACTTCCCCTGTCTGTACGGTAGGCCCCACGGGGACAACGCTTGTCTTATTCCTCATCAGTTTTGCTTTTGCCCAAACTATCGGTTGAGGAGAAAAAGAAAAGTGTTGAAAAGTATGTACCTACCACACCTTTTCAGGGAGAAAGCTTTGGGGCTGGGATTTTCTCTACACAAATTCATCAAATGCATGACTCTCCCTGAACACTGGCTAGCAGGTTGTGGAGGGCTCCAGATGACTGAACTACTGGGAGAACAGAAATAGATGAACGTGATTAGGGATTTCCAAATCCTCAGCCAGCCAGTCCGAGGAGGAGACCATAAAACAACCTGTACAGTGTGTTTTACACATTAATCTAAAGCCCTTGACAAGTGTACTTGAATTCTTGATATGGAGTGATTTGCATTTGAAAGATCAGGCAAGTTTTGGCTGGCTTGTGCTTCAGAATGCTGGGATCAATTATTATTTGGGAATCAGCTTTTTTTTGTTTTCCCCTTGATAGTGATGGAAGGAATTATTACATTGTCACATTGTTTTAAAAGTCGAGCCAGGCAGCCTTTGCTCATCTCTGGCTGATTCAGTCTGGTCAGGACTGATGGGAGATCAGCTTCTGGGTCTTGCCATAAACTTACTACTGCCTTATCATCTGGAGAAATGCAACTGCAAGCCATTTTTTTGTGTTTTCAGGAGTTTATGATAAATCTAGCTGGCACACTGAATTCGACAATAAATTAAATGCTTTCATGTTTTATTATTTTAAAAGGAAGAGCTCTCAGCATTTATAAGGAAGGTTTGGTACAAGAATATTAAGAGTTTCAGTACCAAATATTTAAGCATTAACTCCATAACTAAAAGTTTTGGTTTTTAAAATTTGCTCCACTAGTCGACATGATTGGCCTGATACTAATGGGCCTCTCTCTTCATTGGGTCCTTCATAAGTGAAAGGAAGTGTAGAGGCGTATCTGTTTTCTGATAATTCACAGAAGAACATGTTTACATTAATCCCCGTGCTTTTATTTCATGTAGAGACTAAATTTCCCTATCTATTCTCTTTACTCTAGCAAATATATGTGATCTTGAGGTGAGAAATTTTTCTATTTACTTTGCTATCAACACAATGTACATGTAAATCTCATCTATTAAGTGGAAAATTTTGGAAAACAGAGAGCACCTTTTCTGGATTCTCCCTGTCAAAACAGATGCCTCTAAATTAAACACATTTCACCAAATATTTGTGCGTAATTTAAAATAGAGTATTTGTTTATAAGATTTCATGAGATTGCATAGTTTATATATGTTGTTCATAAATTAATTTGTCTGCATAAGTTCCAAGAGATATGTACACAACATTACAACAATTGCAGGTAATTAACTGTAGGTTTATGAACTCATTGCTGATAGGAATTGAGTCTTTCAATTTTTTTCGCTGTAGAATTTCTCTGTTTACATTGGTAGTTCAGTAAATATTGTTGTCTTACTAACTGCATAATATGATGTTTAGTTAAAATTAGTTTAAGAATGATAGTAAGTTAGCATTAGTGAAGCTCTCCAGAGCACTCCATTAGATATTTTAGATCACATTTCTTTTTTTATACAATACCCCTCTATGAGGTAGAGGCTATTAATCTAAGCTCTGTTGACCCTAACTTTAGGTTAGGGGAATGCTAAAGCCTCACTCAGGCTGCACAGCCACCTCGGGGAGAGTAGGGGAGCCAGGACGGAGCCTGGTCTTAGGAGCTCGTCCTCCTCACACTAGACCACACAGCTGGCTCACAAAGATTTTGGAAACCCATTCTGAGTCTTGATTTGAAAGTCATGGATGATAGAAGCAGGAATATCACATCATCCTGCTGTTTTTAGAGCTCTAGTGCACAGATATAGCCAGATATCCAAGTAAATAATTATATGTGTTTTACAATAAATGTACCTACCAGTGTCCACAGGAGGCCCAAGGAGGGAGCAGCGCTTCCTGGATGGAGTAACTTCTGTGCCGCGTGTACTAATCCATACGCATGCACTCACCTATAAATATTTCTACATATCACCCTCTGTATTTGTATTAACTAAACGTCATTTCATACTGGCGCCTCCAACTCTAATGTGTAACCCTGTGGATCATTCTAGACTCCTCCCCTTGAATCTCTATAAAACCCTCTCCAACACAGAAAACTGGACTCCACCATCTTCTGTCCATTTACTTAGTTATTCAGTACCAGTATACATGTAGAACGTACACATAGAGTGCTTTCTGAATTGACAGCCTAAACCTCTGTGGGGAGCAACTTTTTAGTTCTCTGAGAAGTTTCTTTTGCTTTAGTCTTAAAGATGCCACATATATCCAAAGTTACTCTGAGAAGTTTCTTTTGCTTTAGTCTTAAAGATGCCACATATATCCAAAGTTACTCAGCAACTTTTCCCCAAACCCACTACAGGAAAGTTGTTTAGTATATTTGTAATACAGATAGATTCTTTTGTAATATTCTGCATTCCGTCTGAGGATCCCCTGACCTTCTAAATGAATTTTTTATATAACAATGACTAAAAATGCTAGCCTAGGGAGTGTTATTTGCTGTTTATTCTCTTTGACTTCTTTTTATTTTATTAATAATTAATCTCTTTATACTCTTTAAAAAAACTTCTGAGATCTGATATTTCTGTATCCATACAATTAGTTTCTTTAATTTTATTAGGATGAGTCAGTAACCACATATTTTATATTCCTAGCCAGACCCTGTTTTCTGTTGTATAAGCTCTGTCCAGAAACACATCGAAGACAGTAGTGCATTAAAAAGAATTTTCCTCTTGAAAGGTGAAAATAATACTTTTCATATTACTTGTTTATATTGAATCAACTGTGTCATCATAGTAAAAGATGTGTTTAATTTTAATTATAATAGCCAGCTGTGGATAGGGCACACTCAGAAAAACTTGATCTATACCACGTGATAAAGGATCTTTTAGGTATGTCTTGAAATTCTGGTTTTCATAAAAAATTTCCGCTGTGGCATATGCAGTGTCCTTTCTAGTTGTCTCTCCAACATCTTTTGGCTGTTTCTCTTATGTGTAGCAGCCATGTAATTTGGTAGTAATTGATTCATTCTAAACTCTAGTGACGAATCCTGACTTATCAGTCCCTAAGGGGTCACTTCCAGTAGTGTAGAACGGAACCAACCAGCATGGGATGTCTCCTTGGCCACAGGACTCAGTACAGTGGAAGTCTGACCAGGGCGAGACTCAGGACTCGTTTAGGTGGTTGTGAGATGATCCCCTTCTCTGCCTTTTCTGGATATAAGTGAGGAACTATGATCCCTGTTGTTGATGGCATCCATACTGTGACCATGAGAGAGCCAACCTGAAGACACAGCTCATATACGAAGACAGAGGTGACATGTGTCAGAGACGTGGACCTAGAACCTTTATCTCATTCCACCTGAAAACCACCACAGACATTTCAGTAACACTGACAATAAATCCCCCCTTATTTGATTAAGTTGCTTTGAGTTGGGTTTTCTCTTAGCAGCAATTCAAAGTACTCAAACAAATGAAGGTAACTGGGAACAATGAAGCTTTAGGCTATTTAAAATTCAGTTACCCCTTTTCCCGTTTGCCCTGAGAAAACTCGCAGATGACTGTTCTAACCTTATCCCCAACGTTTGCCACGGAACATCTTGCTTGCTTATTTTCACATCGCTCTAGCGTATCGATAGACTTTGGGGACAAATGGCATCATTCTTCTTATAGCATTCTGTTTTCAGTAGTTCGATTGCTGATAATGTCAAATTCTTGAAAATGTAGCATTCCTATCTGAGCTGCACATTTTTTTCTAAATGGGAAAAGAATTTAATTAACATTCCAGTATATCTACTTTGACCCTCTTTTTCAACTTTCTCTGATCACATATTTTTATAGATTACTTTTATTTATTACATCTATGCAATCTGCTTAATATGTGAAAGGAATTATTTTTATGAATTAAAATTTCCCAAGGATTCTATCAACATAGAGCTCAGGCATAAAGTAAAACAAATAATGTTAAAATAAAGATTTAAGATGCTATGCTTCTATAATACTTCAGATTTACCTTTATTATAATTATTTTATATCTCGTGGACATGAAAATATCATATAAATATAAGACTAGCTAATTTCTACCCTACACCTAATATAATAGTTAAAAATTTCAAATATTTTAGATGCACTTTGAAGTGAGTAATATAGGTGGGCATAGTTTCATTATATACTGTAATTGCTTAACACTACAGTTAAGATATTCTTGAATATTAGATTTTGCTGTTTTGTGAGTAGATAAATCTTTTCTTATTGAAGTATAATTGACATGCAATATTATATTAGTTTCAGGTGTACAACACAGTGATTTAATATTTATATACATTATAGAGTGATCACCACGATAAGTCTAGTTACCTTCTATCACCAAACCAACTAGATAAATCTTTACTCCACTGTTCTTCAGATGGAACTGGTCTCCTACCCACTATCACAGAGCTATTACATAGCTCCAAGGGTCTTTGAAACCTAGGCCTGTCTGACTCTGGAGTCGCTAAACTTACTCTCATCCTTTGTCTTTTCCTCTTAGCACCTGCCCACTTCCATATAGGAAAAACAGTGTTTTAATATAGCCTGGAACACTCCTCGTGAGGGCAGGAGTGAAGAAAGCAGGATGGAAAGAAGGAGGAATAGAGCTTTCCCCTGGGCAGAACCCCTGCCGGAGTAGATCAGATCAATTCAGTGAATTCTGAAGAGTGAGCACATGTGGATAGCAGGATGGACATGTCGAACGTGGCTTTCCCAGCTCTCTACAGTGAAAACATGGATTATAGATGAATCCTCATCCTTCTCAGGGACTCTGATAATGTGGGTACTACTTGTAAAGGCATGATTCTAACAGAAATCCATATGTTCTTTTGAGCCTCAAATTTATTCACTTATTCGTTTCCTTTGTAGTCGGGTGGAGGGGGAGGTGAGTGGCATGTCTTTTTTAGCCTTCCATGACATGGCGCATATGGAACTCTTTTTGCTTGACAATTCTTTTGATGCCAAATTGGTAATGATTAATCCCTTTTAAATTAGATGTATTATTGCATCTTGCTTAGAAATCTTTAATTTCTTCTTCCTTTTTTTCACTTACAAATTCTTGGTGACTTAAAACTTATGGAAAAGATCTGAGACACTGAAACCTTCACAACTTTTTTTAGAGTAAAAATTTGATAAATAAAACCATTTTTTCAGTCCTGTTGAGACCAGAGAACAATTAAATCAAAATGTCCATAATGGATATAATATGTATTTTGATTATTAGACTAAACTTAGAGACTCCTTTGAAGACATCATAGTGAAATTTTACACAGGGCAGAAACACATGGAATTATGTGGTAAGACATGAGGACAATTCATCTTTATCTGAAAAATGAAATATATTATAGGATAGATTCAATTATGTAAGGTTGTTGGACTCAGTGTTGTGATTCTTTATATCTCTAGAGAGAACTGAGTAGTGATGACTAATAAGTAGACTTTTCCTCAGCCAGATGGAAGGGGAAAGGCTATAGACATTTGAAGTGTTTCTGTTCACGTAAATTAAAGAATTTGTAAGTTTGATCACTCCAAACATCTAAATCAAAATTATTATAACATATGCTTTAGGTATTTAAATAATATAAATTCCTCATATGAACTAATTTTCTTCATTGATTTAATTTACTGAAAAATGGGAAAATCTCCCTTTCAATCAAATTTGGTAGGTCTGACTTTTTGTATGGAAAAGTCTTCTGAGTGACAATGTGGTTGGACATACATGTGCTGGAGTTGAAGTTACGAGATTGTTTTGAAGATGCTTGTGCTTTGAAAACCCATTTTTTTTCCCTCATAGTTCATTTTTAGAGTGGGTCGTTTAAAGTTCCACAAATCAAGCCTATTTGCTTGTTTTTTTGTTTGTTTGTTTGTTTTTTGCTGCACAGCATAGAGGAAGGGACCTCTCATCATTCTGTCCTTGAAAAATTAATGACAATTGCCATTAAAAGTCTGATGACTATTTGAAAGTATGGCAATAACATACATAGTCTTTCTAATAAACCCTATATAGACAGGCTTTTACTCTTTCTAATAAACTATATTTAGTCTTTCTAAATATATATAAAAATGTGTGTATTTGCAGTTATATGCTTACATCACTGTATGATCATAGTAACTGTCACAGAAATATCAAATGTGGTTCATCATATCCATTTAAAATTATTACACAATTAACTTTTAAAGCACTGTACATGTGACAAATGCTGTTTTTTTATATTGAAACACATTTCTCTTTTGTCTTTGTGTATTCTACATATAACAGAAATGAAGAAAACACAAGGTAATCTATGAATTTTCAAATTAAAAAAACAAGAAAATTTGTTTCTTTACCATTTTTTGGTTCTATTTTAGAAAGCGTTGAACTCATAAGTTTTTTTCTTTCCTTGTGATATGATTTTACCCTAATATGGATACAAAATGTAATATGTTAGAGTAAAACATAAATCAGATTATTTCCCATCATTTCATATTTAGATTGTCCATTTAAAAACATTGAACATATACATATAAAGGAAAGTGGAGTACATAAACATATATACGAATAGGTCAAATAAAAATCATTTGCTTTAATTATTTAGATGATTTTTTAAAACTTGAATCTTCATTTTAATTTTTGGAGATGCAGTTAGTGTTTCCTTAAATACGATAGCCTTTACATAGCTTGGAGTCGTATCGTGTAATAGTATGCTATAAAGCACATTACCTTACTTGAATTTCATAATAAACCTGAAACATGGGCATTGTCGATTCTTTCCTTGTTAGTAAATAAAAGGCCAGAAATATTTAGAAATAGGCCCAAGTTTATGGGGCCACTTAAGAAAAGAGACAAGAATAAAACAAGCACTACCGAGAGACTCTGTTCTTTCCATTTTAATACGTCTGTTACAAAACAGACAACATAAATAGTGAACAAATATATTAGGGAGATAGTTCCTTAAGAATAGTAATAGTATATGTGATGTATATGATAAATTTAACAAGAAACATGCTTGCCTATTTGAAGAAAATGGCTGGATTTTACTGAAGGGCATAGGAAAAAAAGTGGTGAGAGATGTTTCTGGAGAAGCAGAAGTCAACTCTTTCCAAGTTAACCTATAAACTTAACACATTTCTAATCAAATTCCCCGTAGGACGGTTTTGGAACTTGTCAAATGATTCTGAAGTTTATCTTCAAAAAATTTAATGAATAGCCAGAACTTTTATTTTTAAAGAAGAGCAACGCCCCCACCAGATTGTAAAATGAACTATTAAACCATAAAAATAATATGCAGTAGGGCTGTGCCAGACTAGACAGAAAGATCTGTGTAGAAGAGAAATGCAGAAACAAAATTATATATGGAATGTTAGTGTATGATAGAGATGACATTTCAAACTAGTGAGGAAAGAACGGATAAGTGAATAAATGTTGTTGGAGCCAATTGGAAACAACCTCGCACCTTCTACCAAACCGAATTCCAGATGAGTTAAATATTTATATGGAAAAACTGAACTTGCAAATTCACTGGAACAAAATATAAGTGAATATTTATATACTCAGACAGAGAGAGGATTTTCTAAGACCTAATACCTAAAGAAAAAAGATAAAAATCATACAAAAGTGTTTTCTAGAGTACCAGATATACAAATTATGTCAAGGCCGCGATTTTCCTATAAGGGAAAAATCAGTGATTTTGATCAAATATTCAGAACATAAAAGTCTTTAAAACTTTCACAGTCAGCTTTGCAAGTGCCTATTACACATTGATTGTAAATCAGAACCTTATGAACATTTTTCTGAAAAAAAAAATAGGAATTACTATTTGATAGGTCATAGTGTAAGTAATATGTGGACCTTGACTGCTATAACTATACTACATTATTGTCTTTGACAAGTGCCAGAATGTATAGGCACTACGAGCACAGCAAGGTGACAGTGTTATTTTTATCTGATGCACATGAGCAATCCAGCAGAGGCTAATGGAATGCATTGCTTTGAGGTAGCATCTTTATGCCTTTAAGAGAGGTCTGGGAGTAGACCGAGCAATTGAGGCACTAGCTTAGTTCACATAATTTAAGGGGGCCCCAAAACAAACAGACTTGCAATCGAACCCTTAGTAACTAAGATAAATAATATTTGATTGCAGTATTTTTAAAAATAAAAATGAATGCAAAAATTTCCTGAATATATAAACATTTTTAAATAAAGAGAGTCAATATTTCTGATTTTTTTCCCTTTCACACGTACTGCAGTATGGCTCTGATTGCTGTTAGAGATTTCAGGAGCAAGATCTAAACAACATTTACAAATATCCTTGAGAATTCAAACTGCTGGTTCACAGGAACAGTAGTAAATATATTTTTTAAGTTTATTGGAGTAACATCAGTCAATACAATTATATAATTTTCAGGTGTGTATTATAATTTGACATCTGTATATTCTATTGTGTGTTTACCACCCAGAGTCCAGTTTCCTTCAGCTACCATATATTTGATCCCCTTTACCCACTTCACCCTCCCCCTACCTCCCTATATTTGTCTCCCTTTATCCCGTCTACCTCTCCCCTCCTCCCCCACTCCCTACCCTCTGATAACCACTAATCCATTGTCTATGTCCCTGAGTCTCTGTTTGTCCTGTTCATTTGTTGCTTTTAGGTTTCTATCCCACATATAAATGATATCATGTGATTTTCAACTTTTTCAGTTTGGCTTATTTCGCTTAGCATGATTATCTCGAGGTCCATCCAGGTTGTCGCAAATGGCAGTATTTCATCTCTTCTTATAGCTGAGTAATATTCCATTGTGTAGAAGTACCACAGCTTCGGTAGCCAATCTATCTTAGGACACTTCAGTTGCTTCCATGTCCTGGCCACTGTGAATAGTGCCGCTATGAACGTCAGTGTGCAAATATCTTTTCAGATATGGATTTTCAAGTCTTTGGGGTAAATACCCAGTAGAGGGATTGCTGGATCATATATTGGATCAATTCTTAGTTTTTTGAGGAATCTCCATACTGTTTTCCATAGTGGCTGTACCAATTTGCAGTCCCACCAGCGGTGTATGAGGGTTAGACCAGTGGTAAATATTTGAACGGAAAACTCGTGAACCTGTGCTGGTTTTTTCTCTTGACTGTTCTAGATGGCCAAAAACATAGTTTCTTAAATCCATTTTGGGTAGTTTGACAAAATATGAGCAAGAGTTGGATTTAATTTATGCCTGACAGGTGGAATAATGGCCCATCTCCTCTTATTCTCCTCCACTCTATTCTCAAAGAGTAGAAGGTCTAACATGCTGTAACCGGGCCCCAGTGCTAGAGGCTGGGGCTTTCAGAGGAAGGAGCTGGGAGTTCCAATTACACTTTTTTTGTCCTAAAATGCAGTTCTTGATTCTTCTTCCTTTAAACTGTTTTGTGTTCCCGCTCTCCCAGCCTTAGGCTTTCTAATTACCACGAGAAAAATAGTGGAGCATAATGGTCAGAGGAGTGCGGTCTCTGGAATTAAACTGCCTGGATTCAAGTCCTAGCTCTATCACACCGGCGAGCCCTCGGGCAATTAGCTGTACTCTCCTGACCCTTAGTTTTATAATCTGAAAAATGGACATCTTAAAATTGTGAAAATTAGATTAATAAATGAAAACGAAAAGTGCTTATAGCAGGGTCCGACTCATAGGAAATACGCATCACACTTAGCAAAGAAGATTGGGACCAAAGACCAGTTGGCTACATTTGTGAATTTGATTGATGTGTCCTCTAAAATGTGTCTGTGTGTCTTTTATCATGTAGGGAACTATAGCTAGATAAACGGGTTGAGAATTCAGACTACTAAAGCCTGGATTTCCTTATCCTTGAAGAAATGACATTTATTATCAATAATTATCTAAGCATGTGGACATTATTTAATTTTCTGTAGTCGTAATTTAAAATGAGTTAATATAATTTCAAATAATGCAATCCGGATTATATTTCACAACTTTCACATTTATAACAGGAGTTTTATTTACATTTTTTACATTAACTTAAATTTGAAAACTGTAGCCATTTTCATAAGAATTCAGAATTTGAAGTGATTAAATGAAATAAAATCTTCAAAGCCACCATGCTTATTTTTCATATTTGTATTTTCTAGATATGTTTTCTTCCCATTTTGTATTGTTCATTGTAAAGTAGAATCTTTTTAAATTCTGAAGCATAGTGATAGATTTTATGTAGGTGGGCTCCATAGATAGATTTATTTATCTTAAAAAGTTAACTCAGTATCCTGAAATCATACTGAAAAATACTGTAGACAGTAAGTGGATTCAGATGCTAATGATTTTCATGGGTGACTCACATGACAACTGAAAAAATACCATAAAAACTTCATAGACTAGAAGTAGGGGTGTGAGTCCCACATTCCCACATGAGAAAGTATATATACATATGGGTTCATACTGTATATTTTTCAAAATCCAAATATGTAAAAAGGAGTATTTCAGAAGTTAAAAGAGAGAGCTGTAATAAAAATATTTTAAATCCTTTCATGTACTTAAATCCATACATGTATATTTATAATTAGAAATGTTTCCTATTTTCTTTTTTAATGTTTTTATTGAAGTATATTTGACATAAAGCACTGTGTGGATTTGAGGTGTACATGTTGGTCTGATGCATTTACATATTGTAATGTGATTGCCGTCGCAGGGTTAATCGACACCTCTGTCACATCACAGAACTTTTGTCTCTTTTCAGTGGTTGAAATAATGTCGTTCTAGTCTGTTAGCAAGTTTGATGATTATACTACAATGTTGTTGCCTATATTCACTCTACCATGTGTTAATTCTCTAAGACTTATTTACTGCTCCTTGCAAGTTTGTACCCTTAAACATGTCTGTCCGGTCCTCTACCCCAGCCCCTGGTGATCACCATTTTACTATTTTTACCAGGCGGGCTTTTTAAGGCTCCACAGAGAAATGACCTGGTTCAGTACTTGTCTTTGTCTGACTTATCTCACTTAGCATAATGTGCTTATTGTGACCACAGCACGTACCTGACCGAAAGGTTAAACTCCATTTTGAGTTCATGCCACAGCCCAAAGTAAAGGAAAAGGAAACAGAGGGAAGGCTCGTCTGCCCTGGGGCTCTGTCGACTGTTTGCTGAGGAACTTCGGAGACCGCCCGCCGGGGTGACGCTGTCGCAGGGCTTCCATTTTCCTTCTACGCTGTGGTGGTGAGAATTTATAACCATAGGAAATACGTTCAGCTTTATAATTCCGGCCTTAGACATTTTGAGATATGTTGCAAGGAAGTTTGGGACTCTTGTACAAAATCCTGCTGTGGCAGAATGTGTTTCTCATACTTTTCTGAGAAACAAAGATGCATCTGACCTGAGGCTTTCAGACTGGGGGGAGGGGAAGGGGATGGAGGGCAGGCGAATTCCGAAGATCCATCAATGAGAGCGTATTTTAGAAAGAATTTGCCTTTAAAAAGCTAAAACCTTTGTTACAATGAATGAACCTACCCTGACACGTCATTATCACCCAAAGTCTATAGTTTTCATTAAGGTTCATTCTTGGTGTATATTCTATGTGTTTGGACAAATTTCTAATGACTTGTATCCACCATAGTACATACATGTTAGGATGGGGGAATCTCTGCATGTGTGAGGGCAGGGGTTGCACGCAGAATCTCTGTACCCTCTGCCCCATACGCTGTGAACCTAAAACTACTCTCAAAAGTATAAACCTGAACAAGTGAATAAACATTCAGAATAAGCGAATGCTAAAGAAAATTGCATGGTTAAGAGATTTTGAAGAGAAAATTGAGAATATGAGAAAGATAACCAGATTGGTCTGAATGATTTTAATACAGATTTTCAGCTCATTTTCTCCCCAGTGATATTTGATGGTTAGTTTACTCACCCTTCAGTCCATTGCAGTCTCAACGAGAGCATGCGAAACATTCAGTGTTGGTTTCCTACCTCAGATACACCTCTTCAGTGTCTTCTAACTTATTAAAAGAACTTTATTCATACTGGGATGGTTTCAATCTCGGCCCCATTTTCTCCTTTTCCTCACGTGTATTAAGCTAGCAAGTCCTGAGAAGTCTACATCCATACCGTGTCTCAAGTTCCTTCTCTCTGCTGACATTGTTAGTCTTGGCCGTTATTACTTGTTGCCTGAGTCCCGCAGAAGCTTGCTAAGTGCTCTCCCTTCTTCTCAGTCCCGGTCTAGAATTCATTCTCTGCAGAACAAAGACAGATTTATTTCAAAAGCAAATCTCCTCATCCCCTGTGAAAATCTGGCAAGAGTTACTTTTGATTCTTAGGATAATACTCAAAACCCCTAACACGTCCTACAGGGTTTTGCGTAGTTTGATCCACCTCTTTTTTTTTTTTTTTTCCTGTTTCTCTCTGTCCAGGTTTATTTATTTTTTGCTTTGCCTCCAGCCTCTAGTACCCTGCACCTTACATGTTGGTACCCTGCTCACCTTCCTGAGTTTGCTTAAATATTTCAAAGTCCTTATGCTGTAGTGTTTTTCCTAAGTTGTTCTTTGCCTGAAATTCTTCCTCTTCTGCCGTTACCTGACTACCGTCTACTTTTCTGTCATGCCCTAGCTTGATCGCTGCTTCCTCAGGGCGCCTTCCTTGATCTGTTAGCCGAAGAATAAGTCATTTGTTTAGGTTTTCTGTCTGTATTCTCTCACAGCAGCTAGTCTTTCCCCCACAGTCTTTCTTACAATCGTAATTGTATACTTAGTTGTAGCATTATTTGTTTAATATCTATCTCCCTTATTAGACCATAAGCTCCTGGATGCTAGAGGCAGTATCTGTTTTCCACCACTACACACATATTGCCTAGCATGCAAGCAGGCACCTGATAGCACTGAATGATTTACCTGTTAGTAAAGGAATGGATTAATAAACGAATGAGTAAACTGTGCTTAGTAAAGAGTGGCTGATTGTGTTTCCAGCTTCCTTGACTGACACCTGCATGGAACCGTGTTCACCATTGCTTTCTAAGTTGATTTAAGTTATGACAGCAAATACATTTTTTCGAGGATCGGACTTTTTGTTTTTTCCTATCAAGACTTGAATTTTGATTTTATATATTTCAATGTACCCAAGGCTATGACTGTTAAGTACCCGAGGCCAAAAACGAGACAAAACAAAACAAGCTCTGCATCATATTATATGATGCTCAGGTCTCAATTGTCTCTCTCAGTTTAACATGAAATCCAAAAAGTTTAAGCAACTTCCATTACCACATACTAATCCTGTTGCGCATTGTCATTCACCAGTTTGGCTATAAACCTGTGTATTGTATGAAATGTTTATTTAAAACAGATTCTCAAAATTTTAAAAATTAAATCCATTTAAAATTGTTTATTTAAATTGTTTATTTAAAAAGTTATAATTGGAGTCATAAGTTAGGTTGTTTCGAGTTTACTTAGAAAAAGTAATCAGTTGGACTACTAATTTTAAAGAAAAAAATGAAAAGCTCTCCAGTTAGCATACAGATCCCTAGCACACCTGTTCTCAGAAAAAGGCAGCAGCACCTCATTTTATTGCTTCCTGGAGAGTGAATTCTAAGGGACAAATGCCACTGTGGGGTGACATTATAGAATCTGTTCTCTTAAAATTATAGGTTTTTTCAAATGACATCTTTAATATGATTTTAGATTTTCTAAATCCTGAAAAGCCAAACAAAAATAAGCTTTATTGGGAGTAAATATATAAAGATGACTAAAGGAAATAAACAAAGAAGAAGAAATGCCATTTTAATTAAAATGAAAACAAGATGTATTATAGGTGTAATTATAGAGCTTTATATAGAAATAATAGTCAGTGATGATATTATCACATTCATAATCCCTATAATATGAAGATATCTTATTCTCCTTTTCATTTCACTAATAGACAATGTAAATCCTTTACCCTTCTCTGCCCAAAATCTTGTTTTATAGTTTTATATATAGATCTAGATTTTTAGGTTTTTGATATCAAGCAGTTGTAGATACATGCCTACGTTACAAATCAACATTCAATAAGCATATTACCAATTTTGAATTAATTCATGTGTTTTAATGTGAACATTTTATAAAACTCGAACTAAACTAAGTTTTAAACTTAAGTGGATTAAACAGGTTTTTTTTTAAAAACTGAAAAATGACTTGAAATATAATTTTTAAAAGTAGCACTTCAATTTCATGTTGGTTTGTATTTGCAAAGCACTTTTATGATTATAGAATACTCTTTTAATTCTCATTTCACATGTAAATAATAAGGATAGAAATTTTGGTGGATTTCCAAAGGTTGCATATCTTTACTAAGGGAAATATTATGGGTAATATTATAGAAATTCTCCAAAAAGTTTTTTAGAATGTTGGGATAATTTTAGTTTTAATGAAGATGGAAATGTTAACTCCTTGTACATTAGTATGTTTAATTTCGGTATTTACATTTTAAAAAGGTTCTAAAAATCCTGATATTCTGATTGAGTGTGGAAAGAATTGGCAAGAAAAATTTCAATTTATCACATGAGACTTTAATAGACTTTAATATCACATTAGACTTTGCATTTTTGTTGGAATGTGTTAATGAGAGAAAGAGTACTCAATATTGTACACTGCTAATAATTGAAAATATATTCCCTAAAGGACACAAAAAATAATCAATTAATTTTTAAACCCTACCACTTATAGTCCATAGCCATTAAATATTAAATTACAGTGACTGACTGGTTTTAAAGAGAAAATTCTCATATACATTTTTTTAAAAAAGCCTTCTCACCCTACAAAAATTTATTACAAAGCCTAGGGCTATTAAAAATATTAAAACACATTCTTGGCCACTTGTATTACATTTTTGGAATACCACCTACTATCCCATTACACTTGTAATCCTTTCACGTTCAGATATACTCTGTTACACCTGACCCCTCTTTATGAAGTTCAAAAAAAATCCCTTTTGTTGTCCAGAGTAAGACTCTCCGGGCCTAAGTTTATAATGAGCTCTGGACTGTTAGAGTGAATGTGTTTTACTCTTATATTTTTTTCTATTGATAGCAAACGAACCCCTTATTTTTATAAAGTACTCATTTTCTACAATGGGCTTCATGTATGTATGGGCTCATGAGTCCAGAAAGGCTTTTCTTTTTTTCTTTTATTTGCCACTGAGAAAGTCTTACTTATAAAATTAACTTTTATCCCTAGTGTTGAAAAGCTGTAAATACAACCGTGTGACCCATAACCTTTCTGTCAATGACTGACTGCATATGCAAAGGTGGTCCCATAAGATTGTAATGGAACTGGAAAATTTCTGTCGCCTAGTGTCTTCAGAGCTGTCCTAACGTCTCAGTGCAGTATGTTATTCATGTGTTTGTGGTGATGCCGGTATAAAGCCTACTGCTCTGAGAGTTGTATAAAAGTGTAGCACATACGATATATACGATACATAATTCTTGGTAATGATAGTAAATGATAAGTTTACCAGCTTATGTATGTACTTAAATACATTAAATAACTATATTTTTTATAATTATAGAGTGTACTCTTTCTGCTTATAAAAAAAAAGTTTGCTGTAAAACAGTGTGCTGTGTTACACTAGCAGCAACCCCAATCGTCTTGTTTACCTTGTCTCTTGATTGCATCACTTCCTCTTGTGCTTGCTTTAATCTCATATTGTTTCGTTCATCATGGCCCCTAAATTTATGAAATCCACTGCTGATGTTGCCAGTAAGAGGTCATATTGAGCGACTGACTTGTAAACGAAGTTAAAAGTGATCGAGGACCACAGGGGTGGAAAATCAGTGATGGGTATTGCTCGCCAGTCAGGTGTGTCCCTTTCCACCATAACTATGATTTGAAGAACAAGAACAAAGTGACAGAAGCTGTTAAAGGATCTGTGTCATTGCAGGCCTTAGACTAATAATAATTCAAGGGCCTATGTCACACATGGAAAAACTTCTACAGACCTGGACTGAAGGCCAAACACAGAAGCGTGTTCCTCTTAGCATCCTGACCATCACAGACAAAGAAGCAGTTGTGGTGAAAGAAGAGGCTAGATCTGAGTATGATGCTGAATTTACTGCTATCTCCGAGTGCTTGAAGTGATTCAGTAATTGTTATTCATTACCAAATGTGGAAGTGAGTGGTGAGACTGTGAGTGCTCATGTGAAAGCAGCTGAAAAAATTTTGGAAACTCTAGAGAAGATGATCATGGAGGAAAATTACTTACCGGAACAAATATTCAGTATCCATGAAACCTCCATTTTGGAAATGGATGCCTGCAAGGACTTTCACCCATAAGGAAGCCAAGTCGATGCCAGTTTTCAAAGCTTTTAAGGACAGGATAGCAGTCTTGCTTGGGGACAATACAAGCTACGCATTGACACCTTTTGTGATCTGGCACAGTGAGCACCGCAGGGCTTTCAAGTGCATCAATAAGCACACACCGCCTGTGTTCTACAGAAGGCATGGATGCCCCGGCTCTGCTCCCCAGATGCCCCCCTGAACTGCTATGGCATCAGAGTGGAGTGGTACTGTTTGGAGAATAACATACCTTTCAAGATTCTGCTTATTGTTGATAATGCTCCCAGACATCTTCCTTCTTTTATTGGTGATCTTCATCCCAATATTAAAGTGGTGATTCTCCCTTTTAACGCCACCTCTTTGATCCAACCAGTGGGTCAAGGAGTTTCAGCAGCTTCTATGGCCTACTACCTGAGGAAGACCTTTGCCCAGCCTAGTGCTGCAACTGAAGAGGTCACTGAGAAGACACTGATGCAGTTCTGGAAGGATCACAACAAGGGCTTTGCTTGGCCTTGGAGTGATGTCACCAAGGAGTATATGAATGGCATCTGGAAGAAGACACTCACAGAAGTTCTTCCATGACTTTACGGGATTTTCCAAGGATGAGGAGGTTGAAAAAATCAACGAGGCTGTGGTTGAGATGGCAAACGACTTCAGCCTGGGTGTGGATGAGGATGACATTAGAGTAGAGGTGGTTCCTGAGGAACTGACTAATGAAGACAGGAACGCATAGCTGAAGACTAGGTGAGAGAAAAGGAAATTGCAGAAGACAAAGAAGAAAATCCCCCAAGAAAAGTCACAGTGAAGCATTAGCAGAAGCTTTTGTAGACCTCGACAAGCTCCTTAAAATGTTTGAAAACATGGACCTAACACCGAAAGATTTTCATTGATAGAGAAGAATATTCATGGTGTACTATCTGCTCATAAGTAAATCTATGATGAAAAGTAGGAAACAAACCAGGCAAGCCACCATGGACATATTTCTGAAAAGGGTGACACCTCCTCAAGAAGAGCCTCCGACAAGTCCTTCAGGAGGTGTTCCAGAAGTCATCGCCATCACAGGGGACAGCAGCTCCATGCGTGTTATCGCCCCGAAGACCTTCCAGTGGGACAAGAAGTTAAAGTGGGAGACAGTGACATTGATGATATGACCCTGCGGGCCGAGGCTACTGTGTGTGTTTTAGTTTTTAGCAAAAAGGTATAAAAAGTAAAAATAAAGTTTCAAAATGAAAGAAAGCTTATAAAATAACTATGGAAAGAAAATATTTTTGTCCTGCTCTACTGTGTGTTTGTGTTTTAAGCTGTTATTACAAAAGAATAGAAAAGTTTTAAAAGATTAAAAAGTTTATGATTTAAAAAATTACTGTAAGCTAAGGTTAATTTGTTATTGAAGAAAGAAAAATATTTTTATAAATTTAGTGTCGCCTAAGTGCGCCGTGTTTACAGAGTCCGCGGTAGTGCACAGCGTGTCCTAGGCCTTCACGTTCCCTCACCACTCACTCCCTGACTCACCCAGAGCAACTCCCATCCCGCGGGCTCTGTGCCCCCCTATACATGAGTGCCATTTGGAGAAATCTTGTATACTATATTTTTTACCGCACCTGATATATACAGATACCACTGTCTAATGATTTCCTCCAGTGTTCAGTACAGTAACATGCTGCTCAGGTTTGTAGCCTAGGAGCCTGAGGCTATATCATATGGCCTAGCCGTGTAGTAGGCTCGACCAACTAGGTTTATGTAAGTACACTCTGTGATGGTCGCATGACAAAACTGCTTAACGACACATTTCTCAGGACGTGTTCCCATCGTAAAAGTGACTTATGACTTGAGTTTCAATCAGCGACTTGCCCATCACCTGATAAAAACTTCCCTGACAGGTAGAAAACTGAGCTGTCACGGACATCTTATAAACTCCTGGATCCAGTTACACCACAGAATTCCCAGTTAATGAATGGAGTACGCTTTTTAAAAGATATTTATCCTACTCATTCTACTTTGCTAAAGACTGGATTGAGCAGAACTTTCTACCTGCAGGAGAACGAATCCTGTTCCACTTTTCTGCCTTTCCTCAGTGTCGCTCCACGTATCGTGAGCCCGAACATCCCAGCCTCTGCCGTTAGCGGAAGTCTTTGCTAAGGAAGCAATGTGAGAAGAAAATTCATTCGACTTACCAGTTTTTCACTGATTTTAAAAGTAAAGCTCGATGTCTCAGGCTTTCGATTCTCTTCAAGGAATGATATTGAAACAATACTAGTAAATCAGGCATGAAACCAGAAAATGACTTAACGAGTACCCAATCTGTATTTCTCTTTTGTAGCATTCTTGAGAATAGCTAAGACATGGGACAACATTCCGTTATATTAAGAAATCAAAATTCTCTGGAGTACATGTATCAAACATGAAATGGCTAATATTGAGTTCAGTTTGAGAAATCCACTTACTTTTCGGATAATCAGCGACATTTTCTTTCTCTGTGCTGGAATGGAACCCTTCTTGCTTCTGTGAGCATCTGTCCCTTGCCACTGCGTCTGGTCTTTCATCTTCACTGAGATCATTTGCAGACTGGCTTGGATACAGCCAGGAACATCCAATGTGTCTCCAGTTCAATCAAGCAGCGTTCTCCACCCCCAGCCAGAACTCACCCTTTCTACAGACGCTGCACTCGCCACTATCTCACTAACAATTGTTAGGAACATTTTAGAATGGTGACCCAGAACAGGTGTCATGTAGCCTTTTTCAACTGCAAAGTGAATCAAATAATTTAGTCATTTCTTTTCACAATTTTGATTGATTTATAGTTCTGTGCCTCGCCTTCTTAAACAGGACAGAAGGAGGGGGTCTCCCACCCTCCCACAAGTGATTCCTTTTATCTGGCCTCGTACTGGTCAAATTTAAGTATGAGCTAGCTAAATATTCAGTATCTTATTTGAAGATGATTAAGGGAATTTACATCATTTATACTGACTTGATAACTTTAGGAACACCTTGCTAACTTAGAAATGACTTTTCTTTGTTCTGTAACAATTAAGGTATCGTTGGACATGGTTTTTGGGGAAGGCTGAATCTTTCTTGGATTGTATAGAATGATTACTTTATTTCTCCTGTCTCAGTTTCAACTGGTTGTTGAAAACGGCTATATGTTTATAATGCATTCATTGTAAAAGCAATACTGAAAGCTGTGGTTTTAGTTTACTGAACTTGCTATTTTGGTTGACATGTTTTCTGTGATTTGGTTTAGACTTCTACCCAGAACTACCGAATAATTCTTTAATTCAGCAATGCTTTTATCTAGTATTTATTAATAATAGCAAAAGACAAGATTTATACAAAATCGTGGAAGACGTAAACACTTCTTTACTCTAAGGGTACTCAGTATTTAGGATATACTTGGTGCTGATGGACATGGTTTTTTCCCACGGTCTAAACTGAATTATTTAGCTTTCTCTAGGTCTGACGAAGTCAAGTCTTTGGTACAAAGTGGAATTGGATGGGGAAATTGGGTGGATCAGCTCAGACTCATTACTGGGAGTCATACATATGCGCATATAACACATACACACAGTCAAATTTTATGGCCTTCTGTGCATGGGTCAGTAAAAGGGAAAACTTTATTCAGGAGCAGAAGGGTCACCTAGATAGTGTCATTGGGTAGGTGCTAAGTCACGTCTGCTCTCCAAGTGCTTCCTAGCTATTTTAACTCTCCTCTTGTATAAAGCTCCTCTTCTCCGAGTGGAACATGAACATCGCTGGTGGCACAGTGTGTGTCGAGTAGGAGAAGCACTGGGTAACCATGACACAGCTTCTAGAGTATCCATTTTATAAAAGAGCAAATAATTTTAACCACTGACATGTTGTATGTGTGCGGCGTGCGTGTGTGTATGTTAACATACAAACTAGTGACTCGAAGGAAGTTTCTTGATTTTCGCAGTCCACGTGGAAGACTTCTCTCTTTCTCATCATTAGAGGCACGTCAGTGACCAGTTTGTCTAACAAGCGTCTAAATTGTTCTCCAATGAGGGTACCTGGTTTGGCTGACATATTTTGATTTAAGGAGACTACCTGTCTCAGAAGATTGTCTGCTTTTCGTTTTAATACAAATGGTTAGAATGACTGGAATCTCTGAGTTTTCCAGTAAACTTATTAAAATGCAGATATGCCATTAAGAAAAGATGAACAGTTATATTGTTATTTATTATCACAATAACTCATACTTTCATTAGACAAACAACTACCTATGTTTTTAAGGAAAATAAAATTAGAAATATCTTCTTAGGCGAAGTGATAAGGCAGTGATTATATGGAACGTCCTGATTCTCTCCCATTCACAAACACGCAAACATACATACTATTAATGAAAGTAGTCATGTGACATTGAATAACTAAAAGTTTGTATAAAAATATTGATAATCTTATGAAATAGAAGAAATAGAAAGCATAACTAATTGGTTGTTCAGTGCAGAAGATAAATGGATCATGGAATTGACTGATATAACACTTTGGTCCAATATGAAGTGTCTCATAAGTAGATTCATTCAAGAGAGTTCAGTTCACCAGATTGTGTAGGTGGGAGCAGGCCTTCATAGCATGACACACCCCACAGGCTCTTCTCCTAGGGCCCTTCATTCCCTCGCTCTATTAAAGAGATCTAAAGCTAAGATTCTTCCAAAAGCCTAGACCTAGAATCTACTTAAATCCTTTCTTACCCCTCTGTTTTACTCTTACTACATTTTGTTAATTTACTACTAGATTGAAGGTAATGTCTTTGGCCAAAAGAGTTTATGCATGAAATTCTGCCACTGCTCTCCTACTTCAGAGTAAGTGAAACATGGTCAACTCGTTTAAATAATAAAAAAGCCTTACTGCTACACATTGCAGTGTGCAGAAATGCTTTCCTACTCTGAATTTTTCTTGGTTTTAATCTGAGGTCTCTGCTCGTATTGAGTCAGTTTTATCATCATTACCGGTACTCTCAATCTTTTGGCAATATCTCCGTAACCTTGGCGAGGGCGGCCAACCCGAGAAAAGAGCAAAGGCAGAAGCAGACGTTGGTGGGGAGGTTTGAGGGGAGAGAGAACGGAGTTCAGCCAGCCAGTCAGCCAGGGAAATTTAGCTAGTTCCAAGAGGTCAGCCATCAGTCAGCCAATATTTGATAAACAAATGAACTCAGCTACTGAGCTTCAGTCAGCCTCTTTCCACTGAGCTCTGTCTTGGGAGAGAGATGACCTGACTCTTCCTGAAATTCCAGAGGGCCTTCCAACCGACCCCTGTGTTCTAGAGCCAGATTCTGAAGAGCATTACATATGTGGCAGAAAAAAATTATGTCTTTTTCATCTGCATGGGGAAAACTATGAAACAAAATTTGAAGACATTATCCTATTTGCCAAGCATTCAGATCAATAAAGGTGCAATTGTAATTTAAGTCTCACAGGACAGAATGTATGGTTGAATTTTTTATTATTTTCATTTATTATTTTTAAATGAAATATAAATTTTGAATATAAATTTTCAACTATTCTAAAATATAAACAAAAATAAAGAAGCAGTTTGCCAGACAATACAACAGACGCCTAGATTCCTCTCCTAAAGCAATTACATATTCTGGGGTCTCTAATTAACACAATGCTGCATTTGTTCTCTCTCTCACTCTCTTTCTTCCCCCAAAACAAAATTCCCCTCCATTGCCATCACACAGTTCTTCCAATCAAGAAATCAACATTGATAGGACATTATCGTTCAAATTTCACCACCTGTTCCAGCAATGTCTCTTTTCCCTTCTTGCCCAGGGTCCTATCCAGAAACCCGTGCTGCACATAGCTGTCAGGTCTTACCAGGATTTCCTGAGTTGTTCCTCAGACTCTCCTTGTTTCTCATGCTCTTGACAGTTCTGAAGAATGAAGTCGTTTCATTCTATTAGGCGCCCTCAACCTGTGTCCATCCGATGTTCCCTCATGACCAGATGCAGACTGTGCTTTTCAAAACTTAAATTTATTGGGGTGACATTGGTTAATAAAATTATATAGGTTTCAAGTGTACAATTCAGTAATGCATCATCTTTATATTGCATTGGGTGTTCACCACCCAAAGCCAAGTTTCCCGTCATCATTTATTAGGCCCCCTTGACCCTCTTGCGGGACCGTCCCAGACATGGCCCAGGGCTCTTCTCAATATGTCCTATTGGGAGGTACGTGATGTCAGCTTGCCCACTGCTTGTGATAATGACTTTCATTACCTAATCTAGTTGCTATCTGTCCTTTTACTCCAGGATAATGTCATCAGTTTCCCTTTTGTGTATGACTAATATTTTGGAAGGTGATATTCCAATATTTTCTAATCTTCTGTACTTCATCAAGTTTTCACCTACTGGCTTTAGTATCTGTTGATGACAATCCTATGTACATCAACTACTACTATGATGGTTGCCAGATGATAAATACCTGCTTTGTTCATTCTTTCTACATTGATTAGTTAGCATTCTACTGTTTCTTATATTCTGTGATTGATATGCTTCTCCCTTTTAAAGTAGTGCTTGATAATATGATTTTGAAATTTTAGAAATCAGTGATTAAAAGGAACAGTTATATTTTAAACTTTAAGCCATCAATATACTTATTTCATATTCTGTAGGAAATCCTTGAAAAAGAAATAAAACAATTATTTTAAGTAGATTAAAATTGCTGCATAATGAAAGAATTCTCAAAACACAACCAAACAAAAAAACAAAACTCAACACTGTTCAAAAAATGAATTGTGAATATTGGCAGTGTTCATACTGTAATAAAAAAGTTATGAATTATAGATCATACTAAATACATATCAATGTAGGTCTTATTTTGATGGAAAATCAAATGGAATATGAATTTTAATATCACATGTAATAATATACATAATTATGGTATTTTTGAAATTAGGTGCTCATCATTGACAAACTTAATTAATGCTTCTGTAAGAGAAATGAAATGTATATTTTTTCCTTTTTCATAGATTTTTTGATAACAGTGCTAGTGTTTCTTGATATGACATATCATTTAATATTTATTTAATGCATATTCACACACAAAGAACAGACATTCAAGATGCTAAAAGGTAAAACCCTAGATCTGGCACTGTGATAAATGAAGTTCTCATTATTTCTTGTTTTCAGTTTCACCTGCATAATCTCTGTCTGATGGTTTCCTCTCCTTCTTAACATGTGTGTTCCTCTCTACACTCTTGCTTTTTCTTTTAGGCAGAGACATCTGTTTATAAGAGAAACTTATCCTGATTAAAATAATTTATCAATACGACATCTGCTTATAGTCTAGATATAAATGTAGAAAGATATACACTATAGACACAATGCCTATGCACAATTACCCCAGATGTGTCAATAATTATATAACTCTTTGTGATCTGGAAAAATATTATATAGTTTATATGAATCTAGTGACAGCATAAAAAGAAGTTACCACTAATGAGACGCTTGAGATGGGGAAACCAAGTAGAAAACATTCAATAGCATGTGTGAAGGTAGCTCGCCACCTGAGCCTTTTGGTAAGAGATTATCGGAGTTGCTAGGATATTAACAATATTCAAAATTTCTTGAATTTTTTTTGAGCTTATCATAGAACTGAAGTATTAAGGAGACTGGAAGACTATAGGTTAATTGGCATTGAAAGAATTATCTGTATAACTGTGATTTCTCTAGGCCTATTTGTGTTAGCATTATGTTAGGAAATTAAATAGGTTGCATGAAAAATAGTATTTTAATATAGAAATATATTTCAGACTTGGATTCAGCATATTGTTTTGTTTGTTTTCTAAAAATAATAGCTATAAATTCTAGACCAAAAACAAAACAAAACAAAACCCTGGAAGCTCTGGAGAGTGAACAGAAGCGGGGGAGGGGAAATTAGAAAGTGGCAGGAGAGACGGACGTGGCGTGAGGTCTTCACCTTTGAGCTTCAGACTGTAGGCAGGCTGTGTTGCAGAGTAGCAGGGGTGTTCCGGTTCAGGATTTTAGGCCTGAGTGTTAGGCAGTTAACACCAGCAGAAAAATGAGTGTAGAATCCTGGAAGAATAGGATCAGAAAAAAATGCCCCAGTTTTTGGTGTGTAAACTTTGTTCAACTCTCTTAATAACCATGATGCAAGAAGCTGAGTCAATATATCTTTCAGCGAAGGCTAAAAGACCTGAGCTGAGGTTTAAATTACCACCCATAGGAAAAAGAAAGTTTATAATTTGAGACTAACTTAGTTAAGTATCTGCTAAAGTATAAACATTAGTGCTCTCCAGAGGATAACTGTCTGTACACAGAATATTGATAATGTCCAGGATACAATTCAAAATTAGTAGACATCGAAAGAGCTGGGAAAATGTGCCCTATCATCAAGGGGAAATACAGTCCACAGAGGCTAACTCCAAGATAGACCCGGAGTTGGAACTGTCAGATAAAGACCTTAAATATGGTATCATGACTATGTTTAAAATGGTAAAGAGAATAATATATTCAGAGTAAATGAAAAGGTAGGAAATCTCAGCAAAGAAATGGAGAATATAAAAAATAAACCAAATTAAAATTTTAGAATAAAAATTATATCTAAAAGAATTTTTTTTAATGGAATGAGCTGAAAAGCAGCATGGAGATGACAGAGATATGTGAACTTGAAGATAGTTTAATAAAAATCATCTAATCTAAATAAAAGACAGAAAAAATGGAAAAAAGTAAAGGGAGTCAAATTTAAGGTGACAGAAGGAAATATAACTGTGTGAACACGGTATACAGAATGTGGTATACAGATGACATGTTATTAAACTGTACACTTGAAACATATATAATTTTATTAATCATTAAATAAACTTGATTAAAAAATAAATAAAAATATTTATGTGTAGCTTTTCCCAAGTGATAATTTTATTTTTGTATTGGGAAGCTCTAATCTCAAGCTTTTTCTCTTATTTAAGGTAAGCCTTTTAGTAAAATTTCCTCTTTAAAATGCAGTTCTAAAGGACTTGAGGGGCAAATCATACAGGTAATAGAGCAAATACTGAAAACAAATAATCCTAGAAAGTGGTTAAATCTTAGAGCTGTTACATCCGTTTGCTCTTTCTATGTAAGGACATGATCGCTTTTTCCCCATACTATTGTCCTTACAGAAAATGAACAGCATGGAATTTTTATCAGTCTATATTTTTACAACATGTAGATTTTTAATCTATCATAAATAATACAGATTATAAGTATATTATAAATGTAATTTCTTCATTGGAATTTTTTATGAATTTCCCCCACTGTCTACCCCTTCTTGGTACTTCTGGAAACAGGGAATCCGGCAGGTGCATTCTCGCCATAGAAATGTAGTATAATTTTAAGTACCATGAAATATTCATACTATATATATAAACAGTCAAACCAACAGGCTGCGTAAAAATACAGAATTGTTGTGCAATATCAGTTTACAAAATTCATTAACTTTACTTGTAATTATTAGAACTAGGTTTCCCTGTGAGCAGCTTTCGATTGCTATATTTGCTTCTGCGATCAGCCTCGTGGCTTTGCTGGCATACCTTGAACATGTGGAGTTTTGAAGACCTCTGCCAGGCTACCTTCTCTTCTTTCAGCCTAGAACTGGCCCAGTTTGGTCA
Source organism: Pteropus alecto (assembly GCF_000325575.1). Taxonomy (NCBI): domain Eukaryota; kingdom Metazoa; phylum Chordata; class Mammalia; order Chiroptera; family Pteropodidae; genus Pteropus; species Pteropus alecto. The sequence goes on along the minus strand of NW_006440645.1, from coordinate 6,745,607 downwards.
CATTCTTTGACGAGTTTTTGTCTCTTCACTTTTTTCTTCACAGCCGTTGGTTGTACGGTGGTTTTCTCTCTCCAGCCTAATCTCTCCCTGAGTTGGACACATTGCCAAATCAGTTTATGATACCACTGAAAGTTAGGAAACTACATTTTGCTAATGATTAGTGTGCTATTCTGTTTTTTTTCCCCCCTCTATCTCTTCATCTTTCTTTCCTAAGGCAAATAATCATTACTTCTCCAACTAGCAGTGGGACAGTCCCTCAGCCCTCAGTAGTTTGACTACATTCCATTCCTACATTATGATTGCATTGTAAGAGTCATTTATATTTGAAATAATTAACAAGAGAGGAAGCTGGGGCTTACATGTACAAAGAAAATGATAGAACAGTAGAGGGTTGTTTGAAATCAAGTCTTATGAAATACTATATGAAAAATAAGGAGGCATAAGTTCCAGTTTGTGAAAAACGAAGAGACTGAGACATATCTAAACAGGGTTTATAAAGGCAAAGGCTAAATAATTGAAAGAATGATAGGAATTAATAAAGTGAGATGTGGGAGGTTGGAATCAGCTCTGCCTGAGTCAAAAAGTAATGCAGGTGTTGAATATTTAGGTACAAGTCCATGTACATTTCACTTCAGATATCTTAGCACGTATCCTAAGAACAAGGACAGTCTCTTACATAACTACAGCATTGGTATAACTAGGAATATTAACTCCGTGTTTAACATCGATTCAGTAATATAGTTTAAAATACAGTCTATACTACAATTTCTACATTTTTCCCCCTAAAAGGAATCCCATTTGGAATATAATCAAGGTTGATACAGTACATTAGTTTTTCATGTCCCTAGTTTCTTTCACTTTGGAACAGATTCACCTTTTTATGTCTTTTGTGACCTCGTCATTTTAAACAGATGTCATAAAAAGTTTTATTTTTCGGATTTGATGGTGCATATCCTAATGATCAGATTCAGACTAAAGAGTTTTGTTAATAATTTTGCATATGTGACGCTGTACATTTCCCGTTCCGTTATCAGATTCGTTTATTGCATTTTTTGGTGATGCTGAGTTTGACTACTTGGTTAAGGTAGGCCTGGCGGCTGGTTCAGTTGTAAAAAGTAACTCCTTAAGTAAGCCACAAGATGACACACTGAAAATTAATTCTCTTCCTCAATATACTTTCATCCAATGGCATTAACATGCTTTGATGATCCTTGATTCAATTCACTCTTATCATTTCTCTGTCATTTAATGGATTCAGGGAGTTAAAATAATATATGTTATGATGTATTATTGTCAATATTATTTTCTGATGCTCAAAAATGTCCCGTATTTGGCCAGTGAAATAATGGATTACAGAGTATATATATTTCCATTTTGAAGATATACTTTCTATTTTGATAAAAACTTCATTACTTATATTTTTCATGTGTTAAAGATTCTGATATATGTGTGAAGATATCTTACTGTTGATTTAATTTGTATCTCCCTGATGGGTAATGAAATTGAGGGATTTTAACACATAAAATATATATTTGGATATTCTATTTATGAAGTGCCTATTCAAGTCTTCTTTACATTTTTTATTGCTTTGTCATTGTTTGTAGGAATTCCTTATACATTCTTAGTGCAGGTATTTTGTCTGATATATGCATTGTAACTACTTTCATTCTTTGGCTTTTAAAAAATTCTCTTAATGGTGTCTTGATGAATAAAATTTTCTAAATGCCAAGTGTTAGCTGAACATAGAGCAAACAGATTATGTCTAATCCTAGATATAAACTCAAGAGAAATGCATACATATTTTTACCAAAGGGCATATGGAAACTGTTTAAAATGGCCCAAAATAACAGCCTCACTTCTCTGAGCTTTCCTTTTTTTTTTTTTTCCTACAATCATGGCCTCTGAAATTGCATTAATAGTGGTCCAATACTTCCAAATGGATTTAAAATATTTTCCAGCTTTTCTAGTTACTCTTGGCAGAGGATTAGTCTGAAACACACTACTTGGCCATTATCAAAAGCATGGCTCTTAAAGTGATATTATGTATATCATTCCACATATCTAGTCCTGAATTGTTTAATGGAATCATTAACTTAGAGTCAGAAATAAAGCACCTTTCATTGTTGTAAGTCTATAGGTATAAATGCAGAATCTCTGAATTCCGACTTAATTACATGTACCTGTTGCGTAATATCAGCACTAATAAAAACTGAGTGGCCAGGATTCAGCTTTCTCAGGGATTTCCAATCAGCTTATCTCTGGTCTGACTCTTGTACAGCATCCACTCGATGGTGGGTCTGTGAGCCCTGAGAGCGTCACTGCTTTTGTGTGCCTGCTGTTCCAGCAGTACGGTTCTGCACCTTAAATGCAGGAGCTGTGGTCTCATTGTTTTGTGTTCAGCTCTGTTGACCATTTTCTTCATCAATAGGGACATTTCAAATAGTGTTTTCAGCATAGTAATTCTCAGAATACCAATTCCAATTGGTATATGTAACAAGAACAAATATTACAATTAGTACCAAAATATTTAGCAAGGAAACATATTAGATTGAAATAACTAGGAAAATATACATAAGTATTCTTTTCTTAAAAGAGAACATATCTGTCTCTTGAGATTTAGGAAAATAAGGTTCTTACATTTTCCGAGGTTTGATAATCTTCTGATTGACTTTGAGAAGAAAATTTTGGGATTCTCCAGTGTACCTTTTAAATTTTAAGATGTTGAAGTCAACAAATAGGACTGGACCAAGGAGAGAAAAGCAAACATCAAATGCTGCAGAAGCGAGCCTCGTCAAGAGATGGTCTAGATGGCCTATTATGCGGCTTCGCCATCACTAGCACAGAAGACCTGAGGGACTTTTAGATTAACTGCATTGGAGCAGAGACATAAGCTGTCTTCACTAGAGAGGTGTAAGGTCACAGAGTTACTTCATCAAGTAGTGCTTTACAAAGGGAGGAGTGTAGGCCAGTTGCAGTGTAGGCCAACAGTGATCTAAAATAAAGGCTAATTATCATGCACCTCTAGACACAGCTGTTAGATTAAAATTTAGGCACAAATATTCTCTATTCTGCTCTTTGGTACAAAACTAAAACTGTGTTAAAGTACAATTGTAACTCATTTGGCAAAATTGGAGAAATCTGAACTCACAGATATGGCTTGTTGAAGAATAAAGTTGTGTAAATCCAATAATAAATGGCAACGTGACAATGAAGAATCCTACCCCATATAAATTCTAGAACGTTATGTGAAATGAAACATAATACTATCGACCATTGGCTCTGTTTTGAAGTGGGAGTGAACTAAATAACCTTATCTTCTGCATGAGAAGTAGATAAGGTTAGGAATTGAAAGTCTGATGGTCAGTCAGGACTATCACAGTGAAGTGTGATGCTCTTTGTAGTAATTGTTCTGTTTCCCCCATGTGCAAAACAATTACATGGAAACTTCTCTTTTTCAAGGGGTTTGTTTATATATGATAACTGAAAGACTAAGTGAAAAAACTGGTTTTCATTAACTTGCCAAAATACAACACTAAATTTTATACAGTTGAATTTTAGGGCCCTAATTATAGGGTAATAGGAGTTCATTGTATTTAAAAACAGTTTATATCTGTATATATTCAACAATTTCATCTTAGAATTTCAACTATAAATATTCTTATATCCATGACATAAATGACAATTATAAAATGTTACTCATTGAAACTTTATTGATAATAGAAAAAGATTAGAAAAAGTACAAATGTTCAGCAATAGTTCATTGATTAAGTACGTTATGGTATATATACGATATATCTATAAAAAGGGAGATTTTAATGTACTAAGGAGTAACTATCTTAAAATGCTTATAACGTGCTTTCTTATGTATATAGTAAGCATTTTGTATGTGTGTCTCTTTATGTATCTACAGACGAACTATGGAAAGAGCTTTAGAAACTCAGGAAACTGACTTCCCATGGAGGCGGGGAAAAGAGTCAGGTGGCACAGGGATGGGAGGGGCTTTGCATACCTTGTTATGATTTCTTTTTAATTTATGCAAATATAACACTTATTCCAAAAATAATACTTAAATTGCAGTCATAAAGGTAAGACCAAATTTGTCAATAAGAAATCTAGCAGCAATACTTGGATTTATTTAGAGTTGTACCAGATTTGATGGATTTGATGGATTATCTGTCTTGTCTTGAAAATATATTTGTATCTCACAAAACAGTACTGACAGAATCCTAAACCTTACAAAGATCAAGTTCTCTGCTTTTTCTTTGCGTAGTTAGAACACTGTATTTTTCAATAGTCCGTCCTTAATGTAATATCAGATGATATATTGGAGGACAGCAGGTCGCATATTTTGCATCATAAAATGAAAAACAAAGATAGCTGTGACTGTTCAAATTACCTTTCTGTAATCATGGGGCAGCTCTCAGTTAGGTTGCTGTCCATTCTTTTTTTTTTTCTCTCAGTTCTCTAAGATGATTAGCTAATTTATTCGTGCGTTTAACTTTTTTTTTAATTGACACATAGTTGGTATATAATATCCTATTAGTTTCAGGTACACATCATCATGATTTGATATGCATGTACATTATGAAGTGATCCGCATGGTAAGTCTAGTCACCACATGTCATATGATGTACAGCATAGAGAATGTAGTCAAGAATATTGTAATAACTTCGTGTTTTGACAGATGATTAGCTAATTTAAAATGTTGGTTTATTTCTTGCCCCTGTATTCCATGAATGGGGATATGGTCATTTATATTGTACATACTTAGGCATGCATGTAAACCCTGTTTACATGGATATATTTTTCACACTGACTACAATAATATGTCTTTTTAAAAAAATTTGTATAATGGCATTTAAATGAAAGTTATTCCTGCCAAAATAGTCCACCTTGGGAGGTTTACATATATGTTATGGCCTTTCCTTAATACGTACCTATAGCCCTCTCTTAGAATTATCCTCAGAGACATTTTATAGGAATTTTCTCAGAATGAAATTTAACATCTTAGAGTCACATTTTTTTCATACCCAAAATAGTTTATTGAGTTGATGATTGAATTAGTTTGCTAGAGCTGCCATAACAAACTACCACACACTAGATGGCTTAAACAGCAGAAATTTGTTTTCTCACAGTTCTGGAGGTTGGAAGCCCAAGTTCAAGGTGTTGGCAGAGTGGGTTTCTACTGAGGTTTCTCTCCTTGGCGTGTAGGTGGCTGTCTCCTCCCACCTTGATGTGATCTTCTCTCTGTGTGTCCAAATCTGCTCTTCCTATAAGGACGCAGGTCATATTGGATTGGAGTCCACCCAGATGACCTCGTTTTAACTTAATTACCTCTTTAAAAAGACCTTATCTCCAAATACAGTTTCATTTTGAGATACCGGGGGATAGGACTTCAGGATATGAATTTTGGGGGTTACACAATTCAGTCCATAACAACGACTTACCTTACTTAACATTTTTAAATTCAAGTGGCTTCTAGCTATTTCCAAAATGCAAACCCACCCTCAAATGATAGAATTTTAACACTCCAATCAAGGTCATTCTAATATTGAGATACTTATTTAGGCTATCATTCTAAAATTACTTTGACCAATGCCATCTCATTAGAATAAGGACACAGATGTCTCACGATGAGCATTCATTTGACATGTGACTATTATTACTCAAAGTTCAGTCATATTAACAGAAAACACTTGAGTATTTCAAGAAGAAAGAGGTTTAATACAGGGAGTTAGGTGCTTTCAAATAGTCAGGAAGGTGACATTGCTGTCATATTCTGTGACTGGAGGTAACAGCTGCTGATGCCCATAGCTGTCTGAAACAAGTCAGTGGCTGGATGATTTTTAGGGGAACACGTAGAGGCCACTGCACAACCCCAGGTGTGCAGAATACCATGAGAATGCCAGCTGTACTGCAGTCAGAAAATGAGGAAATAATGTCTTCGGCTTCCATTACACTTTCAAAATCTATTTTACATTTTTCTTGCTGGCTGAATCTAAATAGAACTATTTCAGCAAGGGCTGCCTAGGAAATGTATATCTGAGGCTTACAGGCCTGTGATACCGGGGCGAACAAGGCAAGCAGTGAATAACTCTGAACAACAGGCAAGTTGCCACGCTTCGGTTTGTCAATAATTAAATCATGACACTACGACCATAACTTATAGGCACATTTTGAGAGGAAAAATAGCACATTGAACACTGAGTAAACCATTTAAATTTATCCATATGTGTAAATCATTTGAATTCTATAGGGTACTTGACTGCATTCCCCAGTTATTTTTAAATAAAAGGTGTTTTAAAAGGATTCAGTGAAGACTGAAAGATTTATTTCAGAAATCAGTGCAGTGTATATTTGTATTTTCCTCAATTATCACTGACTATTGAAATTAAAACTTTAGGACAATAACTCTTAGCTCTTATCAGAATTTCTAACCAAGCACGAAGAATTCACTAGAAAATACTTATTTTTAAAACTAGTGGTTCGTTTACTAAAAATCAAAATAACTTCTGAATATTGCAAATACAATATATTCTTCATTTTACTTTCCCTTAGGTTATGACACAGCTTTACTTCCTCTGTTCTCTTAATCTGCTCTTCAAAGTAATTCTAGATATTTTTATTAGAATATTCATCCTTCTCTTCATTTCCATGGTTTCAACAAAATCTTCATATTATCAAAAGACAAAACAAAACAAAAAGACAGACTTCTCTTCCAGAAGAAGTTTCTGCTTGTGTAAGATTAAAG
>NW_006440645.1:6716384-6738177 GCF_000325575.1 Pteropus alecto | reverse complement strand
GAGGGTGGATGAAGGGAGCTGGTGGGGAAAACAGAAAAAGGAATTCGAGGAAAATGATTTCTTTCTCATGAGATTTTTTCCAACCCTCATTGCCCAGTTTTTCATACTTTTGTTTCATTTCACCTGCCTACTGGTGGGAGTAGGGAGACAAGCAGAACACAGATAGAGATATAAAGGTTGATAATTTGAAAAACTTTAAATAATGTGATTAAAAGTGGAAATTCATGTCAACCTAAAACCGTTGCCTGATTCCATAACTCAGTGTTAGGTTTAGCTTGGTGGGGCTGAAAAATCCTGTCTGTGCCCAATGAGACGTTACCAGCCAGTGTGCCGCTTCAGGTGAGTGCAATACGCAAAGGTATTGCTCAAGGTGCTCCTTGAAAATGGGAATCCCAGTTTTATTAAAAACAACCTGGATAAGTGGGGATATAGAGAACTGAAGCCCATTTGCAACTGATGTTTAAGGCCCAGACCAAGGGAGGAAAAATAAACATATACAGACACATTGAATTAATGTTTGGTGTCCCTAACTTTTAATCATTTAATGTTTAAGTTTCTTTGCACTTTAAAAAATAATATGGAATTATCACTGGAATATTATTCATGTGTCCTAACTTTCATAATGGACAGTAACTACATAATAACAGTATTTTTTTTTTTAACTTGTTTGTGAAACACCAGTACTTAAATATTGAAGTAGTTTTGTAAGCATAGCTGCCTTTCCTAGTGCCATGGTAAACATCCACATTTTCATTTTGCTTTGTTCCCACTGGAAAAACAAAGTCAAACAAAGAGACGGAATATGCTCTGTGTTTTGAAAACAGAGATATATGAAGTTTTTACTTGAAATTTTGGCCATTCTGTTGAATGCGACTATCTGTTCCCTGTACTTCCATCTTGAGAATCTGAGTATTTGTATCTTGATGAAGAAATATTAAGAAAATGTCAGCGCCTGTCAGCACAGTTCAGGGGAGGGACATTACCATATACAGCAACATCTGTAGTATTTTCCAAAAAATAGGGGCATGAGGCATAAATGAGGTGTCTGAACAGATTAACTTTACACAGTAGAACTGAAGTTTGTAATTTCATAGCACATTTTTATTTAAAAGGGAAAGTAAAACCCGTCTATAGAAGACAGTTAATGTAATCTTTTAAGCCATTGCACATTACTTTTATTCCAAGCTGACTCGGGTAGGATATTTTAAAGACTCAGCATAAGGCTGTCATTTACAGTGATTTATTTTTGAAGATTGTTTTGGCTATTCCGTGTTCCTTTCTATATGAATTTTAGGATCAGGTCATACATTTATGAATAAAAGACAATTGGAATTTTGATATGGAATTCCTAGAATCTGCAAATCCTATAGATTGGGGAGTACTGCTATCTTAACAATATTAAGCCTTCTGTTCCATGAATATGCAAGCTCTCTCTACTTATTTAGATGGTCTTTAATTTCTTTCAACAATGTTTTGTAGTTTTGGTGTACAGGTCTTGCACTTCTTAGGTTAAGTTTATTTCTAATTGTTTTATTATTTTTAGATTTCTTTAAACATCTGAAACCCAAAAGACTTCCATTAGTTCCCAAAGTGCTCTGTGTGTGTTGGGCACACCATCAGCACTCATCCATGTAGTTTAAAATGGTGCTTTAGCCTTCATTTCCTGATTCTTTGAAGCCTTAAGGTTCTCAGGAGATGACAGCTTCAGGCCTTCTTGGGTTTTTCCCGAGCACGTGCACAGCCATGAACACATGCAGGAACTTCCCAGGAAAATGTAGATGCTTTTCCAAGCCCTTAAGGACACATTATTCCCCAACCTTACCCAGCTTTTTATTTAGGCTGTTTGCCTCGAGTGTTACCTAACACGTCAAGCAGCAATTCACTGCAATTGTTCTTGACAAATTCCCCGAGAAGTAGCAATAGGCTTTAGAAATAAGCTAGCCAGTTCCAATAGGTGAAATAAAAACAAACCTTTTGTGTTCATCTTCTAGGGAGTCATCAGAGCAAGTAAGTAATAATAATTCTTTGTGAATGAAGTCCATTCTGCTCCATCTGGTACTGGGAATGCAAGCTGTGACTGTCACTGACGCCACTGTGGTGGGCAGTGGGAGCTGGAACCAGGGTGTGCTCTGAAGTCACAAAGTTCACCATCTAGCCAAGAATCAGCTGGGGTTTTTGTTTCTTTTTTCTTTCTCTTTTCCTTCTTTTCTTTCCTCCCTCCCTCTTTTCTTTCTTTTCTTTTCTTTTCTTTTCTCTCTCTGTCTTTCTTTCTTTCCCTTCCTTCCTTCCTTCCTTCCTTCCTTTCTTTCTTTCTTTTTCTTTTTTCTTTTTTTTTCTTTTTTCTTTCTTTTTACTTTCTCTCATTTTTTTTAAGAAAGAAAGGTTGATTCAAGCCTTTAGTTAATTTTGAATTCTGAAAACATTGATTCTGACAATTGTTGCCAATTTTTAATTTTTTGTTTAAATTGCTTAATGGAGGGACAGAATTTTCAATTCTTCATTCTGCCATTTTTTGCCGATGTGCTATCACTGTATGCTAATTTTCACTAAAGAAAGTCTTTACCCTTTTTATTGATAAAAAATTTGATAGTCTTATTTTCCTAAGTTTTGGTTAATTGATAAAAACTTTGTTTTTGACAGTCTCTTATGTTATTAGTTATTCTAATAAGATTTATAAGTGTGTTTGTCCAGCCTCAATTTATTTACCAAACATTTATTAAATACATACTATATGTGAGACACATATCTTACCCAACACGGGATATATGATTAAATAATTCATAGTCTAGGGCAAACAAGAATCTAAATACTATGATCATTTGTACATTTTTGCCATCAAATACAGAGGTCACATTTTTCTAATCTGAATACATTTACCCATTAACTAAGCCATTCGAAATAAAATAACGGTTAATTTAGCACCTGGGTATTTCTGACATTTAAAACGTAGTCCCAATTAGGGTACAGAACAAGCATTCTTATAAGCAGACATTCTCCTTGAGTTTGTTGAACTTGGACCAAGGACCTCCGAGCCTGAATGCCATGCTTCATTCCAACTTTTAAACTGTCGACTGAGTTAAGATGTGTTGACGAATATTAATTTCTTTTAGTAAAAGCTCTGACACTGAGACGTTCCTGTTGTCTGCTGGTTCCATCACATAGTGACGGGCGTCGGTTTCCTCCCGCGTGTGGATGTTGGCACCGGGGGCCGACGGCCGGCTTCAGAACCCTGCGCTGTAAGCCGCCCTGGCCGGCTGGCGGCCTCGGAGGGGACTTCTCTGTTTCTGCTGCACGCATTTGATACCATAGACCCCTTCTGAGACTGTCGCAGGGATTATTTATAATGTACTGATGTTACTTTATTAGTAGCTGCTGTTGCTACACAGAAGCCAGAGGTTTGTTGACACTTGTTTTACTGCCGAAACTTAATTTTTGGTGTGTGGGAGACCACGGTGGAGTTTCCCTACTGAGATGCTGTGGCGACCTGAATGAAAAGTCATCTCGTGTTCATTTCCCCGTGGGCCCCGGGGAACTCAGCGAGCACCTGAATAAGCGTCAGAACTTGACAGATAGCGCGATTAACAATATTATTGCATTCCTGTTTCAGTTGGCACTTCTACTCTCGCCGTGTGTGGGGTTGGGGACTTTCCTTTGCAGGAGTATTTCAGAAATAGGTCCAAACCGACAGCGTGAATGTGAATTTATAGAAGGGAGAATATTAAAGCCATTTTTTATTAGCCGTGGAACAGTGCCCTCTGGCATCGATGAGTGATCTCCAAAGCCGGCTCTTCTGTGGTCCAGCGATCTGCATACAGAAGTGAGGTGACATGATGGGAACCTTCACTCTGCTGGCTCTGCCGGTAGGGACCTTTTCCTCAACTTCCTCACGCAGCCCTGCAGACTACGGTACTTTGGGCAGGCGGCGATTCATTGTCTTCTCTGCTGGTTAAACGTGGCTGTGTCATTTCTAGCTAGGGAAGGTCTAATCATTTTTAAGTGGATGCAAGCAAACTAATTTTTAATTTAAAACACATCCCGGGGGACAGACTTGAACAAAATTGTATTTCCATTCTTTGAGGCAAGTTGCGTCTTTTAATTAAAACTTTTCCCTTATAAAAATATATCCAAGACTTTTTAATAGTTTCATTTTGCTTTGGTTATAATATAAGCTATAAAACAAAAAAGTTAGAGTTATATGCAAAATAAACTGAAACTTTTGTAAAACCTAGAGTAAGAAAGTGACATTTCTTGTATATGCGTGTCCATGTGTATATGCATATATGTAAATACATGTGTACATTACTCATCGGTTTCTATGTACATGCAGTGATTGCATATGCACGTGTATCTATGTATACGTGCATGTATGGATGCATATTGCACATCAACATGTATGCATATGTATACATGTATGTTTAGATATATGGGTACATGTGTGTATGCATATATATACACTTATATATACATATATGTACCTGAAAATGACAAATTCGGGAAAAAATAAGTAGAATATATTTTGTCTCTTTCATTCATTTATTCAGTATTTGTTTTTGATTTCCTAATGCACAGTAGTGATGGAACTGAGCACAGAGATGCAAAGTGGCCAATTAATGCATGGTCTTGATTTCAAGTTACTTACACCATAGGGGAGGTTATAATAGGCAGTTGCAGTAACCTGTGAAAACTGCTGAGCGGGCAAGCAGAGGGCATCAGAAGTGCACTCTTAACCACCGGAGGGGCACGGGAGACTTCCTTGAAGAAGCGCTATCTACTGAGACCTGCAAGGTTGAATCATCCTTAGGTAGACGAAGGAAGTAGATGTAGAGAAGGTGAGGAGGCAGAGCAGAGCAGAAGGGATAGCGTATCTGATGTCCAAGAGCCAAGAGAGCAAATGGCTAGGGGAAGCAGAAGGAGGGTGTAGAAAGTGCAGTAGCTGGAGAAATAGGGTCTAGATCATAAAGATTCTCACAACTCGTGTTAATGAGTTTTAGAAGAGGAAGATCACATTTGAGCTGAACAAGGATGAGCTTGGAAATCAGCATAATACAGCCATCAATGAATTAAAAAACACGATTCACATTTAATAGCTTAGAGTCTTTTTTGGTCAAGTCTACAGATTTGTAATAATTAGACACCAATATAGCTGATCTTGTTTTATCCTGCAGATTTATATAATATGAGATAGAGAAGATCACTTAAAATTCCTGGTTGCCTTTTCTATAAGATGATTTATCACTGGTTAAAGACAGTCTTAGTATCAATATATTTTTCTCTTCTTAATCGGTTCCTCTCTCAGTTTAATATGAATATCAATTTTAGGCAAACCTAGTTAATAGTGAGTTGTCATAAAGAGGAAAAGAGAGAATTACAGCCATATAAAAGCCTATTTAAGGATAAAATTGAGATCCTATGTATTTTGGAGTATCAAGAAAACAGGAAAGCCTCCTGTGGGACTGGGCAAATCCCTTACAAAAAATACCAAGAAGTAGTTCTCCATTTTGTAAACCTTGCCCAAAGGGGAAAAAGTCTTCAGGAGAAATGACTGACTATGTGATTAAATTTGAGGGAGGGTTCAAAACTGTTGATGAACCAAAGTATTGTGCAACTGGGCTTTCTAGAGTCCTTGAATTTTCACTTTCGTAGTCACCTCTGCTTTGGATCTGATTCTTGAAGCTCATTTTAACATTCTCTCATATTTCCGAGTTACATATGAATTCAATAGCCTGGATTACTGTCAGCCTACCCAACCATTGTCCAAGCAGTAACAGGGATGAGAGGAAGCAAGAATCAGAACTCATTTTTCTATGTGATAAAAGCAATATTAGGACACTCGGAGATTTCAGAAAGGCGGGCTTGGGCAAGAAGCAGTAACAGCAGTCTCACTATCTGGGGATAGGAGGAGGGGATTACTGCTCAAAATTTGGAAATGTATTCAGAAGGAATTGAAGAAAAACTTGCATCTTGAAAGTGCTAGTTGCATCTTGGTTCTAAGTGCAAATTTATTCAACAGAATTTTAACAGAATTACAACTATCTGGACAGTACTTCAGAATCAGCTGTTATGAGATGAGCTTTATAATTAAAGTTTGTAGAAGTGATGCACAATGCTTACTTGTCTGCAGGATAGTTCCACCTCATCAAAGAAGCACCAAGGCTCAAACTCTGTGACATACGCCCCCCAGCCTTGGACTGTCGTGGTGCATGAGTAATATGGAGAAGCCAATCAGAATTTAGAGATGATATAGTCCAGTCTTTTCTAAGGACGAAGTGAGCGGTCACTCACTGTGTTCCCTGTGATTAACGGATGGTTTGCTCATAAGGATTTATCGAATAAATGGGCAGTCGAAAGAGTTGCTTTTGGAGGAATGCTTGCATTCTGTGGAGGAGCTTTTGGGGTCACCGTGTCAGCTGGTGGAGAGGGAGAGGGAGGCTGGTGGTTGGGCCTCCTCAGCCTGGAAGGGAACAGAGTCGCCATTTTAGTAATTAGGGCTTCATATAAGATTTCCTTGAAAAAATGCTATTTTTTTAGAAAAAAATGAATGAGTCCATTCTTTTCATTTAACCTTTAAAAACACTGTGCACACTGAGGACTTAGCTCAGAGTCACGCGCAGATTAGACCAATATCAGGCTGAGAAGCTAGATGGCTCGTTTTCTAGCCTCATGTCCTTTAAAGTCCTGCAACACTGTCGATACACGTGGCTATCAGATGTCTCATTAACAAAATGCGTCAGCGTACAGTCCGGAAGCCATGCTCGCTCAGCCGTTTGTTCTTCCTTAGTCGTACCTCTTTCAGTTTCCTCGCCAGCGCTGACTGAGAAAGGAGGCGGCGAGCGGTGCACTTGGTGCCGGGCTGGAAGGAAGCGCGGGCTCTTCCCTTTCGCAGCGTCCCTGGTTCTCGTTTGTGATGAATGACGGGTACTGACGAGGCTACTTCTGACAAAGTTACTTCTCATGAGTAGAAGCGGCTCTTCTTGGGATAATACTGGATGTGGGACACATCCCTCTGCGTGGTCATAGTTTCGAGCGCCGTGTGCTCATCTGCGTGCATGTTTTCCTGTGTATTTTATCAGTAGCACCGCTGCGTGAGATATTCCTGAGACGAGGGATTGCTTGGTCAGCTTGCCAAGCGCTACAACCACGGTCTTCTGCACAGGCCTCGTGGAAGTAAACATTCTTTTATTAGCTGGAAGCCTGCCGGCTTTCAAATTTGTTTAAAAGGAAAAGGAAATTTTCTCCTCACTGCTTATTCCATTTTAAACATCTTGAAAAGGCTTCTTTTTCATCTTTTATTACAGGACATTACAAGGATGGCAGAAATTAGACTTTCCCGAGCATTTACAAATCTAGTGTTTTGAAAGGTATATTACTTTTTCCACTGGAAATGAATGTAATGAGAAATGTTTTACAGACACCCTAAATTGTAAAAACACAAACACATTTTGTGTGTGGCTTCTCTTTTTCAGTGGAGCATTAGCCTCTGGGGAGCCCTGTCCCTCGATGGCCCTGACGGCGTCTGCCCCGCCGGCTCCCAGCTGGTCCCCCGGCTCACTTTTCAGCTGAATGGACCGCGCTCCCGCCTTCCTTCCTTCTCAATCTGCCTTTCTTTCTTTTGTCCTTCCTCGTTTCTTTTCTCTCACTATTCCACTTCGGGAACGCTCTCCAGATAAGGTGAGGATCTTTCATTCCATCCCTTACTTCTCAGCTTACCCTGTGCATTATTTTCAAAACTTCGAGCCCGTCTCTCTTTTGAAGGCCACCCTCTGCCAGGGTTCATTGCTCAGGCTGCTGCTTTCTCGTGTTTGTACGACAGAATGTTGTACAACGGTACTTCAGGTAAATTTAACAATAAGGGCTCGTCCTTCTCTTCAGAACAATTGCTAACGAGTAGGGTCTATAGATCATATACATATAATAATAGAAATAATGATTAAAATATCGAATGAGATAAATGACATGTAAATAGAAGTTAGAGATCAAAAACAAAGTTGTAGGATGCCTTCCTCAGTCATACTTTACTGCTTTCATGATTTCAATCACTATTTATAATGACATACATGTTTAACAAATTTATGTAGTTTTGTGCCAACGTTAATTAAAAAGGGGCATGTGATTCATTCCATGCCATTATTAAAAACAAAACAAAACAAAACAAAACCTGAGGATGAATGCCAGAAGGCAGTATAAATAAACTGTCAGAATTCAGCGGAGAAGCACGGTCGTGGGGTGAGCCGTGGATCGCTGGATTCGGGTATTTCCTCCGGTGACGGTCTGGGACGTGGCATGCGAGCGCAGAGAGGAGCTGTGGAATCTGATACTCAGGCGGAGGAAATCGCGGACAACATTAAATAACGATTAATTGCAAGCACAGTAAAAACTGTATTTATTCTTACCATTTAAATTGGATTGAGCAACATTACCCTGACACTTACTCTGCTCTAGGAACCATTAGAAGTAGGTACTATAATTATCCTGGCTTCACATCTGAGCAAACTGAGGCACAGAGAGTTAAGTCAGACAGTCAGTAACTGGGGGAACTGGGCTTTGCGTGGTGCCTAATACAGACGCGTGTGTTATGGATGTCACTAAATAAAATTTAAATTGTAAAAATAAACACAGTTTGGCGCTGTGGTTATGTGAGAGAATATCCTTATTTTAGGAAGTACACATTGAAGTATTCAAGAGTAAAGGACGATGACATACAAATTACTCTTACATGGTTTAGAAAAAATATGTTTATGTATTTATACGCAAACACACATAACAATATAAACATGTATAGATAGGTTGGTAGAGAATGAAAAGCGTGTGGAGTAAATAGGTGAAGATTTATACGCAAACACACATAACAATATAAACATGTGTATAGATAGGTTGGTAGAGAGTGAAAAGCGAGTAAATAGGTGAATTTAGGTGAAGGTATGAGTATTTATTTTTTCTTTTTTGCAATTCATGTGTAAGTTCGAATTTCTGAGTAAAATGTTTGTACTTCTGAGGAAAAATGTTAACAAAAATAATAAAAACAGTTATTTGTACTAATCTGAATTTTTCCTCTTTGCGACCCCCTTTCCCTGCCCCCCTCTCGCCGCGGGCTCCGTGTCTCACGGCTCTTCCCCCCTTTCTCTAAGAAGCAGGTGATGACTTGTTTCTCAGAAGAGCTGGTCAGCAGAGGGAGCGTGGGAGGGTGTTCCTTCGGGGAGAGTTGTTCTCATATTGTGATGTTTATGATTTATTAGGTGGGCTCCTGAGTGAAGACCTTTAGATCAGAGTTTTTAGGAATATCTTATTTGCCTGCATGTTTGTTTTTTTTTTAATTATTTTTTTTAATCCTGACTTATCCATAACCAGTCTTCTCCCCAGAAATAAAAAGTTGACTATAGAGTATGGATTAAGAATGGATAATTTCAAGATATCTAAATAATGAACAGCACTGGCCTATCACAGCAAACACTTGTGTTGTCTGGCTGACCTGTGCCATCAGAAGCCAGGTGGAGCCAGGCTGAGCTGAAGTGGTATGTGCTGGTGGAAAATTAGCCAAAATATTTCTTCTCTGAAGAAAAGATAAAAGATGAGATAAAAGATTAAAAATAAAAGATAAGAATAAAGATAAAGAAAGGAATGGAGCTTTTTAAAGGTCTTTGTTGATAAACTTGTGGTTCTAAACCTAAATTTTTTCTGTAAAGCTACTTTTCATTTCCCCCAAGCTGCTGCCTCTCTTCTAGAGAGCTAAGTTTGCCAGGCACTTTATATGTTTTATCTTTTATATCAGGCATAAGAATATATGTTTCACAGCTGAGGAAATTAGAGTCACAGAGTGGTAGATAACTATGAAAATAATTTTAAATTCAGAGTTTTTCTCTTTGTTAATACAGTAAATTTCACAATTCTAGAGGATCTAGTTTTAATATATAATTTGGTCTAGTCTAACACTATCTTAAATGTATAACACATTTATGCACATTCATAATAATTATATACACACATAAAATGTATACATATACTATATATAAATTATATACATATATATTATACATATATTTGTATGGTACATATTCAGAAATTCCCCTCAACATTGTCTTACAAATTCGCATTTTCATAAGCAGCCTGTGAAAGCTATTTTTCGAAATCTCCATTTACTTGGCAGAAGTTTTGTTATCAGCAATCAGATCGGTGTGGTGTGGGAATTTTAATACCTAAACATTTTTAATTCTAGAAAGGCCCTTAAAAATCATCTCCAAATCTTCATTTTTAAGAGGAAAATGAGGCTTAGGGCATTGAAGTAATTCACTCAAAGCATGTGAACCCAGTACTTCATTCATTCATTATTTTTCCCCTTCTGATATGTTACAATAAATAATCTTACCTATCTAAATTGCCTCGTGTAGTGTTTCCAAATTACTTTTTTTCTCAAATCACTCAGTGCTAATTTTAACTTTCATTATTTCTATGGGAAAATATTCAGAAAAAATAGAAGTCATTGTTCATGATTTTAGATCAAATTCTTTCAAGCTACTAAACTGCTTCTATAAAATTATTATATGTCTGTGCAATTAAATTATTCATTGAATTGAAA
Organism: Pteropus alecto; assembly: GCF_000325575.1. Taxonomy (NCBI): domain Eukaryota; kingdom Metazoa; phylum Chordata; class Mammalia; order Chiroptera; family Pteropodidae; genus Pteropus; species Pteropus alecto. The sequence goes on along the minus strand of NW_006440645.1, from coordinate 6,727,607 downwards.
TTTGAGTATTTATAGTATACATTACACTGTCCAAATATACATTATACTCTCCAAGTATTTCTCTAGCTTTGCATTATTAACATGGACAAAATTAAGTATTAATTTAGAACTGTATAAAATGAAGCATACACTAACTCAAGTGCTATCACTGTAGTGAGTAACGGCCCTATGAGTGAAACTGAATTTGATCGATTACTCCTTCAAATGTGGTTTTAACTAAAACCATTAAATGTGCACGAAAACAACATGTAAATGTGGATAATTTGAATGATTTCCTCACATTTTAAAAGGTTAGTTCTATTTTTCCCACTACCCTCCAATCACTAAGTCTCAAAAACAAAAAAGAGCAATTAACTTTAGAACATGTCCTTGAAATCACCCCACGGACTTAATTCTGAAGATTGAAGGAGAATGAGGGAGGAAGGCGGGGCAGTTCTGCGTTTCCGATGGGCTAGTGCCCCGTTTCCCCTGGTCTTCGTTAGGTTCGCCGTGTGGTCCTCGGTCAGCGTCTGAGATGGTGCTTATTTCCAAGATTTTATTAAGACAGTTAATTATGCTATTGTTTGTGAACTTTTCATCTGAACCTCATAATTTTTCAATAATTGTTTACTCTGAATTTAAAATGTGCAGTGGGAAAGCCAACTTAAAAGGGGTCATTAGAGGTCAAGAGGCGTGGAGTGTTAAAGAAGCTTTAAAAATAAATTTTGCACTAAAACATTTTTTTAAAACCTTTCCCTTTCTCTATCTCTCTTTTTCCCTATCTCCTTCCGCCCCTCTCTGTTATTTACTGTTTCGAGCTGGGATTTATTTGTGTCCTTTAGCCACACAGGAGATGATGTCAGATGACAGCAGAGTGTTATAATGTCTATATGAATTATCATAATAGGTTACAGACTTTCGACAGTCCATCATGATCTCACCAAAGAAACTAACTTAATATAGATTTATAAGCTGGAAGCCTACCGTCTGGAGCTGTGCTGGTGAGTCAGAGAGCAGATATCTTAATTTGGGTTCCCATCATTATCTTATCTCTAAAATACTAATTCATCAATATCTCAGAAATTCACTGACAAAGGATTTTATTTTTAGATAGGTTAATAGGGACATTATTTCTTAATGTATTTTGAGAATCTCTATTATTTTGCATTTTTAACCTAAGAAATACTTTGAAGAGTTATAGTTTTGTGATTTTTATGTTTGAAATTTTGAATCTGTGCGCATATCTGATTTACTGCATATGTCACTATGGGTCTCAGTGGTGCAATAGTGAGTACTGTTTGAGTGGAAGAGAAGAGAAAATTACATAAGGTTGGGGGACAAACGTCATGATAGTCTGGAGAATGTTTCTGTTTCTTGATACTTTATTCTACTTTGGACTGGCAGGCTTAAATTTGAAGGAAAAGTCGCTTATGTAGAAATTACACATAGAAGGTATCTTTTTCATTAATTTGGGATGATAGAGCAAAAGTCACATTGCCAAAGTGTCAGGTAACCCAGAGTAGCTTCAGTTAGAAGCAAAAAGGCAAAGAGAATGTACGTTGCTCACTCTAAGTACAAGTGAGTCTGGACTGAATTAACTGCTATATACATACCCAGTAGAAACTCAATTATAAGATGCTATTAGCTGGCCATCTTTTAATCTTTACATCTTTAGTCATTTATATTTAAAATACTTTCAAGTTGAAATCACCCCATCTGCAAACATTTTACTTTTAAACAGATATAAGATGTATTTGTTATATACTTTAGTGTTTATGTTCAGCGTAGAATTATTTTTGATATTGATTAAATAATAATCATTTATTAATTTTGTAACTTATCATTAGTAATCAAAACAATGCTTTATCATCAATCTCACATTACTGTCTTAGCTTATGAAATTCGAGATGTTTTCAGTTTTTATCCATCAACACAGACAACAGCTGGATGATGGAAAACACGTTCTTGGTCCCCATTACTGCTTTTCACGTGAACCATAAATAGGAAATATTAAACAGACAACTGAGGGTTTTAAGACTCAGCCAGTCTAAAGATAACGATAACACATCAACATGCATTTCCAAAAATAATTGAGCAAAAGAACACATGAAAAACGTAGGGTTCTTTTCCCTTTTGGAATCTTTTGTTTATATGCCCAAACTGTAATACACGCTCTCCCTTTTTATCAGGTTGAAACTGCAAAGGATTTACACCTCGTTTCCTTTTAAAGTTCTCTCGTTTCTCACCTCGCATGTCTTTTCTTTTAAAAATCTGATATTCTGAGAAATGAAGTACCGATTTCCACTTTCTTATGTATTTCTCTAAATACATGTCACACTTCTCTGAAACACAATGAAACAAATACTTTTTAGCCTGTCTAGCCTAATCCTGCCATATTCTAGTCAAATTTCAATCATATGAGTCTCGACTAACTACTTCTCTCTGGTTTTATGAAGTTAGATCTTGCCAGGTTTTGGGTCTCTTGTCAAAAATCCCCAGGGATTTAGAATAAGAACCGGATTACAAGGGGGTTTGGCATTCGTTGAATACCAGCAATGAGTTGGAGTCTGGGGTGTTTAACATAATACAAGACTTTGCCTTCAGGTCTGGGGCAGGGATGTCTGCCAATACACAGGTAGATGGTAGAAAATCAAGAGTAAAATATTATCTTCACTTCACTTCTCCTGATCTTCAGCACTAAATATGGAAAATTTGAGGGAGGCTCAAAACATCCAAATACAGCAAATGTTGTAAGGTTAAATCGTTGTGCAAAATGAGTAACTCAGAAGACACATGATCTGACCTATGAAAAAATAATATATAAGAGCAAAGAGAGAAAGCCTCAGAGATTCGTTGATTATGTTGTAAACCAAGAAGTTTTTAGAAAAAGCTTGCTTCTCTATTAAAGGGTATTCTATACATTAATAAGCATGATCTGAGTTAAGAAGAAAACATATATAGATACCAAGGGAGATCGATGACATGAATTAAAGCTTTACTAGACTGGCCAAAAGTGGATTTGGCACTACAGAAAACCGAATTGGTTGGGTCGCGTATATATGAAGTGCTCTAGGAATTTAGTTTATTTAAATAAAAGAAATGACAAGAAGAAAGCAGGCATTTAAGGCAAACCACAGATTTACAACCTACAAATACTAATCATTTCTCAAAATACAGGACAAATGGATCAGTAAAAAAAGTATTAAGTGCAGTAGGACAATTATCAAACTTGGAAAATAAGACATGAGATGGGAGGTTTAGAATTGTCAATATTTACAAGAAGAAAATTAATTATACAAGAATTCAAGATATAAAGCGTGTTATTTGTATAAGTTATAAAATTATATCCTTAATAATGTCACTAAAGACAGTGTAGCAATATTTGTCAATAGAATTCTTTAAAGTAGATAAGAGAACTCAATGATTATATATTTTCCTATGAAGATACACATATATGAAAAAAAACATATATTTTAGGTCTATAATTTTTAAGAAAATAAACTATTCAGATAACATTTCTGTAATATCACTTAAAAAAAAATCCAAACGAGTTAAAGTACAAACTAGCAAGTTATATTAAAAAAAGATTGCAACGACTGTGAATAAAAAACACTCTCTCTGAGGAGGAAAAAAGATGACAGTGATGAATCTAAATGTAACTAAGAAAATAAAAACATCCAAAATATAAATAAATAAAAAGATCCTTAAAAAGTTAAAGAAACAACAACTATAAAGGAGAGACAGAAAGTAAGGAAAAGGGCTATTTGACTAAACATTGTAGAAAAATGATTTTTAAAAATTTGCATATCACTAGATTTTTTGCAAGTGTTTATGAAAAAAATCTGAAAGCATAAAATATTACAAAACCTAAATTAAGTATGATAAATTACAGAGGCTAGACAAAAGATGTGCTCAAGTTTAATTAATTTGACAATGCTGGAAAATGATTTAAATTCTTTTTTAAATAAAAATAATCTAACAGTATTAAATAGATTCCAATTATCTACTAATTGCAAGATGTGAAAAAATTAAAATTACTTTAAATACAATAAAGAAAAAGCCATATGTAAATTAAACTCAAATAAAAATTGAGATTTTCAAATTAATTTTAAAGCATAACTTTAAGCTGAGAAAACTCTAAAATGCAAGAGAAAATTGTTTATGACATTAAAATTTAAGGTGAATGTTCATTGTTACTAAATCTTTTGTATAAAAAACATAGAAGTGGGAAAAGATATTGTTAAACAACCAACAGAAAATTGTATAAATAAAATTTTAATTAGAAAATCTTACACAGTATGTTAGGGCAACTAGTCAACAACATCAATAAGAAATTTGATAACTTGAGTACAGATAGAATAAAATGCATCACATTGTACACTTTACAGATGTAGGATATGCTTTCTATTCATCTGTCCACTTAATGTTTACAAATTGATCATTTCATGAACACAGACAACCCCAGTAAATACAACAAAGCAAAATAATTAGGGTTCTATTTTCAGATGAAAATATGATGAACATTAGTTCAACTAATTATTTAACAGTTGAAATAGTCGTAAGTAATTATTGATAAAAATAATATTTAATTTCCAAGGTAATACAATTACCTTGAATATAATTTCAAGAATACAATAGAAAGCAACAAAAATAGATTTAAAAAGTATATACTTTACGTTTTATAAATGAATTTGAAACAAATATGTAAACCAAGTCATAATATTAACATTTTAGTAAATTACAAAACATTGTTAAATAAATGATATAAAGTAAAACATAATGATGTATTACTTATATCTGAAATAAATATTTCTCTCCCCACACTACACAAAATTATCGGAAAAATATAATAAAAACCAAAATCCACTTAAGACATTCTTGAAACCAGAAGAGAAAGAAATAAAAAAGAAAATGTTTAAACCATTGACTATCTTTTTCTCTGTTAGTATGGCTAAAGGAAAGAAAATCTTACTCTTTTGGGTTTCACCATCATCATAGCGTATTTTCTGTTCACCGTCACATGTATGAGGGAATCCATATCATCCCTTCATTTCTCTGATACAAACAGCTCTCCACTAGAGAGCTATCTTAACCTCCATTTTTGCTCTCCAGCAATTTGACTGCCAGTATATAGTTTGAGAGCTAACTCAGGAAGCCCCAGCAGGGAGAGAGAAATGAGACAAAGGGAAAGAATTCTAGAGGAGGTGTATTACGGAGATGCTCCCCCTGTGGGCAGATGCGCCTTAAACCTGTTGGGGACCATGGACACAGTATTATTCTTAAGTTCCCATTCATCAGTGACTGAGGCTGCAGGGCGGGGGTGAGGGCTGAGGGTAGGAAGGGAGTTAACACCCCACCACTGACCTGCCTCTCCCCGAAAGAACGCCCTGAACGAGAGAGTTGCAGGGGCAAGGACTAGGCAGACACCAGTACCCAGGGCAGAGCATCTCCGGCAGGATCGCCTCCCCTGCCTCCCGTCCCCTTGCGAGGAGTCCTTTTATACAAAATCATGCTGATGAGGCAGACAAACTGACATCAGCAATACAATATCTGATCGTAAGTAAATACTATGGATGGCAAGTGAAATATTATTGGAAAAGACGAGCTGCAGAACTTTTCGAAAATATGAAAGTGATCAACAAAATTAATACAGAAAGGATTTTATTTGGACACTGGTTAAAAACATTAAAAAAATGAACAGACATGCTAAAGTAGAAAGGTAGGATTAAATGAAAAATTGTATAGCCTATTTATATGGAAATTAATAAGTAAATGTTATTTCAAGCAAAATGTTGTAAATTACTTCAAAATACACTTAGGCTCAATTTTGGTAAAATGACTTATAATTGAAATATAGGAGACTGCATTTTTTTAAGACTATATTTTAGAATATAAAATTCTGTTTTTTAAAAAATATTTTCCCCCGGTTGTTGAAAAATAAAGCACTTATTATCTATATTAGAAAATAAAATACACATTTAAGCAAATATCAGTAGTATATGTTTCATAATTCATTAATTGGTCAGTTAAAGATTTTTAATTTGTATGGCATTTTTATAATTTGGACCCGAAAACTGTTTAGGGAATATTTTTATTATTTGCTATGAAAAAGCAAATAATACATTTGATTAAAACTCTGTTTTAATTGAGAAATGTTATGTTAGGATATTCTGTCTGATAGAAATATAATATACACCAAATATATATTTAAAAATTTTCTAGTAGCTGCATTAAAAAAAAAGTAAAAATAAGTAGGTGAAATTGTTAATAGTTTTTTACTTAACCCAATATATTCAAATATTACTATTTAACATGTATTGACTGATTATGTGTTATGTATTGACTGTATAATATTTAATCGGTATAAAAATAATGGACAATCGTGTACTCTTTTACATATACTGTCCAAAATCTGGAGTGCACTTTACAGTTATAGCATATCTTAATTCATGGTAGCTACGTTTCAATGTTTGAGAGCCACATGTGGCTGATGGATACTGCACTGTACAAAGCAGCTTGTTAAGGACATGACATCTATTCCCAATCCTTTCTTTGTCTCTTTCCTGGGTTCCATTGAAGGGATAAACTTACATTACCCAGAGATGTCCTAGCATGAGATGTTGGACATAAGAGTGAGTCCAAGGCTTTCTTCTGTGGTGACAACTGGCAAGCAAGGTAAATCTGGCGGCTAGGCTCCACCTCCCATGTCTGGCCACTTCCATGGGGCTGAGGCGGTGGTGGCTGGCGGGAGCAGTAGCAGAAGCCACCTAATCTTTGCTTCCACATGCCTCGAGCTCCTGCAGTATTCTTCCAATGTCTGGTTGTCTTTCACTCTATTTCTTCTTCCCTTGAATGATATGTATTTCAAGAGCTAGCCCAGGAAGCCTCTGCTCGGGACACATTCCCTCACCTCACTCACTCTCTTACAAACTTACGATGACTTCCTTTCTAAGGACCCATCATACTGTTTTACAGCTGCCTTTTTAACTGCTGTCTTATTAAAGGCAAGGAGAGTCTCTTTACTATTGCTATTTTAATTAATAACAGTTATTTAATTAGCATTGGCACATCGTGGGTTCTCAGTACAGTAAATGTTTATTAAATGAATGGCTAAAGGATGAAAAGAATAACAATGAGCAGAGTATCTTGGGATAGAACAGTTCTAGGTCATGTGATGCAAAAAGAGTACTGTGTGTGGGAGTTTTCAGCAGTGGGCCACAGGCGGTGTAACTCAGGTCCTTGATAGCGTTAGGGAAAATTATGCAAAAGGGTAAACAAAAGAGGATCAAGTGGTTCTAAACACTTCCTTTATTACTTGAACAATACACAAATCTGCTTTTAGTTTGGGATTTACAGTAGGTATCTAACGAGTTCTCTTTACAAATTTATTGATTAAGTAGGTGAACGAACATGCATGTGATCCTGACATTTCTGCCGTAAACTGCATTACAGCTAACGCGTGATTTATCTTTTCTAACTTACGACATTAGTTTTATACTTAGTTGGGTGTCACTAGAGATGAACTAGCCAGCCATTTTTTAAAAGAATCATGCTTTCCTGCCTTGTGATTATAGCCTCCAAATTTAATTAAACCTTAAGAGGCACGAGCCTCAAAAGAAAGAGTCTTAATTTTAAGGAATAGTGATATAACTGTTACTTCCCAGATCCAACCACTAGGGGACCTCCCAGTTCCCTTTGTCTCGGTCCCCTACATTTATGGAATAGGAGGCTCTCTTTTAATACATATTTCATCATGGAAGTCAACCAGATCTTTCATAAAGTGCCTTTGGATTTTTGTTATTGTGTTTCGCTCTCCTTGAACTTCAGGCAAAGTGTCTGAATGATTGTTTTACAAATTTATTTACAATTTCTAGAATCTAGACCAAAAAATGAAATGAGCATGGGATTTGAGAAATGAGTTCAAGTTCAGAATTAGTTTAATTAAAGGTTCAAGATTTCTATTATGAATTTTTGTTTTTAAGAGATTTTATTGAAACTATCTTAATTCAGGAGAAAGAGTTAAAAGTTCATTCTGAGTTCAGTATCGAAATCCTGCAATAATCACATATTCTCTCAGCTCCAGATTACTACTGGTAGCTATTCTAGTTCGGGTAAAACTTCCAGCAGGGGACATTCTGGGGAGGAGAGGGGCCACGGAGAAACCACAGGGCACTACAGGTTCAGGCACAATGAGGACTTGCTGGAATAGCAAAGTCCCCCTTCATATAAAAGCCTAGACTTTCCTTTTTAATCTGCTCTTTGGCAGTATTCTTTCTTTCCTTATTTTGTCTCCAGTATTGAACTCCCTGATTTCCTTTCTGTGGAAAATACTGGCTGTGTTTCTTTGAAGTCCTCTCCTCTCCCAGCGTACTGTGGGATGAAATCCAGTTTCATCCTCATACTTCCAATCATAAGATGAGCACAGAGCCTTTTGTAGATATTCTAATAATTTATCCCGAGGACAGGAGAAAGAGGATAAAAATATTTAAAAATTGTAATAAAACTTTTTATTGTTAAAATGTATTAGTAAATGAGCTCAGGTCATTTTTACATCATTATTATCACATCTTTGCTATTAAGAATCTCAATCAATGTCTTCCGATTCCGCTTGATTAGATTAGGGACCTTCCTTTCCTGCTCCATCCTCCCTGTTCAACTCTAGAAACACTTATTTTTGAAGGACTAAGATTTTCCACAGGGGGTTTGTGGAGCCCCGTGTCTGAGGAACGTTGGCGGGTGTCACGTGGAAAAGGGTTCTCTGGAGGACTCTAGTTGGGTAAACGCTCCGGCATGGGCGCTGGAAGGATTTTTGGAAGTTTTCTCATGCTGACATTTGAGGACACTCTCAGTGGGTCTAAGAGGGTAAAGGGCACTGAGCATCCTCCCAGCCAGTTCATCCGCAGCAAGATCTCACTTTCTGCTTTTAGGTTCTTATTTTAAAATTCAACTGAAAATATTGTGATACTGCAAACCCATTTTTCCCAGTCACGTGAAAATACATTTGATATACACAAGAATAATAACTATAGCTTTTAGATACCACAGTATTCAGGGAATAGTAACTCTCAATTCTGCAGAAATCTAAAAAGTTTTTCGAAGATTTATTGTATTTACAAAGGAGTTTCATCACCGGGATATCTTGTTTTTAGAGAGGAAAAATGATGAAATTTCATTATCATATATTGTCTACTATCATGTAAGAGGATAAAGAAGCCACATCAGTAATTGTGTTTCTTACAATTTCATCTTTCCCTTAGATATAGTGCCTTCTACTGTATCATTCTAGTTTTGCTCAAAGCTGCAACCATGTAGGTATTCTGATATGAATACGTCTAAATCAAAAGTAGCAACAACACATCCAACCTTAGGTCTCCTGCGTGAGCCAACGTTAGGGAGGTGACTTTCAATGTCTTTGGAAGTACAAGGATCACAAGGAGGCCACCACGGACAGAATGCGCTGCCCACGGCCCTGGAGTGGGTGGGAAGACTCCCCAAACCGAGGCCAAACACCCCGTCTGCCACCTTCCAGCACCCGCCTACCTTTCCACAACGGCCACCAGAAAATGAGATGGTATTCTTTGGTCTTTTACTTTTAATATTTTCAAGGATCACGTCTCACTGGCCAAGTCTAAACAAACTTGCTGGCAGATGAGTCTGTAAAATGTGGGCTTTAGGGCTCTGCTGTCAAGGAGGTAGCTTAAGGGTGGAGATAAAACCTGCGTGTCAGCAAACGATGCCTAGCACGCCCGAATCGTGCAGGTGCCAACCAGAAGTCTGTGCGTTGTAGTGAGAGTTGAATGGTCATCCAGTGTTTAAGGAAAAGAAAAAAGTTACAAAGAAAAAATGGCATGTGCCTTGTTTCAATAACTGGAAAAATCGGTTTTCCAAAAGGATCCTGTAAAGCATCAATTCTCCAACCGTGGCTCCTGGCTCAATGCCACCTGGGAACTTTTAGAAATTCACAGTCTGGGGCCACCCCACAAAAACTGAATTGGAAGCGCTGCAGACGGGGCCTGGCAATCTGAGTTTTATGAAGCTCACCTGATATTTCTGATAGCTCTACATCGTGAGAGCCACTGGTCTAAAGTTTTTGAAAAGAGTATTACTTCAATTCTAGGAAGGGTGAAGAATGCTTGAAGCTTTATAAAATCTGACTAGAGGCTAAAATGACAGATTCTATCCAAAAATACGTGGGTCGGGCTGAGGATGGAAAGGGAAAGAAGCCAGCTGCACTCCGCATTTCGCAGAGTGTTGGAGTAGGAGCGGGAAACTGGCACTCGCAGCAGAAGGCACTGAATGGGATCAGTGTAAACGATTCCAGTCACACACACTCTGCAGAAACGGACGGGGCGAGGGGCGTGCATGCGGAGCAGTCCACAGGAGCGCAGGTCCTGTTCCAAGGTACTCTGCACAAAGGACGTGTGCTGAGCAGCAGCACGCCGCAGGCAGCTTCCGTTCTGAGTCTGATCCCTGTGGTCAGTCCCTGCACTGACCTGCCATCAGCTCAGGGATAAATAGCACCTCGTGCTGAGGGACCACGGGGATGTGAAGTCGGGCTCTGCAGCCACCCCAAGACTAATTGTGGTAAAAGGCATGCTTCATTACTCCCCAAAATATGGAAAATCAGGTCTCTGACATTTCTTTACTGTCCTTAATTTGAAAAATAGTTAAAACAAAAACCAGATATAGTTATGAGCTAACAAAACTGAGGGAGTTTGAACTCTTAGCGTATGCAAAGTAAAAACAGGTTTTCAAACTGTCTTTTTAAATGTTAATGGCTCCTGTGTAAGAAGGTTTTCCGCAGTTGTCTCGCAGGCAGCTCACAGGCAGTTACTGCAGCAGCCACCCGCCCTGGGGGCTGGAAGGGATGGCTCTGACACCAGGCATTTCTTAGCAAATCGTATAAAAACCTAACGGGGGCTTTTGCTGCCAGGAGAAAGATTTTAAGTATCCACTGATGAAACCTCTAAGACAATAAAGAGTGCCAGATACATCAGATTTGGGTTTTAAAACTGCTGATGTCCACATTTAGCCTAAATGTGCTCTGCCCAATATTGAAAAACTAATGTAGTTCTATATTCTCGCTTGTGAGGTAATGTCGTTTTGGAGAGATTTTCTTTCCCATTAATACAAATCAGAAGGGCGGCTGTCTATATAAAGCGAAGAAAAACAAAAATAAAAATATAATGCCCTGGTTTACATTGGAAGGAAGCGGGGAAGGGTGTATGTCGAGAGACTTAAAAA
>NW_006440645.1:6713453-6716350 GCF_000325575.1 Pteropus alecto | reverse complement strand
GGGGGGTGTAATGCAGCCCCCTGTTCTGAAGGACAAGAGAACCAAGTTGTCCCGATAACTAGATTTGACCTTAGGTCTAATAATCCTGTAGTCAAATGTCCTCTATTAATTGTATCCAAAGTGAACAGAGCAAGATATTGATGTTTTGTCATGTATCAGGCTTTTAAAAAGTAGCAGTTTTATATTGCTATACATTTAGGAAAGTTTGAGGAGTGATAGAACCGTTCTGTGTCTCAATTGTAGCACTGGTTACATGACTATATGCATTTGTCAAAACTCGCATAGCTAAAATGGGTGGATTTTACTATAGTAAATTAAATCTTAGTAAGAAAAATCGCTTTACACATTTCAGACTGCCGAGAGGTGCTCTGTTGTTCTGAGCATCTCAGCAGTTAACGCATATTCATTTTATAATTTATGGAGTTAAATGGTGCAAGAAATATGTTGAAAATTCATGCTAAGATTGATAAAATTCATCAGAAAAAGTTACATTGAAATATAATAACACAAGCAGTTCAATTTAGCATGGAATATAAATGGAACGTTTCGATTTGAGTTTTATTCTTCACGGTCCTCTAAAAAGCTAGATTCACCTCCATTTTTAAAAAGAGGCAGATGAGATGAAGCTGGCAGTCTTCACCAGGAACATTTTACACATTTGATTTAAATGTTCTATTCCTGTGACATGAACAACCAATTTTCTGAGACGACATACACGGACTTTCACGTAGACGCCTAAATAGAGGAGGCGTAAAGTTATATCGGTTTCACTTTTACAATATGCAGTTAATGATTTTGGATTTTTTATTTTTGCCTCTGTAGTATGCTTTATTAAGCATTTTAATAAAGTCTATTTTTAAACCCGATTGTTAAAATGATTTTTAACATGGCTATTTCCAATCTATTTAAACTTTGGATTCCATCTCCTCCCTTTCCCTCCCCAGACAAGCCATTTTAACCTCCTAATGGTCCCTGGCTTTTCCTTGTTAAATCTTAACAACCTATTACGAGCTCTAGGCTGGTCTGGCTCTCTCAGAAATATATGCTGTCTTTGAATCATAAGTGCTTAAAGGCTTTTTTGGGGTCAGATATGGGCCATGGGCTAGAGCCAAACGAACTGGAAATGTTGGTACCCAAAAGAAATCTGAAATAAAGACTTTCTATGGAGCGAGCAATGAGGTGAGAAACCAGAGTTTTGTGTGTAGCTTCCTGTACCAGGGGCCTCCTTCAAACACAGCACGACACAACACAGCACAACACACACAACACAACACAGCACAGCACAGCACAACACAACACAATACAACACAACACAACACAACACAACACAACAGCACAACACAACACTTCCCACTTTAAGGAACGAATTGCATCACACTGCAATTCTTTCTTTCTCTTTCATTTCACACAGTTGTCCCAAAACATCAATCGGCCCAAACTCATTAATTTTCTTTATCCTATACTGTGAAGTTTTACTCTATTTTTTTCCCCAAAATCCCTAAGAGAAAAAATGAAAAGCAAAATTTGTTGCTGCGACGCTCATTATTTCTGTTCTGTTTAGCCATTTTCTTTAAAGGTAGATGAATCCTTCAAGTGACTTTGAAATAAATTGTAGTTGCACTGAAAAGTTTTTCAGTGAATAGAATTATCTTGTAGAGATCACCACAGTTTTAGACTGTTATCTGAGAAAAGGTAACTCTTAAACTTTCAATTCAGCACCAAACTTAACATGTCCAAACCGGTGCTAACTGTTGAGTTGCGTAAGATCACTGAACATGTGGAATCGCGTTTGAAGCAACTGCCAGTGAAATGAATGACAAGCATCTTGAACGAGGCGAGGGGTCAGGGCGGTGGAATTGGAGCAGGGTTCTAGGGAGATATCGTACGTGTAAACTCTCCTGCTAAATGCCACATCTTAGCGTGGCCGAGGCTGCACGCCGAAGCCAACGCATTGACTTCGGGCACGTCGCCTTCACGTTGTTCACGGTAATTTCGTTTGTGCTGGTCGTGACCACTCTGCCCACAGTAGGTCTCTAGCTGAGCCTGGTGTAATTGGCACGAGCGTAAGGTGTTTGAGGAGCTGGCAAAGCGTGGGAGGCAGGCTGGATTAGGACTTCCGATGGGAAGAGAGTAGTTGCACTTGTTAGGAAAATGAAAAGTTGGGGGTTGTGGGTAACCCGTGGGACTTCTTCACCGGCTAGAGATGGAAAAGGAGGGCAGAGTTCAGTAATGTTGCTGTGACCCTGTACGAGCAGGAGAGACCCCCACAATATAGCTCATGTTGAGACCGATGATGCCACATGCACGCATATGAAGACGGTATGAAAATTCAGGTTTGTACAGGAGAGAAGGAGGAGAGGGTCCCGGCCTGGGCTTTAGTTGGGCTGCTGTGTGGCTGTGGGGCTGGAGCGACAGTTGCCATGATGCGTAGGAGCCTGCAGCGTTATCCTGTCACATAATGGCAGTAACATAACTAAACCACCCAGAGCCATTTTGGGTGGGTGATTTTTCTTTTCTTACATTGTTGTTCAATAAATATTTTTGACCATCTATTTGGTTAGGGCGATGAACTAGTTATTGCAGCTGTATGGCTCCTCTTCAAATGTTTGACCTATTCCTTCTCAAATTTGTGAACAGATATTACTCTTTTAGCGCTGTCTTTTTGGGAACAAAAGGAGTAATACATTTTTATCGGGGGATCATTTAAAGATTCCTTCCTTAGTGACAGAGCATGAATTGAGATGACTGTGTTTAGAACTTTCTGTTCCTTCATGTATGTGCACGTGTGCGCGCGCACACACACACACGCACACACACACGCACACACAGATGCGCACACGCACGCTCACACACACACGCACACACACACACACAGTTTACTTATTTGGTGCAGCTGA
>NW_006440645.1:6695958-6713423 GCF_000325575.1 Pteropus alecto | reverse complement strand
GCTTTGTATTTCAAAGCGCATTATAATTACTTGGCTTCCACTCTAATATTGCCTTTATAAGAACATTCTTTTTTTGTTTGGAGTAATACACTGCTTAGATATGATTAATGAAGGTCCAATATTGTGTTCATTATTTCAGTGAAAGAATTAAGCATTTAATATATGATTTTTCACAAAATGTCTCCAAGAGATAAATAGATGCCAAATTTTTGTTCCATGTAAGTTTTCTTTAGAAATTAAGTCAGAAAAGGAAAAGTAGTTTGGAGAAATAAGAGGGAGTCATGTTTAGTTTTGTTTTTGGGGGTTTGGTCTTGTTTTTACAGTAACTTTTATCAGTCCTCTGCCCTATATGAAACTTGGAGATTTGGGCTATTTCCATTGCCTTTCTTGTTTTCATTTGGCTGATACACATTGTGAAAAAAAAAAAAAATGTTTTCTTTTAAAAGCCAAAGGAAAGATAGAGAAACTTTCCTGAAATTTTAATCATATTTTCTCTAGTCTAAATTTTAAAGACTTTATAATATTTAACCTTTGTTTAGACTATATATCTGATTTTAAAATAATTCTTTCACTCAACTATTTTTATTACATATTAACTTAAAAAAAATAACTTTTACTGATGGCCTAGTTTTCAAGAAAGGTTTTCTTCCTTTTTCTATATTTATGACGTTTGTCTATGGTACTATCTAAGAAAGTTTCTTCTGGTGAATTTTGATTCTTGTCTTCTCTCACATTATGAACTTGTTCAATCCACTTTTAAAGTTTTATTTGAGTTCTGAAAAATTTGTCCCTCCATAATTAGACATTTGAACAAAGAAGACATGTGGCATTGAAGATGGAATTTGATAAACTATGAAGAAGTATATTATCTTGCATATGGAAATCTATTGTTGGTACAGACTAAAAGAACATTCTGAAATCTTATTAAGACAAGTTTTGGTTTATCTAATTATGTTTTACTCCATTACTCTTTAGAGGCATGGTGTCCCAAAGATGTCTAAACCCTAATTTATGGAACCTATGAATATGTGATATTATATGGCAAAAGTCAGAAAGAGTCAAGGTTTGAGATAGACTCTATGAGACTATGTCTATCGAATATCAGTCAACCACCTTATATTTTGTAAAGAGCTGGATAGTAGTGATTGAAATATAGGAGTCTGGGAAGTTCCTGAAATGCCAATAAGTTTTGAGTTATCACTGTAGATACTGATACTAGATAGATATAGATACTAGATGAACAGGTATAAAACCAACAATCTTGCTTTCTGTGTGTCGGGGCAGGTGTGGAGCTGCACTTAAGGTTGGGATGATGTGTTTGTTGGGGGTAACTCGGGAGCTGGGCAGAACCAAGAGGGTTTAACACAAAGGAACTCATGGACGTGTGGGGGCGGGTGGATCAAACTCGGGACATCAGTGGACTGGAGATTTGTTTCATCCAAGGCCAAGTCCAGGGCCTCTCCATATCTCACTGAAACACTGATACCAGCTTCCTTCTGTGGAGATGTATCTAGGGGAATGCTACCTTGTAACATCCTTGCTTAGTTTTAGGGAGTCCTACTATGTGAAAATTGGCTGGAGGCATGCCCCCAGTTTTCACTATAGAAACCAAAGGGGCCAGGTTTTTCTGTCCCATGCTCTGGAAATCATATGACAAAGTGCAGACCACTGGTGTCAACTTTGGTTAATATCACTGAGGAGTTTAAATTGGAAGAGAATGATGCACAGAGGCAGAACGAATTGGGAAGTGTTTATGGCAATATGGAGACCTCTAGAATCCAGTAGAGATTTTGAGAGTGTAGCACATAGCTGCCTAGTGACGAGTGGCAGAGGCATGTGGCAGGCAACCCACCAGATTTCGTCTCCATCTTCACTTGGCCATGTTTTCTGTTGTCCTCCATTTCTTGATCCCTGTTTGGCTTCTGTATCTGATCCTCTAGCCTTCTGGATGATTCTGTGGGTTACTTAATATCCTTCCAAATAGCTCCTTTCCTGTATAAGTTAAAATATGTTTCTGATGCTTGCAGCCAAGGATGTTAACAGTCTTCCAGCTTCCACTCTCGATCCATTTGCATTCTTTTCTCTCCTTGGCAGTCAGAGTGGTCTTTTCCAAAGGTTAATTGATATCATTTTTTTCTCATTGAAAATTCAAAATTGCACTGAGCATAAAATGAAAACTTCTTACCAGGGCTTACAGGCTTACAAAGTCCAACAGTATTTACCCTCCTATCTATTTTTTTAAAGTTAATCTTATTCCAGCATCTCTCAGTGTTTTTCAGAGCCATTCCTTGTGATTAGAACACGTCCAGCACATGGTTCAGTAAATACCTGTTGAATAACATATTAAAAAATAGCTGAATTTGTTCTGTTTTGTTTGTATGCCATTCCACCTCTCCTTTCTTTCTATCAGTATTTTGTTCTCCCTTCAAGGAAACTATCCTGGGAAACTGTATTGCCTTGGAGAGAGGTAATACACACTCCCACATGGAAACAAAAGGGGCAGATCCTCTTCCCATTCCTGTGAATCCACGGAGAGCAGGTGGCATGGGCCATCCAGACCTCGGGGCCAGGCATGAGTGCGGATGGAGGGCCAGTGGCAGCAACTGGATTGAACCGTCCTCTTCCATTTGTGTGAAGTTTGCTGTTTTTGTATTGCCTCTTCTTCTCAGACGTCCTTGGACTCTGTCAGTTTTCTAAAGCTGATATTCGAGGTTCCTGTTATTTCAAAATGAACACAGTTAATTTCTGTTCTAATTGCCGCAGACTCTCACTGATAATTACAGCATGACTTAGATCTCAGTGGTGAGAAATAGAAAAGTCTGTCAGACTTAAAAGATGAGACTAAGGTATAACCAACCATAACATGGACAGTTGGGTTTATGGCGGGGGATGCTGGGAAACGAAATGCGGCAGGTTCGGAAAGCGCAGTTCCTTAACTAGGGGCGTGCGCCGGGACTGTCACTCTGCTTTTTGGAGGGAGATCTATTCTACGTCTGCTTGAGGTCGTACCATGTATGTGGAAAGAGCAAACATCTTTTTCAAGAATAAAAACATAAAAAATAAGTAGGCTTCGTGTTTACTACAATGAGAGACAAGCACTTGAATGGGGCCTGAGAACTCTGTGCCATAAAGCGCTATAGCAGCGAATTATTCTGCTGACAATTAAGGCCTCCGAGAATCTAGTTACGTGTAGTTTTGCAATGTGATATGCAGTAGGTGGCATTCACTATAAATACAAGCTCTTGACATCGTCTCGACATAATTATAATAAAATATTGTCTATTCATTGCACTGTGTATTAGATCTCCATGGCTTATTTACTAGCTGTTACAAGGAGATCTTTTAAAAATATAGGTTAGATTATATGATTTCCTTGCTTAACCCTGCAGTGACTCCCATTACACTTTTCAAAAGCAGCCTCCTTACTTTGCCCTGAAAGAACTGACAATCTGCTACTGTAGATTTCACTTTCTAGTATCCGGTCCCACTGATATGAAACTTATCAAGCTATCCCTATCTTCGGTCCTTTGTCACTCACTGTTACCTCTGCCTAGAATGCTCTTTCCTTAGGCAAGCCTTTCCTTGGCCAGGTTGCACTTCAAATGTCATCTCTTCAAAGAGTACCTCGTCTGCCCTCTAAAACACTTCCTGCTCCCTCACTTCCCATGTTTTATGTGGTTTACAGCACTTAATACTTCCTTATGCTGTATTTGTTTACTTTTTTTCATCTCTCCCATTTAAATTTAAGCTATTGACCAGGAAATCTGTTTATCTCATTCGCTCTTCATGGAAATCCTCTGCATGTAGAACTGTGTCTAGTATAGGTTATTAGATGAATGAATGAAGAATGTTTTGTGGAAGATGGAGGTGAATAATAGTAAATATTGTTCTAGTTGTTGATGGGGTTGTGGATTTACTACCATGTGAGACAAAAGTACAGTGGGGAGCCAGGAAATGGGTGACATAGGATCATGGCCAACAGAATTACTCTCCCAAATGTGCCTCTGATGACTTGCTCTCAGTTTGAGTGATTGGGGCTCCCCATAATGGAAACAGTCTTTGGTGTGCCAGTAGTCATACAACTTTCTGCCAGGTTTTTAGATCCCTTTACACTTACTCTACTTCAGGAGCATCCCATCCCAGTCCACAAGCCTTGTTAGAAAAGAAATGCAGCCTGGAATTCAGCCAGAGCTAACCAGAGCTAAGGCAGAGCTCAATTAGCTTGTCTCCTCTGCCAGATTTCACAGCCAAGTCAGTCCATCCTTTGAACCTCCTGTGAATACTTTGTGGAATTACACCTGCAGTGAGGTATGAGTCCAAGGCAATTCTTAAGCAAACAACTGAAGGGCAGAGGCACAATAATCAATGAGATGTAGGAATAAAGAATAGGAGTGGTCAACTGAGTAATTAGGTAAAGTTTTCACAGAAAGAAGACATTTACGTTGGGGTTAAAAGATGAATAAAATGTCACCAGGCAAAAGAGAAAAGGGGGATCCCAAACGTATGTTAGACAAAGGAATGGAGATGGAGAATGCGCAGTGTGGATGACTGAGGGTAGTTTGACCTCATGAGGTCATGGGGGAGGGGAAGAAGATGAGGGATGATGAAAGCTGGGACTGGGGAATTTATGAGTCTCCATTATCATGGAGCTTGAGAGTTAAAGAGTTTCTAATTCATTTTGTATGTAACAAAAAACCAATGACATTTTTTAAAAGAATTTCAAAATCAATATTGTGTCTCAAGCAGCTACTTTTAATGTCATTTATTCAATAAATACCTATTTTTGAAATGCTGACTTTTTCCTAGGCACTATGAAAATAAAAGAAAAATCAGTTCCTAACATTGAAGATCAAATAATGAAATAAATACAATAATGTATTTTAAACATTGTAATAGATGCGCTAGTAGAAGTGCAGATATTCTGGATGGAATGACTACTACATTAAGCCAGAGCCTATAATTGTGATAGATTAAAGAGAATTGCAGATTCTTTGCTACCCCTGGTTATGCAGTAGTGTCTGATTCCCCTCCCCTTGAACCTGGAATGGCAGTAGTGACATATATACAAAAGGCGAAAGGAGAAATGCTGTCTCTGGATACCATGTAAGACATTTGGCTGCCCGAAGGCCACCATGAGGGTGAGACCACATTTAGTGACATACAAAGCAGTCCTGAGATGACATAAACAAAAACTCATACTTGGCCAGTCCCTAGCTGACCTTGCCACCAGCCATGAGAGCCAACTCAACTGAAGTCTGAGACAACGTGGAGTGGAAATGAGTAGTTACTTCCCGGCCCAGCCCAATCACGAACATGCAAGGTATTTTAAGACACACAAAGTACCAGAAGAGTCATTCAATCTAAGGAGAGAAAGAGAGACAAATTCAAAGTTTAATTGTCTCAGGACAAGTAGTTTCCAGAATTAGAGAGAAAGGCTTCAGGGAAATCGCTACGAGGAGCACTAGTCATATAATGTATGGAAGCTAGTCCAGTTTAAGGGCACAGTGTCATGGAAAACAGCCATAGAACTCTGCAAGGACCGCCATCGCAAACTGTTTAACTCACTGCAATGGATAGAAAAGATAGATGTAGACAAGAAACGTGAATAATCCTGGAGTGAAATAATAGAGTAGTAGAACTTTGAATAGAATAGTAGTAGTGAGTGGCACACACATTTTTATATATGTAAAATTACAATTTTTAATAACTCAAAGAAGTAAAAAATCCCTCTTTTATGAAAACATTTTCCGAAATTCTATTTATATGAGAAATAAAAGGAGAGTAGGCATGGGATGGAATTGAGCAATGGCAATTGGAATATTTAGAAAGTTGAAGTTATGTGAGAGTGATTGGATTGTATTTTTTTCTTTCTTGGCAGTTTTTCTGTGCTGTATTATTGTTACATTGTTGCTTTAAATTAAAAAATAACAAAGTACAGGAAGTAAGAAATTCTAAGAAACTCAATTTTATTTTCTTAGCGTTTAGTACATTTTTATTTTGCTCCAGACATACCTGGGCTTTCTTCATTGTTAATGTAGGTATTGCCATCTCGCTAGAATTATTTTCACTGGAAGACCTGTAAATGTTCTGTATATTTCATAGACTTGCAAAATCGCCTTCAATTTGCTAATTTTTACTTATGGGAAATTTTTGTGAAATTTTACCAACAGTATTAAAATGTGAAAGCAAGAGAGATTCTAAATTTAGAAGGCATTTTAAAGAATGATCTTAAGTCACATTTTTAATAATATAATTTCTGTGGAGAGAGGATGATGGAACTACTAATATGTGCAATTGACCTTGAAATCATTTCTTTTTATGTAAAATGTTCATTTTCAAAGATTTTATAATTTAGCACGTACATTTCTTTAAATTAAACATGTTCACTTTGAAATATGTCAGTGACATGAAAGTTGTCTTCTCGGATGCTACATACTTTATACATATTTGTAAACTGATCCTATTTAATATTATAATTCCAAAGCAATCTACTATGGGAGTTCTAATAGTTATCAGGTAGATTTAATGTCATGATTTGTACATTTAGTAAACTGTAGAAATCTGTATTAATCAAATTAAAAATCAATTTCTATAATTTTCTTTGAATTATTAGAAATAATATTGATATTCTTGTCAAATAACTAAATATATATTTCTCCTTTTTATTGATATCTTCTTTCCTAATCAGCTACAACATTTTTCATTACAAGTGATGTCACATTATAGTTTTGTGGAAAAATGATTTATCTATAAAATTAAGCCTATAAAGTACCTATTACTATGAAAATGAAGGCTAAAAATCTTCTTCAGGTCAAAATTTATGCATGTTTTATATGTATTTTAAAATCTTGACTATGTTTGCAATTTTTCAGGTAATTACTGATATCTATTCTTGGCCCTATTTTTAGGTTTACAAGACAGAGTTTGACAGACAGTGCAAAGCAAAACGCTTCCACACCTTCATGGAGTTTGCACTAAATATATATTTTTGTGAAGGCATAAAGGAAGAAGGAAAAGAAACATTAAATATACATAAATAAGATAAATCTCGATAGTGTTAAGTACTATATGGAAATAATTTTGATGGCATCTTATTAACTATCTAGATAAAACAAAAATCTATTTTACCATACTATTTACATTTTTAATTAATTTGTTTTCTTTGATATCATTAAATTTGTCACTTTTTAAATCAGTAAACCCATCATAAAACAGCATCGTTAATGTACCAGTTCTACAAGTCATTATTTTTTACCACTGCAAATGTTATATATAATACTATATAATGAGATAAAAACATTATAGATTAATAAATTGTACATAATTGTATTACATCTAAGAGCTTGAATGTGTTAAGTTGGTTTCTAAAATATAGAAGTTAGTCTTAGGAGTTTTTAGCCCTCAACTTGATTAGAAATATGCAAATAAGCACATAGTCACAATTATATGATTTAGAAGAAAATTAGGCAGAGGCTTCATTACTGCTGGCTTATAGTTTTGGTGGTAAGGGCATTCAAGATATTCACTGGTATTTGTGACTTTAGTCATATATGCTCAAGGAGAATCAATATTATCTTATTTTGAAACACAACGTCTGACATATTATGTAGTTTATCCTTCCCAAGAACAAAAATCCATGACTGCTTGCAGCTTTGAAGTACTTTATATATTTCATTTTTCCTTTTATTTCACTTTTTTCCTCCTCTGTAATCTTTGAAGTTTCAAGGTCTTATTAAGTTTACTGGTTTATGAGATCAAATGTACTCTAAACTACTAAAGTTTTATGCAATCAAAAGAAGACCATTGGTCACTCATTTCTATGAGGATGCCCTTTAATGATATTTTCAGTTACACGATTTACCAGAACTTGAAATTTATGACTATTTTAATGTATTTTAATGTATTTTACAATGAATTTTCATATGAGATAAAAGCTTCTTCTCTAACTGCTAAAGTCAAAGATGTCATTTTAAATTTACTTGACATGTAAAAAGGTACACTGCTTTCTGAATAGTAATATTGCCTTCCACACTTTTAATATAATTACGAAACTTTGCCTTTGCAATCTCTGACCATTGGATATTTGTGTTTAAATGTATTACACCAAAGGTTCCCTAAGTAACTTAACAAATGTGAGCCCTGAAATGAATGTGACTTGTGTTTTTACTGAAGGAAAAAATCAACTTAAAAATGGGATGCCCTGCACATATGGAGAAGATTTTATTGACCCAGCATCAGTTGGCCATGTGTCTTTAGTTGTTTTTCCAGTAATTGTAATGGATTTACACTGACTCATCCACACTCTTCCATCCGATTCTCATTTTGAAGGGAAGCATACATGTGCAAGATGGCAGGGCTATGGAATGCACACGAGAGCCATAGAACAAAGATGACTTAAGACACAACAAGTGTCTGTAGGGGCTGCTTACACCTTTATTTGTTTTTAAGTGTACTTGTAATTCATTCTATTAATGAAATTTTGCGTGGGGGAAGTTTAATCAGCTTGTTAGGTTGTGTAATGAAGTTTTAGAATGTTAATTAAAAGAAGGAAATTCAGGCTCTTTAAAAACAAATAATCCATATATATGTATATATGTGTATAATGATTTGCGTGAGGTAAAGAAATAGTGCCAATGTAAGTGTTCTTTTCAGGGACTTAAGTTGGATCCCACAGGAGCCTCCCGTCTTGGGAAGAGGCTGACTGAATGGCTGCTGTGTGCAGAGACATTCTAATACTGGAACCAATAAAGAAAATTGAGACACAGAGTCCAAGGTGTAGAAGGCAGAGCTGCCCTCTATGTTCCAGAAACTGGTGTTGAAACTTTCTGAAAATCTAACATAAGAGGTCTTGGTTGAGTAGGCATTTATCTCAATTTTTAATGCTTATTTTCTTCCTGTTTATAATGTTAACACATGATTATGTGAGGGGAGTTACTTCTGTAATTATATCTCCTTGGAAATATGGAAGGAGAGCAGAAATCAAAATGATTTATACAAGTACTGCGGTGGCAGCAGATGAATAGCGACTTCGCCCTGGTCTGTCAGTGCTGACAGCAAGTCATGCAGTTCCAGGGCCACTGTAATTTTCCACTCTGAGCAAGATGCAGTGATGTACTAATAATAACTCACTTCCACGTGCCACCGAACAGGTGAGGCTTAGAGGCTGATAATCCAGCGGAACTCAGCTCTCCACCTTCAGACTGATCCTCTGAGGGAGAGACAGACCTGTGTGTAAAAAGGCACCCTCTCATAGCAGGAATTAGCAGAAAAACTAATAAAACCTCTCTGGTCATATTTGTTACTGTTTATATACCTTTGTAAAAACAGGCAACCATAAAGAAATAAAACATCAAACATACTGCCATGAGCTAGGCATACCTTTTATAATATTTTGAAGTCATTTTCTTCCAGTGTGTTTTCCTACATATGTTTTAAGTAGTTGAGGTTGTTTCTTATTTCATGTTTATAATATGTACTTTCTTTCTGAATTTTATAATCTTTTATTTTCAGTGGCTGCTTGATACATATATACATGTAAAGTAGACAGAGTACAAGAAAATGCATAAGGTTGTTAATAAAAATTGCCAAGTTGCTTTCCGAAATGTTGACTTGACTTCTATTCTCCCAAAAAGTGTATGAAAGTACCTATCAGTTTGTAGTATAATTTGAAGTTGGGCAGAGTGATGTGTCCAGCTTATTCTTTTTTCTCAGGATGGCTTTGGTAATTTGGGGTCTTTTGTGATTTCGGACATATCTGATGATTTTTTGTTCTATTTCTTTAAAAAATACTGATGGTATTTTGATGAGGATTGCATTAAACCTCTATAATGCTTTAGTAATAAGGTCATTTTAACTATGTTGATTCTTCTAATCCAAGAACATGAAGTATCTTTCCATTTCTTTTGTATCTTCTTCAATTTCTTTTAATAGGGTCTTATAGTTTTCATTATATAGATCCTGCGCATGTTTCATTAGATTTATTCCTAGGTATTTTATTCTTTTTGTTAAAATTGCAAAAGGAATTATTTTTTCCTACTTTTTCTGACACTTCATTATTAGAGTACAATAACTCTATGGATTTTCGAACATTGATTTTGTATCCAGACACTTTACTGTATTGGCTTATTGTTTCTAGTAATGTTCTTGTGGAGTCTTTACGGTTTTGTATATAGAGAATCATGCCATCTGCAAATAGTGACAGTTTGACTCCTTCATTTCCTATTCGGATGCCTTTTATATCTTTCTCTTGTGTGATCCGCTCGCTAGGACCTCCAACGTTGTATTGAATAACAGTGGCGACAGTGGACAGCCTTGTCTGTTCCTGATCTTAAAGGAAAGGGTTTTAGTTTTTCACCATTAAGTATAATGTTGGCTGACAGTTTGCTGTATATCACTTATATGTAGGATATAAACCTAAAAGCAACAAATAAACATGACAAACAGAGACTCATGAACATGGACAGTAGACTAGAGGTTACCAGAGGGTAGGGGGGAGGGGGAAGAGGGGAGGAACTTGGGGTCAAAGGGGTCAAATATGTGGTGACAGAAAGAAATCTAACTATAGGCAGTGAACACACAATGCAATCTATATATATGTCTTATTATTGAATTGTACACCTGAAACTTAATGGATTTTGTTAACTAATGTCACCATATTAAAAATAAAAAAATAGAAGAAGTTAAAAAAAAAAAAGAAAGAAAGTATCGGATGACCAGGGAAACACTGTGTGAGAAGTGTGATGTCTGAAGCGGGTGCCCTGGGCTGAGGCACCAGTGTTAACACGTTCTGCTTAAAATAGGCAGAAGGCGGAGACATTGTGGCATAGAAGCCTGGCCACTTCCAAATGCTAGAGCCAAGGGTGCCTCAGGTCTCCAAAACCCAGCATTTCTCGGTACTTAAGTGACCAACTGTGCATGGTGTACACCAGAGACTGAGTCACACAGTATGGGAACATCAGTATGAACGTGAAATTATGTGTTCCTTTAGAATAATCAAGTCATCGATGGGCTGTTTCCATGGTACCTTTGCACCATTAAGTATTACATCTCAGTGCTTTTTCTGCACCAGGCTCACACTTCTGTGCATTAGCTAATGAAGGAGTATTTTGAAATATCGCCTTGTGTGATTCCTTCTAGTCGATCATTTAACAGTAATGGTTTCACTACCTTTATCTAGAGGGTCTCACTTATGTATCTAATTATGGAATTAGTTTACATAAAAATGAGCGGAAAATAGAGATTAAAGTTCTGATAACTATTAGTATTAAGCGTTAGAGTTTTAGTATTAAGTATTAAGAATAAACGATTAACTGAGTAAAGAAAATGGACATGAATTATGCTGAACCTTGTGAAATGGTTTTGACTTTTAGAAACAGCATTTTTCTGTTTCAGCATAACTTTGGTGAATAGTTAGCCTTGTCGAAGTGAGCATTGGACTAAAGGAATGGAAAGGGAAATAGCAAAATGAAGGGCACCTATGACATAGTACAAGGTATTATTAGAAATTGCGTCCAAATATTTTACTCTGGTAACAAAACTCACTGATCTCACGTCCGTCCATTGGTGGGCTGTCTCCCACTCTTCTCTGAGGCTCTGTCTCAGAACCACATCGCACGTGGATGAGGAGCGGTGCTCTGCCCGAGGACGTAGCTGGCGAAGCGCTGTGTGTAGGATGCTCTTTCTCTGAAATTCCTCAGCGTATCGTGTGTATGTGTGTGTGTGTGTGCTGCTTTACCTCTTGAGGATTATAAATCATTTGCACTTTTTAAATAAACAATTAATATAAAATTTAAGCTTTGTATTGTTGTGCTAATCTACTGCACCAAGAATGTGTACAATGAAGAGATTTCTTATTGCTTGGTCTTCATTCCAAATTAAGCCTCTATAAATATTTGAGGGTGCAGAATTCCTGGCAGAAGTTCAGTTCGGGGGAGATGCCTATTAAATTCTGTTTATGGGTTTGGAGATCAGTTACTAATGTTAGAGAATTTAACTTCAAAAGTGATTTTTAAAGTTGTAACATGATATAATCTGATTTTCTTTCTATTATTGGCACATGTGAACAGAGATTTTGAAAGAAACTACTACAAACTGTTTATCGTTTCATATTCAAATAAATGCTAACAAAGGTACAAAATGTTTCTCTTCATGTCTACTTTATTGTTTATTGTCATTCCTTCGGCCTTGTAGTTTTCAATACTCTTCTTATATTCTTCTTCTAACAATAGAATAAGTAAATAATGAGATAAATAAAATTTTCTTTGTTAGATTGCTTTAAAAATAAAATTATTATTTATAACAAGCTTTTTTCTTATTATAAACAAAGTAATAGCAAGTATGAGTGTTAAGAGTAATTTATAAGCTAATTAAAAGTAATTTAAAAAGTAATTAAAGGTAATTTTTTTTGTTTACATCATTATATATTCTCTGGTTCTCTATGCAGCAAGGAGTAAAGGTCGAGAGAGATAATATATTTTTTATTGGCTAGGATACTGTTACCTCTGAGTTATTTTCTAGCTCGAACATTCTACTATATGAGGAGGGGGAATATTATGGACCCAAATCGTAAAGTCGAGTAACATCCCCTGGTGTTGATCATGCCAGGCTCTATGCTAAATGTTTAATCCTCACAGCGACCCAATGGAGTGGGTGGTATTAAAGTAACTGATAAAATAAATTAATATTTATTTGCATCTGTTTAAATTATGTCTTTAAACTTCAGCAGCGATTTGGACTTTTGTATATTTATTAACTTATATTTACCTTGATTAAGTGCAAAATACTCTTTTAACGACAATTAAAAATATATGCTGAGTATCTTCTATATACCAGATACTATGCTAGGTACTGATGATTACAGTATGACCAAATTTTACAAAATTATTAACGATGGCTATAAAAATATATCTCTGCTTTTTATAGTGGCCAGAAGAAAAAGAATAAGTCCGTCACTTTAGCGAATGTGTTCACTAGACAAACAAGACGAGTGACTTTCCCTGGTGCTGTTTTACGGGGTCACATCATTCATTCTAGTTCTTCGCCTCATTCCTCGTGGTTCCTGTGACTGTGCCCTTTACCACGTCACTTAGTAGAAGCTCCCCACTCTGGCTGATGTTCTATGTTGATCTGTGACTCTGGGTTCAGTCATGTGACTTGTTTTGGTCAACGCATGTTAACGTGTATGACATAAGGAGAGTCTTGAAACATGCTTTTGTGATTGAATTTGCTCTCTCTTGCTCATCTGCCATTGCCACGAGACAACATGATCATGATGGCCCCATAATCCCTGTGGGCGGATGTGAGATGGCCTGAAATCACTCCATTCCCAGTCTTGCGACACATGAACTGTAATAATAAATTCTAGTTGCTTAAATTGCTGAATTTTGAAGTGGCCTGTTAATCGCAATAGCTAACTAATACAAAAGCCCTAAAATAAATTTCTCGTAGGACTTCCTCAAAAGGAAAATTGACACTTACAGTTACATAAACTTTACACAGTACTCTCCTTTACACATTTTTTTTTACCTCCAAAGAAACCAGTGAGGTACACAAAACAAATTAATATAGCACCTAATTTGGCAAATTAATTTAATTGTAGAGAGTGACTGGTAGCACAGATATTCAGTAATGAAAGTGTTAACTAAGGTATTGTGATTCTCAAAAATCATCACTACCGCTGATGTTTTTCCCTTTGCTTTCTCCTGCCGTAAGTCAGCCGTAGTAATCATTCTCGACCAAAAGGAAAATTTACTTACTACGTTTGTACCCAGCACAGGCACATTAGTCACCAATACAATCATTTTTAGCACTTTCTTTAACTTGCTTTTATTTTCGTATGTCTGCATATTATTTTGTCATTGCATTTACAGTAAATATTGTAGTAAAGCCAATCAATATACATTTGTATTTCATTTCTATTTTATTTTATGTGAATTAAAAAAAAAAAAACGCTTATTTCTTGTATTTGAGAAAAGTTACTTCTCAGTGTTTTTTGGAAATGAATATATAATTGGTTTTAAGATATATTCTATAAGAACTCTTTGAGGATCTATGTGTGTGAATATGTGTATTTTTTCTTTATTTTTTAAATTACTGAGGCAGTGTTTCTGCTGAAGAGCTAGGGACAGGGAGTAGAAGACTGGCCTTTGTTTTTCTTGGAGAAGAGAGCTCACGTTAATACTGTCTCATGATGTTGTTGGTAGCGAGTTATTACTGACTAAAGGATAGGTAGAAATGTGCATGGGCCTGAATGCTTGGCCTTTATTAATATAACAACAAACCCTTTCATTTTGTAGGACTATGTGGGCATATAATTCAGACATAAATGATCACAAAGGCTAATTTTTGAGGGGCAAAATAGAATTGCATATCCCATTTGTTTTGGCGCATCGATTAAAAAGCCAGATGTTAAGAACAGATGTCAATGAGCTATTTTTCATGTGCCATGGTTTACAGTTATGAACTCTCCATTTATCACCTCAGATGGGAACAGTTAATTTGACAGTGAGCGTTTTGGTTATTAGCCAGTTTCAACATGAGTCTTTGGTTTTTGAAATCTAATGTACAGATATATGATAAAAGAATTGCCGTGGAAGCACTGTTTACTTGATTTTTGTGCCTTAGATTTTACCAACACATGTAATTTAATGAAGGTGAACGTTCTCTCTTATGGTGAATGAGCATAAGTCCAGTGCTGGCAAAGAAATAATGTAAGGTTATGGCTGAAATACAGAATGGTTAATCCAATTGTAAATTTCAAATGACCAAAGTCAGACCCTTGCACAGGTGCATGGCATAATGAATTTTGTTTATTTCTTGTATTTGATTGTAATAACTATGTTTGTTAAATATATTTTTTGGCAATGTTTCTACTAAATATGTTTTAAGAATTGTTTTCAAAATTTTACCCTTCTATGGAATCATTTTCATATATAGAGAATACTGTATTTCAAATTGTTAGATATTTTGATATAATAAACATTTTTAAATCAGCCACGTACAATATTCTGCCAGGAAACTTAAATAACAGAAGAATAATATTTTTTAAAATGTGTATGGATAATATTTGAGAGATTAAAAATACTTTAGCATACATTATATCATTATTTTCACATCAACTTTGTGAGTTAGATCCTTATTTTTATTATTCCCAAGGCTAATAAGCGATGGAGATAGGACTTAACATTTATTTTCTATTTTCTATTCTAGTTTTTCTACTACATCTTACTCCCTTTTCTTCATTTCAAAAGTTCAAAAAATAGTAGTTACTTCAATCCAGAGTTTCAAAAATGGATCGAATTCTATCCTAGGAGATCTGATCATATTGCACACAAATTAAGCCCTTTTCAAATCTCTACATAAACTAATGACTTAGGTAAGTGAAATACAAATTGGCTTAAATGGCTTACTCTTAACCAACTGCGAGATGAACTGAAGCTCTCAATTTTCTTGGTAAACACACTGATTAGAGTCCATAGCACATTGAAATCTCTGCTTTTCTGCTCCTATTACTCTAATTGTATGCTGATATGAGTCCGTGGTGTCTTCTCAAAACTCTTGTACCAATTGCATCTGCCGTATTAATGAAATGTAATTGAATATTACATAAGTTTGTGAAAGATGACAATGAACAGAAAACTACTTCCGTGAAAATGAAGTGGTATGATTTGAAAGATTAAAGATAGGTTAGTTGCAATAAAATTGTGTACTTGCAAATTCATAAGTTTGTTGAGGGAGAGGGATTATAAAATGCTAGAAAACTTTTACATTCAAATTGCTTTGCGTTTCTTTTTATAAATTCTAGTTTCTTTATAAAGAAACCCGAGCTTGCAGTAGTAGATGGTGCCTTTCATGTATGACAGATGCAATAAAATGATGAGAAACTGAAAATTTTAGTCCTATTCTTAATGAAACGGCCTTATTCTTACAATGGAAAATGAGCAAGCACTTCTATGTTTTAACTTAAAATTAAATGTTTAAGTCTTGACGATTGCGTTGAGCTTTCTGTTTGTCACAGGAATGGAAGGGACAGACAATGGGGGCAGGTTTCCAGTGTGTGACTCCATCTTCAGATGAAGAGAGGTGGGTGGGCATGGTGTGGTGAGGGGGAAAGGTGGACGATGTCAATGAAGACTCCACCTGACGTCTTTTTGTTTTTCTTTTAACATATCACTCTAATATTAACAATGTCTTCAAAATTTTCCCAAGCTAAAGGGCTAAAAAAAATTGAATGAGATTAAGGAAACAATAGCAAAAATCTTTTTACGCCTCTGAACGTGAAACTTAAATGTCACACAAATATTTCATATCAACTTTAGTTAAAACACCTAGAACATGTAATGCTCAATTACACAACTAAAACTTCTCTTTGGCCTTTGTAGCACCTATATATATTTCAGAGAAGTGTTTATTTTTGCATGTAGATATTAATGATAATTACTAGAGGGCTTAAAGTTCAGATTACTTTTGTAATTTAAATTTGGCTCTCTTAAAATTCCATAATTGTACTTTATGATCCAGATGAATGTGACCTTATTAGGGAAAATATCTGAGTTACAATAAAACATAATACCTATCAGTTCTTAGGTTTTGTTTATTCATCTGCAGCCCTGCAAAATACATTCCATTTCCATCCACAAGTTAATTTCTTAAAGTTGTCTTAGGAATTTTATCCATGTGAAATTTTTAGTAACTACAAAGTAACTAGAAATTTCTCCAAAGATATTATGATTAAATTATCAGGAAACCTCTTACATGCTTGGAATTTCAGAATAACTTGGACAAGCAGCCAAAAGCTTCGCTGCCATCAAATCTGCGTGTCCGAAGGATGGAGACATGTCACTGTGCTCCGCGTTTCTCGCTCTGAACAGAACCACCACAGTTGCATATCTGCGCATGTCCACGTCCACAGCTAACAAGTCTACTCACTTTCCAGGGCCCAGACGGTGGCTCTCTGGGTGTCCTGGGATGCTGTGCAGAAGCTCTCCCTTTTTTTTTTTTCTTTTTTTCAGTTATTGGTTAGATGTTAACCAAAGGGGAGGGGACAAGTAACGACTCCTGCGACCATCATGCTGACATTGCTCCGTCCAACTTTGTTTTGATTGGTGTCATCATGGTACATCTTTCTCCATCCATTTACTTTAAACCCATTTCTGCTGACCCATCTTCAAGCCACTGGCTTGGTCATGTTACGTCTGTTAATGAGGCTACTAAAAGGATTCTTCATTTCTGTGATGCTGTTTTTGATTTCTAGAAGTTTTAAAATTCTTTCCTGAAGTTTCCTTCTCTCTACTTACATTACCCATCTGTAATTTCATGTCTTCGTTTTCGTTAGCATATTAGAAGGGATAGTTGTTTTAAATTCTCTATTTGATATTTTGAATGTATAGTCCTCTGAATCTGTTTCTCATGATGGCTTTGTCTCTTTAGACTTTTTACTTCTTTTTTTAGCACTTTTTGCATTTTTT
>NW_006440645.1:6596131-6695908 GCF_000325575.1 Pteropus alecto | reverse complement strand
CTTTTAGGATGGGATTTTATGTTCCTCTGGGCAGGAGTTAGATTGCACGTAATGTTTGCTGTAGTTATAGGTGCCAGAGGTGTTGTATGTCTCGAGTGTTTTATTTTTTGTCTCTCCTCTTAGCTTTGGGCTTCCACCAGCATTCCTCATCATTGCAAGTGGCACTCCTTCATCTCTAATCCTTTCCTACCTGAGAGAATGCCAAGTCTTTTTCCTTGGAGAGTTTGCTTTTGTTATGAAGAAAGTTCTGGGCCTTTTGCAATGACTGTTCTTCCCTCACCCCTGCCAGGGCCACAGGGATCTCTCTCAGATACTCACCTTGTGGGGTTACTGGAGGTAGAGCCAACACGATTTTGGAGCTTCGCTAAGTCTACAGTCCC
Source organism: Pteropus alecto (assembly GCF_000325575.1). NCBI lineage: Eukaryota > Metazoa > Chordata > Mammalia > Chiroptera > Pteropodidae > Pteropus > Pteropus alecto. Next base: position 6,695,528 of record NW_006440645.1, on the reverse strand, counting down.
TAGGAGTTGTTTACTCTCAAGTTAGTCCATGTTTGGCTTCCAGAAATTGGTCAGAATTATCAGTTAAGTGCTCCCACTAGTTCATGGCTCCAGTGGTATCCACTCCAGGTAAGTCAGTCTTGGCTGTTTCTCTCTGAATAAGCCTCCCTCCAGATTCCAGGGTGGTGGTTTGCTGTGCACCCTCATTTCTCTGATGATGCCAAGAAAAGTCACTGATTATTGGTTTATCCAGAGGTTTTTTTATTATTAAAATATGAACAGGAATGATGACTTTCAAACTCCTTAGAAATTGGATCTAAAACCAGTTCCTCCTCCCACCTTTTTTAAGATCAGAAAAAGTTTAAGACTAAGGAAAGTTCATATACTTTATGAATAGCACAGGAATGACCTTCCTATCTTAGGATGTCTCTGTTTTCTCTTCTGCCCCTAATTCTCTTCACCATTCTCTTCTCATTCTCAGATTTCTTCCTAAAAGTTGCCTCCTTGAGCTGCTGGCAAGATATGGGATGCTTTGGCTAGACTCTGTAGTCAATATGTGTGTGTGTGCGTGTGCGTGTGCACGCGCACGTGTGTGTGCGAAACTTATCTCGTCACTTACCAGAGGCAGAGCTTTAGCTAGTCACTCATCCGCTCTCCGCCTTTCTTATACATTAGACCTTATTCGTTATGAAGTGAATGTTAAAGACGTAGAATAGTGTGTGGCACCGAGTGAAGCGCTCTGGAGGTGTTATGTGTAATGTGAAATGAGTGGTCTACAAGGAGGCTAACTTATCACATGTCTCAGCTACTTTATTCAAGTCTTTTTCAATTCGAAGAATCAGCAGATAATAACCTTGATTTTGTAAAGTCTGTAACAGTTTATAGTGCCATTATATTGATGTCTGTCACTCTACTTTTTCTGATTTTCACAGTCCTCTGAGATAGATTGGGCAGACATTGCCTTCCTCATTTTACAGGGACTTCATTGTCTTGCCAAAATCCCATCAGTAAGTAGCTGATTTAGAACTTTAAGTCTGCGCCTCTCACTCAAAGTGTAGTGCTTCTTCCATACCCTTACTGCCTCAACAGATTTTAATGAACTCTTAAATATATTCGTGTTGTAGTCTAATTGGTATCTCATTTTTTTGAGAGAGAACAGTAAAAATGAGAATTATATATTTTTTTCTTTTCACCTGCTAATATATGCTCTTTAAATATCTCAAATCATAAAATGATAGTATTTATATGAAAAATGCAAGTCTAATCAGCTTTTCTGTTCACAGTACCTAAGAAAACCAGGGCGAATATTTTGAAGGATACTGACTCTAACTGTATGATTGTCCTGATTCTCAGTTCATTTAAATTTTGTGCATCCTACACAGAAAAACTAAAGATTTCACAAGTACTGCATTAGAGTTAATGCATAGCTGAAGTGGATTGTAATTATCATTTATTGTTCAAGCTTATGCTACTGTCTACCGTTTACAGTATTTTACATTTATATCTGCTCTTGTTACCAAGTGCTCTGCCATGTCTACTGCCATCAAGCTACAAGTTAACATCCAGCTATTTTGGATTTCCAACTTGACAAAGGAAATAATTATTCCATGGGATGAGGAACAGGTTGTTAAATTACAGAAGTCCCATGATTCATTTATTTTGTTTTTCATAATCTTGTTCATAAGTCTATTTCTATAATTTAAACTGCTTTATATGTTTTAAGCACAGGATACTGTGCTACTGTTCAAATTATTAGCTGATTCTGGTCATTGAATTATGTGCAACCAGAGAGCTTTTCTCTGATCTGGGGAGCAGACTGATCTGAGCCAGTCTGCAAGCTAAGAAGAAAACAGGGCTCATATCTTTGTCTTAATTCTTTCAAATTGGTCACACTCCCATTACACTTGAAAGGAGTTGACAAATTTGTAGTGTATCCTCCAAATGTCACACTTAGCTAAGAATAATTTATATCTTTCGAGTTTCCAGTAAGCCATTCTACTCCACTTTAATAATTTTGGCTCTTACATCTCACCTAAATACAAGGCTTGGAAAAAGGGGAATTCATAGTTTTAATAATTAAAATGCTCGGTTATGCTGCTAGCACCTCTGAAGAACACACGTGCTGTTTCCCAGCTGTATGAAATGCATACATGTCATTTACAGCACACAAATAGAGATTTGCTGTAGTGCAGTGAACAGACAAGTGAAACTTGCTGGGTCAGGAGCCACAGTTCCATAGCATTGTCCAAGTATTTTTTTATTTTTTTTTTGCACTGACAAAATACTTCTTTATATTTCCATTTATGATTAAAATTTTTAAGAGGGAAAAAATCCCTATAAGATCTGGTGATTTACTTTTTTTTTCCTGATTAATTGTTGAGAACAATTAATTAATTGTTGAGTTTTTAATCCTCTAAAGGATGGATGTGTCATTCTAAGTTCATGAACTAGCAGATTTCAGAACGAGTCCCGGGGTTCACAGGGGCTTTGAGAGGGGCCCCAGGGTGGTGGATGGCAGGGAGAGTGTGGTGGATGGGCCATAACCAGTGGCAGAGCTATAGGTTTTCCCCTCCTGCCTCATACTGATGGGGTTCTTTATAATATTTATTTTGCCATTAGAAAAACAAGGATTCCACTGCTAAAACAGCAACACTACTTTGAAGATCCCTAGTTCTTTTGCAGGTGATATTTGTGCCACAGTGTTTTTCAAAATAACGGATGTTGGGGCATACTCTTAGGAAACAGCATTTAAAATAAGTGTGATGACTTAATTATAGACTAGAGCTTTTAATAAAGAATAAAAAATTGGAGAAGATGATAAGGCTGAGAATTCTCAAAAGGATCAGATTATTTTGTGTATTTTTATGTATGTGAGGTTGGAAGGACATTGAAAATATTATTCTGCAAGGCAGTCTGTGAATATCCACTTGGTCATAATTTTTTTAGAATTACTATCCAAGAGATACAGATAAGCCAGATAGCCAGCCACCCATAACTGTTCCCTCAATAGCTGAAAGACTATTCACTTCTGAATACCCAGAAGAAAATAGCAGATTTTCATCTTACATGACTAAAACTTAGAGTGACCATTGACTTAAAATAAGATGAAATAAAGACATTCTAACAAATAATTTTAGTTCAATATTTGTGAAGTAATATGAGAAATGTTACTTGCTAGCACATGAATTGCATTGTGGTAGTACAGATAGGGAATCCATAAAAATCCAGTGTGGACAGTTTTCCTTTGCTTTCCATTTTGCCCCCAAAATCCTTTGTCATATTTCAACCTTTAACCTTAAACTTCATTTGATTGTGAGTCCTGCCAAGTTCTCATCAAGGCGACAGCATATAGATACAAAGGGAAGAATAAATTACTATCATTAATAATCCATTCTGTTCTCCCCCCACCTCATTTAAACTAATGGACCATATGTTGTCATTTTCTTTCAACTGTATCCAAGAACATTTCAGAACAAAAGAGGAGAAGAGGTTGTAAAATATCAGATGACCACAACCTTGCATTCATTTTCCAATTAAGACAAGAAAAGTAATGATAACTGTGATACTTTTCATCTGACTCCATGGGAATATTTCTTGATTATAAATAATCAATTTTTTGTTATTTAAGGTTGCAGAGGTTTCAAACATTTTTGAAAATGTTTCAAGGATTTCTTAAATTTTAAAGTGCTATAAGGGACAAAAATCAACAAAACTGTTATCGTCTGTTCTTCGTAGCACACTGAAGGAAGATTTTACTATTTCAACTAATGGGCCAAGTTTTCATGTGTTTGTGAAAGTTATGATTTTTTTTATAATCCAGTGCAGAGGCATATATAGCATTGGAGGAGGAGAAAATGCTGCCCAGGCAGGAGGGCAAATAGAAAGAAAGCAGCCCTAGCAGTTGGCTGCCCGTCGCTTGCAGGGAACAACCGGTAGTAGAGAGAAATTGAGATGCAGCTTGTGGCAGAGTAGAACGGAGCTTGCTATAGGGGTTTTGAATGTTTCAAATCATGTAAGTCTGGAGGCTTGGGGGAAAACCACATCGTCTCCTGAGAAAGAATTGAGCAAACAGAAAGGAAAAGATGGCTGAGACACAAAAATTCAGTTCAGAGAACTACGCAAGGGTCAGCAGAAGGCAGTGGTTCTCATGTGCTGCAGTTTTAACGCAGTCTGCCCGTGGAGCCCGTCTGCTCCGTCCTAGGCTAAGAGCTCAGCATGACAGCCCTTCCAGAGAAGAAGTCAGGAGCACTGTGGGAGAGGGGGAAGCCCCGGGCTTTGCCAGCACCATAAGGTGACACTGAAGCACTGTCATCAGTTCCCTGAACCCTGGGCTTTGGCGGGTTATTATGTGAGCCGGAGTAGCTGCAGAGTGATTGGGGTTGAAGCTAAAGAAATGATTTTTTTTTTTTCAATTGTTATTATGGCCTAGGGCAAGATAGGGTATGAAAGCGTTTTAAAATGTTCCTTGATTGTATTTCTAATAAGTAATATATGGAAAAAGTATGATAAACTCTAAAATTGTAGAAAATTATGTATTTGACTTAATTCATTCTTGATGACTCATTTTTCAACTTAATTTCATTGTTTGAAATTAGCTATTCAGCATCGGTTATATGTCAGGGACCATGCTAGCCGTAGCTATAGAGAAATCAAAAAGTGAGGTTTCTGTCAGCAGCTTATGTTATTGTTTGATAGGATTTTCTTTTCTGAGAGTTTTCTATTTTGTCTCTAAAATCACAGAAATAAAGAAAGAAAGGACAGGAGGATGGAAGGAAAGAGGTATGGAGTCAATAACCTGCTCTCCGGCCCTAGTTCTCTTGCCATCCTTCTAATATTCTCCACAGGGAAGGATCTTTGTAAAAAGTACGTCATGTCCCTTAATATAAAACACTCAGATAACTTCTCATGTGGTTTAAAGGATACAAGCCCAACTTCTGTGTTTGAATGGCTCATCTCGTAAGCGTTCTGAGCTTCCGCCACGTTCGTCTCTGTCTTCCCCACCACACCTCTGCCGAGCACGTCTGCACGAGCTAGTCCTTCCACCTAAGAAACTCCTCGTCTGGATTTTGTCATGGCTGCCTCCTTCTTCAGGTCTGTCGCCTCTCTCGAGAGTCTTCTCATGACGTTCAAATGTAAGGTAGCAACTCAGTCACTTTCCAGAGCATCGCCATGTATGATTTTCTTCATCTAAATTCTTAAAAAAATGAGTTCAGTGTGACCACAACGAACCAGACTTAAATACTGAACTCATTAAGGATAAGGATATAATTTATTTTAAATAGTAAATTCACTGATTCATACAAGTAAAAATTCCAGTGGTAAGACGAACTCTAGGTATGGCTGAATCCAGGTACTCCGAGAATATTCTGAAAATTCGGTCTCCCTATATTTATATCTCCTGTCTGCTTATGTTATGTTGGCTTGATTCTCAGGCAGGCTTTCTCCAGATGTTGGCTACTATTACTCCAGGTTTATCATCCTGTAAGATAGTAACCTAGGCAGAAAGACAACTTTTCCCCCCACTTACATATTCCAGAAAAAAAATTCTAGGATTAGGTATCACTGAACTGCCTTGGGCCATGTGCTCATTCTTGCCTTAAGGACCGCGGGGGGCTCTGAAGCCTCAGAGCCACGTGGAACAGTGCGATTATCTGGAACAGTGTGGAATGAGAGCGGGGCGGGTTGTTCCTCAGGGACAGCTCGTGTCGTCATTTGAGGAATGTGATAGTTAAAAGTAGGCAACAACCAGAATATATTCACAGCAAAAACAAAACCTGTTTTTTAATGTACTCATTACACGAAAACCAAGGGATTAATTTATTTGACAATGCGAATATGAAGCAGGAAGTGGAGGAGGAGTGATGGATCCACTACACCTCATTTCAAAGGAAACAGAACTTTTATTGTTAATGTTAATCAGAGTGATATGAATTTAGGAACTATTGGAAAAATTTTAAGTCATTGATAACTAAATTTAAAAAGACAATGGCTGTCTTCCAAACTAGTGACACATGATCTACATGGTATATTGGATTCTATTAATTCTTAGCTGGCCAATGTTGATTTTAATGATCTAGTACTTTTACTTCATATTGCTATAATATTGGCATGAAAACCATAAAGCACCAAGCAATATGAGCAAGGAAGAATTTTAATAGTGCGATGGTGCATACAGATTTCACGATTTGTTTTTAGTAATGCAGTCTGATGCAGGTCATGTACAATATGAAACTTCAACCTATGAAACGCTGTCTACTTCCCCAGAGCTCGGCTCAGAAAGAAATTCAGAGCATACCTGGAGGTGGGAAGATCTGCCAGAACGTTTTCTGGAAAGGGTTTCAGTGAGATCTCAAAATGAGAGGGGAGGGGAGCGAAAGTCATTATAAAAAAATATTGCCAGAAAATTCTGTGCTTGCAATAAAGTTAAAACAATTGCAAGCAGAGAGATTTTTATTTTTCTGCATTAAAAACCTTTTCATATGGAAGTTTTCTTTCAAGTGTTAGATGATCAGCTCGTGTCAGGGGTTGAATTATGTCTTCTCCAAATTCATATATCAAAGTCCTAACCCCCAGCACCTCAGAATGTGACCTTATTTGAAGATAGGGTCTTGAAGAGGTGATCACCATAAAGCAAAGCCATTAGGATGATCCCTAACACAGTATGACCGGTGTCCCATAAATGGGGGGTGGTTTGGACATGGAGAGGCTCACAGAGGGAAGTTTTTTTTTACACACACAGACAGTGTGTACAAGCCCAGGAGAGCAGCCTGAGGTGGGTCTGCCCTCATAGTCCTCAGAAGAAGCCAACCCTGATAACACTTAGATTTGGGCTTCTGGCCTCCGGGTTGTGAGACGATAAATTTCTGTTTTTAAGCCGCCCAGTCTGTGGCACTTTGCTACGGCAGCCCTAGCAAACAAGTAGAGGCTGTGATTGAGTAGAAAGTGGACAGAATAACATAGATGAGAGAGGAAATAAGGACAATGAAAGAAGAAGGTCTGGGTCAGAAATGTTCCCTTCAGCCACACCAGTTTTTTGTTTTTGTTTTTGGTAAAAAAAAAAAAAAAAAAAAAATTAGTGAGAAGTTGATATTAGATCTATATTATGTACTTTTTATATACTATCTACAATTTGTTGTGTTTGGTAGTGGTCTAGAAAATCACACATAATTCACATTATGGACGTTGACTAGTTATTCAAAATAATCCATTTTATGATCTTTATAAATGTTAAATGAGCATCTTTAAGATAGATGAGTCGAGAATATATGTTCCTTGAGAAATATGTCGCTGGTATTCTGTCCGATTTGGGGGATGCAAAGGCAAATGCCATCTATGGTGTCATGATTTCAGTGTTGCTGCCAACGTATACCTAAATGAGCTGATGAGGTGGCACCACTTGTCATGGAACAGGGCCCTAAAAAAGCTTGGTATTCACCAAGTGTGACCCACTTACGTATTCTCACTTTATTTCTTCTTCGACTAGGAGGCTAAGACAACCATTTCCACAAAAGACAATTTAATGATTAGTTTTTCTTCTGGTCATAGCCTCTGAAATTTACAATGTTTAGTGTACAAAAAATGAAAAATAAAATAGAGATTCTAATTTTTTAGTCTGAGTTTACTAGATAATTACCAATTCTTAATCACAGGCTAAGAGTATAATCTAGTCTAGTGTTTGAGTTTTACAAAGGAAGAACTAACATTTGAGTGTTAGTTACCATTCTCTTTCATGTATATTTTCATGTATTTTTTTTTTTTTTTTTTTTGGTAAGAAGATAAGCAAACTTTTTCTAAATGAGAAAGGACTGATTTTTTGAGACATAACAATTTCTGTGATTGTCCTTAATTATACATGATTTTGATTTGAGTTTAAACATAATAGGCTAATTTGGATAGGTATAAAAATTTCTACATCATTTATCTTTGTTGATGTTGCATTCTTTTTCTAAAACTATTTATTTGCCAGCCTTTAATTCTCAGGAGTTCATTATTTTCTTAAAAAATCAGTTGTACCAAATTAATTTTCATCTAATTTATTAAACTAAGAAACAAATCAACCTGAAAAACCATCAGAACGTATGATTATTTTTTTTCCCCCCTGGGAAATAAAATTAAACCATCTTATATACTTAGAAATTATGAAAGAGGCATCAAGCCACATTTAATTTTACTTTTACCAGTTCACAGATTTGAAAATAGATAAGAAACATGTTAATTATTTGAAAAAGCTCTTAATTTACCCTATATATTATAAAAAGCCATGGTAAAATATATAAGATATTAACCAAGTTTTTAAGATGATCTGTTAAAGAGGCCTGTTTAAGGAGTCTTCTTTTCTAAGATGTTTACATTTATGTCATTATTTTTTAATTAAACAAAATCAGGCACATAGGTGTACAGTATGTGACAAAATGTCCCTATTTCATACATCAGTCTTTGTACCACTAATACTAAGTGAAAAAAGTGCGCAGCACAATTTCCCCAAAACACAATACCAGTGAAATATTCTGGAGAGTTCCTGATGAATTAGAGGCTGGCTTCTATCCTTAGTTTTGAAATAAGTCATGCTTCATCTTTCCACAATGTTTTAATGTTCAAAACAGGGAGTATTTGACAGGAATAAAAATTTTTACATGAACAATTATTATTATTTTTTTATCAGATTCAACTTACCTGCACCTATGTTTTCACATTGTTATTCTGCCACCTACTCAGTTCTATTCAGTTTGAAAGAGAATGGTAAAAATTCACCTACGGGAGAGGATTGCGACCTATATCAGGTTTTTTTTTTTAAGAAAAAAATTTCCAGAACAGAAAAATTAGTGCAGAAAAATCTATAGCTTGTAAGAACAAAACAAACAAACAAAAAACCAAACCATGAATTTTACCAAATAAGGTAAAGCAGGTTAACAGGTTAAAATTCCAAATCCTTTTTATTTGTCTTTGGTATTTTCTATTTTTCTTTTTCTGGTTCAAATTCCATCTAATCTGCTTGTATAACAAATCAGATGAGATTGGTAAATAATGAAAATTTAGTAATTGGAATAGTGCCAATTTATTGATTTTCATTCTCAATTCCTGGATTTTCACTGACAGAAATATTAATTGATATTTGACTGTATTTATAAATTGTTATTTTCTATCAGCTTCTCTTCTTTAAGTCAGGAATTCTTCCATGCGTTGTGGTTGTTGCTATTCTCCTTAATTTAGTTCTCATGGAATTAGAAGATAACGGATTTTTAAATATCTTTGTTATTTTTTTCTGCAGATTTAAAAGCTAGAAACTATGTACTTTTAGTTATTTAATTTTTTTATTTTTCAATATGTAATTTTAAAAAATAAAATTGACATTAAATAAAATATTTGGTTATATTATTTTACAATTTTTATAAGACAGCTACTAAATTCTATATCATGATTAAATATTTATTTGACCAAAATCAAAAAATCAGACAAAATTGTTCTAGAGTATTTCTATTGCTGAGTGTGTAAATACAGTAAATACTTGATTTTGTCATAGTAAAGTCTGCATACATCTTGAAATACAGTTAAAAGCAAAAGTTGTAAAGTTGGACTGCCTGAGTTCAAATTCAGACACTAAAAATTACTAGCTTTGAAAACATGAATAAAATACCTAATCTTTTAACCATTACTTTTATTATGGGACTATGGGAAAAATAATAGTGCCAAAACTCATAGTTCATTATGAGGATACATTGTGATTCATGCAAAATGACCAGCAGGATTCCTGACAATTTGTGAGCTCTCAATAAGTTTTTTTACATTTAAGTTCTTCAGTGTTTTTTTAAAGTTATGATTCAATTCCTACCATCTTTTAGATTGATTAAAAGATATCATTTATTGAGTTGTGCTTACTCAATGGTGGTAACTATTTGTATTACAGATATTCCCATTGCCACGTGCATTTTTGTATCTAACAGAAGCAGACCATAGGGATGCTTTTCCATTCCAGGCAACATTCATGCTTCTTCTCTTGTGGGTAGCCTAAGAGTTTTCTCAGTAAGTACTGGAAACTTTAAAGGATGCATAGGCTTACTGTCATGAAAACACCAAATTAACTTTTGATATGAATGAGAATTTTAGAAGAAAAGTTTTATTGGAGAATATTTATTTAGTACAACACTGTTCAATGTTGGGCTAATATGGATTGCTTTTTTTTTTTTCAAATTAAATATATAAAATTTTAGAGCTATAATTTCACTTTTTATTTACATGCCCTTCCATGATGGTTTCATTATATTTAATTCTCATGTTAAATGAATTAATAGATTTAATTAGCAACTACATTTGCATCATTTATTTGTAACAATGATTCTGAATATTTTACATGCAATGATATAAATTAAATAATATAGAAATCATTTTTTATTTATATTCAAGCAATCATTTCATTCTGCAAGGCATGTTTCACAATTTTCTTTTTATATTTCAGAAAAGAATGAATTATAAGATCTGAACAATTATATGCCATCTTTTAAAGAAATTTTAAGTGTAATAGAAACTGAATAGAATACAGGGATACACAGGATTCACAATTAACAGTGTAAATGTTTTTGTTATCTAGGAGTGAAACATTGTTTGCAAATAATTACATTTCTATAACTATCATTTTATGGGAGAAAAGTTGTCTATTTTGCCATATTCTTGAAATTTATAGGGTAGTCTATTGCAAGGGCCTTCTGTACATCAAGTGCCTCTCATTGCTATCCTAGTTCAGAAGTAACTTCAATCTTAATGTCTGCTTCTGCTCAATTTAATACCTCAATTTCTAACTAAGTCAGAATGACTGAGAGTTAAGTAAAATTGAAGGCTATTCGCTTTAATTGAGACCAATTTTTTTTTATTTTGACAGAAGTTAAAATGCCTATATAATGTAGATATGATCATTATATACATTTATGAGATATACTATACTTCATCAAAAATATATACATAAAACCAGAGTAACAGGGACTTGCCTATGCTTGGAAAAATATGTGTGCATGTGTGTTTGTGTGTGTGTGAGAAACCATGTATGTGACAGTGCATGCATATGTTTATATATGTTATCTATAAACACGTTATATATAACATGAAATAGTCAAAATATATTTTATACATAACTGTTATATAAAAACATCTTGATTTATTTGTAGATCCTATAACTATATCTCATTTTTAAAACACGAAATAAAGAGTAATTCTTCAATCAAACAACCTGCCTTAACCCAAAAGCCTATGTCCTTTTTTTTTTCTTTCTTTTTTTTAACACCTACAGCACCTGGTTTTCCTAGGTGGTCTCTCATCCAAGTACTAACCAGGCCCGACCCTGCTTAGCTTCCGAGATCATATGAGATTGGGCACGTTCAGGGTGGCATGGCCATAGGCTGCCTATGTCCTTCTTAAAGGCAAACCATTGGAAGGATTTTCATGAAGACACAGGCCTACCTGCTGTCACCAGCACAATTTAGCAACGGACGGCAGGTTATGTAACACACAGTTATGCTTTTTATTCTCCAGCACATCATGTAACCTGTTTTGATATAAGCAAAAAAGAGCTGTTAATTTTTAAGTGAACTTTTTATTAAGGTAAAACAAAAATGCAAAAAGCGCATAAACTCATGTCCAGAATGATGCACTTTCTTAGAGTGTGCCTGTGATGTCAGCACTCGGCTCAAGAAACAGCGTTACCAAGTTCTCAGAAGTCTGCTGGTGTTCCCTTCCAGGGACCACTCACCCCAAAGTGTACTCACTCTCCTGATTTCCAACAGTACATAGTAGCTTTGCCAAAAGCAACTATTGATTTAACTACCTTTACTTATTATAAGGAGAGTTATGCTTTTGTAATAAAGCAAATTCCTCATCAATTAAAGCCAAAAAGAAAGATTCCGCAAGTAGCTAACAAGTAAGCAAGAACTAGGTTATAAAAGTTGAAAGCAATACTAAATATGCTAAATATTATTCATGTGGAACCTCAGACCTGGGAATCTGACCTCTTTGCCCTGTTTAAAGCTTTGTCCTCGACCTACTTTGACAGTGGTCATTGGGAGTTTGAAATAAGGAACTCAAATGCGTGGCTCCAGATAGAGAAGATAGTCTTAAGGGGAACTGTGGAATCTGAATTGTAGCAGCAATTGTTAAAATCCTTTATGTCTGGCTTTGGCCTTTGTAAATAAAATATTCACCTTCACTTTCTCCCAAGGAACATGAATAGCCCTGTATAGGCATTGGTAAATGAGCCATGGAGAATGAGGATGGGATCAAATTGAGTGAAATAATTTCAGCAGCTGGGAACTCTTAATAGGCATGTAAACAAGAAGGGGTTTGTTGTGTGTGAACGTTCTCACAGAGGTGTGTGAACCCTTATCTCTTCATGCTGGCTGCATTCGGAGCGGTTCGTGTTTAATTTGAAACAGTCTCCCGATGGTTCAGTTCAATCTGAAACTGTGCTCAGCCCATTATTTTATTATTTTTAGTTTAGAACAAAAGAAAACATTTTGAAATATCAGCCTTTTCAAGTCGATGGTTTACATAGGACACATCATATCACGTTCGAAGGTATCTCCACAGTATTGGGATACGTAGTTTAAGGGTTAGAGAGATTGCTTGTGATGCATTTTATTTGTGTCAGAGGTAAAAAAAAAAAAAAAAAAATAGTGGAATCAGCCTCAAGTTTTTCTGTAACATATGTAAGCTGTTTTCATTACCAGGTCTAGATGTCTCCTTTGTTTCCCTGGTCCTTGATCTCTTAAGGGGCCACTGTCAATGTATCTTCGTTTTTGTTTGTGAGGAAAATAAATGAAATAGACCTTTGATCCTTGCTTCCCAGGTCTCACTTTCTAGGGTTATTTTCCATTCCCCACCATCATTTTTCTAGACTTTTCAGTGCTTGTACCACAGGACTGTCTCCATTTGGAGACCTCCGATGCTTAGGGCACTATTGTTTTATATATGGTTAACAGAAAAGTGTTTTAATTATACAAGCTGTTGAGAGAATAACAGTTGTAGAATAAATAAAAGACATAAATAAAAATCTCTATGTCAGTGATTAAAATATTTATAATTGTATTGTATCATTCAACAGATATATTGGACAAAACTCACGATTAACTGAATGCATAAGAAATTATAAGAGAGAGTACTACTTTTAGTGCCCTGTCAATTAAAAGTTATTCATTCCTTCAGAACAAACTAATATACTGTTTTTAGTGATTTTAAACATGTTAGAATTTAGCCCCAATTGCAGAGATTTGACAAAATTAAGTTTAATGCTCACTTCATTTTTATTATCTCCACTCTGATTTCTCTAAAGGCTAAGAAAAGAGCAGGAAAAAAACTAATCAAATAATTTCAATTAGTCAAATCAAATGTATAAAACTAATTAATACAAAATCATATAGGTAAGCCAATATAAACTGTGTGAAACCAAAATGAAGTAATCCTCTTTCTGGATTACTGATTTTGATTTTAATCAAAGTTCATAACGAACAAGAGTCTTCAAGGAAAAGTGGCCTGGGCACCAACAACATACTTTTTATGAAGAGGATTCTAACAGGATGAGAGCGTGGCTTTGGTTCTGTTTGGGGTGTAATCGTGTTCTTCAGAAGTCTACAGTCCCAGTGAATTATAGCCACAACACCTCAGGAAGAAATAAAAAAAGGCAACTTGTAATCTACAGCATGTATGTGGAGAAAGAAATGGCTCAGGGGAACTGAGTAATTTACTTCTGGCCAGAAATAAGGAGCGGCACTAACATTTCTAAGCTTCTCATGTCCTATTTTTCTCATCAAAAACCATTTCCCAAAAACTAATTATGATAGAAACATGAATCACAAAGTTCGCCCTGCTTTAGACAATGGGTTATGTGGTGAAGATGTAGCAATAGGATAGCCTGTCAAGGAAAGATCAGCCAGTACAAATAAAATCAGCAAGTAGCACAGATGTTCTGTTATCTCTTCTTGCGGGACAGGGCGGACACGCTGCAGTTCCAGGGCCAGATCTGGCTGCCGCCTGATTTTGTAAATAAAGTTTTGTTGGAGCGCAGCCACTCCACGCGTTTATGCATTTACCCGGGCTGCTTTCATGCTTCGGCCACAGGAATTGCGATAAAAGCCATATGGCCTGCAACGTCTGAATCTTTACTATACTATCTGGCCCTGTAGAGAAAATGTTTCCAACCCCCTGTTTTATTTTAGAAAGTAAATCTCACGCCACATCTTTAATTACATGAATCATGCTTACACACTCTGACCGATTAATTTTGTTTGTACTTCTTTATTCAGTACCTAAATCCAAATAAACCTCTAATAGTAATAGAAATGATAACTCTCTACATATATTTGTTATCTAATAGGTGCCAGATAATGTACTACATTGAGTATTGTTTTAAGCTGCTAAGTTTGTGGTAATTGGTTTCACAGCAACATTAAACTAATAGAGCAGGTAATTCCTATTTTGTTGATAAAAACCTTGAGGTGCCGGGAGATTAGGTAATTTTCCCAATGTGTCACAAATGGAGAAGAACAGAGCCTGTGCTATAAGTACCTCCTACCAGGTCGACCTTACCCTAAACTTTGGGGAGTTTTGTGGTGTTCCTTGGGAAAGTCTCTTCCAGAGTGATTTTCTGTCCCATAGTGTCGATCTGGATTTCTAAGAGATTAGGGGAAAAATGGAAAATATTTTACATTTTAACTTGGTGAAAAGAAATGTTGGAATGCATTTCAACTTCTTTTCTTCTGAAAGATTGACCAAGATATCATATTTAACGTTAGAAGAAACAAACATCATTTAACACATGGAAAATATTTTACATTTTAACTTGGTGAAAAGATATGTTGGAATGTATTTCAACTTCTTTTCTTCTGAAAGATTGATCAAAATATATTTTACGTTAGAAGAAACAAACATCCTTTAACATGGTCTCCGTATTGTAAGGTAATTTCCTCGGGACAGGTGGCTGTCCGCAGTGACCGAGAGTGTTAGGGGTCACACCAGGACGGAGCAGAGTGCCCACAACATAGGATGCCACCAAATGCTGACGCGATGATTTGCATTCTTATTGTCATCACTCTTGATGATGGAGTTATTCATTTTCTCATAGACCAAAAGACATTGGTTCTTTTTGTTTCTCCAAGGTTATGTGTAAGTCCACCTTAGCTTTAATCCAAAAGTAAAAAAAAATCAGCAGTTGGATAAAGTTTGAAACATCAGTAGTCATATGCTGAACACACCCAAAATGCTGCTATCCATTGTTTGGATAGCATTATTAAAATATTAATAATTTAATAATGCTAACCTGGAGGCATTATTAAAATTATTGAATCCTTCGTTAAAATATTAGGTCGCCTCGTAACTATCCATGTTTAGGAGGATTTCAAGACTAAAGGGTAACAGAACATCAACGTTTAAATTGTGTCTTTTACATTTGACTCTTATAACAAGGACTATAAAGAAATGTTAAGCTGTAGGATAAGAGGAGCAAAGGATGACACAACAATCCGGAAAAAAAGTAATGTCATCAAACAATGTATAAAACAGAATATCAAATTCTAGTGGGCATAGGAGTGAGCAAAAGCCAAAACTTTGTCCTCATGAAGCTGATATTCTGGCACATGTAGTAAGTCTTACTTAGAATCCTAAATACTTTTTCAATGAAGGACTCACATTAGAGATTTAGAACTGACCATGACCTTTGACATTTTCTCAGTGTTACAATATCTGCCACGTCCTCTTTCTACCCTACTGCGTGACAAGGTCCGCAGATGGGGACAGAGGCTTCAAGGAATGCATCGTCAAGAACGAGGACGTGGCATGTAGGCATTATTAAAATTATTGAATCCTTCGTTAAAATATTAGGTCGCCTCGTAACTATCCATGTTTAGGAGGATTTCAAGACTAAAGGGTAACAGAACATCAACGTTTAAATTGTGTCTTTTACATTTGACTCTTATAACAAGGACTATAAAGAAATGTTAAGCTGTAGGATAAGAGGAGCAAAGGATGACACAACAATCCGGAAAAAAAGTAATGTCATCAAACAATGTATAAAACAGAATATCAAATTCTAGTGGGCATAGGAGTGAGCAAAAGCCAAAACCTTGTCCTCATGAAGCTGACATTCTGGCACATGTAGTAAGTCTTACTTAGAATCCTAAATACTTTTTCAATGAAGGACTCACATTAGAGATTTAGAACTGACCATGACCTTTAACATTTTCTCAGTGTTACAATATCTTTGCCTAGGACACCTGATATGATTTATTTGTCTCAAATAAAACAGCCACCTCTTTAAGCTCTAAGAAAAGTTTAAGACAACATATTTAAGAACAAAGAACAGTTTTGTTTGGCTCAAAACACTCTCAAATAGAGTGAATTCTCCTTATAATACCTGAATATTAGTTCAAGTTACTCAGTTTCTTTTCCTCAATTAATGCAGCTCTCTGAAAGGGTGCTCTAATATAAAGTTAAAGTTCACTGAGCAAGTCCACTGTATTATGACTAAGATGAGGAAGTTTTAGAACCTCAGTGTGTTTTTCCGAAGACTTGATCTTCTAAAATAGTATATAATAATTTGAATCTGTTTTCGTATCTTCTTTTATTCATCACGTCAAAAATTATACATTTAGTACCGTCAAAAAAATATACCATAAAAAATTAAAAAATACACATACCCAAAAAGAAAATGAGGCATCCTAAAACTATGATTTAGCTATAAGTGTTTTTCACTTTGTGATATAGATTTCTAGTTTTTTTCTAGTATTATAAAACACATTTAAAATGAGATTATGTTTAAAAATTTTAGGATAATTTAAAATGTAAAAATGGACAATTAATGTAATTTTCTTTAACAATTGGGAATGGCTGCTTGGTGTTGCACTGTATTGATGTTTAATAATTCAAGTTCATTGTGGAATATTTAAATTGTTTACAGTTTTTTGGTAATAATAACCAATGTTGAGGAAAACATCATTGTAACTGCCTTGGTATAAACCATGATCATTTACTTGGGATAAATTCTAAGAAATGTAATTATTTGGTCAATGTTATACACAGTTTTGAGATCTCCGTATGAATTGCTTGGAAATTTGTACCAATATAGAGTTGTGCTTAATATATAGCATGTTTTTAACATGCACCCTCAATAATACTAACTAGCTTTTAATTCTTACCTTGTTTTAATACTTATTAAGTTGAAAATGACACAGTATAACTCATTTCTAATTTTATTTCCTTACTTTTTAGTCAGTTTAAAGTTTCTCCATACTTATTTTAATCATTTTCATTTATTTTATGCAAAGTTCCTCTCATCTACTTTACCATTTTCCCTGTAGGGCATTAATAGTATTTTATTGATTTGCAAAATCCCTTTGAAGTTAAAGAAATAAATTATCTGTCATGATTTATGTATATTTTAAAATTATGTTTATAATAGATTAAAATGTGTAAGTAAAATATATCATTTTTAATGGGTAATTTCTGCATTTCATGTTACCATTTTTCTTACAAGAAGTCAATACAACAACAGAAATGATTTTAGGACAGTTCCTGGCAAATATCAAAGGTTATTTAAATATTATTTATTGCAATGATTCTCATTTTTATCATGGAGGAAATTGTTGCAGAAATATATTGTACAACTCATCCAAGGTCTCACAGCTTAAAATGTGTACCTAAGATACGAACTCAAGCTAATAGACACTATTTAATTACTAGAGTGAAATCAGCTATTTCTTTAAGGCATCTTAGTTCATCTTCGTGGGAAATATACCTAAAAATCAAGACCTGAGCTCTAGATGAACATATTGCTAATGGTGTGTCAGAACTAGAACATACACACAAACACACACACACACACACAGAGTTCTTCCTCACCTTTCACATTACATATTTGTTATCTTCCTTCTACATCACACACACACACACACACACACACACAGTTCTTCCTCACCTTTCACATTTCATATTTGTTATCTTCCTTCCACACGGAATCCCTGTTTCAAAGAATATCAATATATTTGCCTATGTGCTCTATCTAACATCACACACAAAGAACTTTCAGATTTAACTACATTTATACCACAACTATAAACACACCAAGTAATTCTTTGCCCTAAGGTCACACAGAATATCCTTAGATATTTGTCTTTAGATTATCTTTGTCCGCAGAGTGTGTACTGTCAGAAGGCTGTATCTAAAAGTTACTTAAATCCATTTTATTTCTAATGTATGTTATTAATTTGAAATATAGTTAGTTGTATTTGTTTTTATTCAGATATAATTTGGGGTTGATTATTTTGTCCTTTAGTATTTTATTTTTGACTACATGAAATATTAATATAGTTCAAAAGCCAAAATGATGTTTAAAGATACACTCAGCGAATTCTCAGTCAGCACTGTCGCATTATATGAAAACTGTTTCCTTTCGCTGCCTCTGGGTAATGATTTTCGTGATCCTGATTGAGTCTTCCTAGGGTGCTTTACCCAAAAATAACAAGTGCATACATTGCCCTTTTCTTTCTTCTTTTTATTTCCTTAGAAAATGGTGGAGTATGAAGCACTGTTTCCACTTTGTTTTTCACTTAGCATGTATCTTGGGAACCACTCCATGGTGGTTTACGGAGATTCCACATGTTTGTTTTTCCACAGGAATCCATTGTGTAAAATTGTCTCCAGTATTTGATTATGGCAGATAATAAATACATCAGTGAATAAATCTGCTCACATGACATTTTACGCTCGTGGAGCCATATCTTCCGTTAAGCCCTGGGCGTGGCATGGTGCCCTTTGTGGCTCTCACCAGTGGCGTGAGAGGCCCATTGCCCCACAGCTTCGCCAGCAGAAGCTCGTGGCAGGCTTTCAAATGTTTGCAAATTTCATGGGTGAAAGTGGTATCTTGAGCTAGATTTAACTTGTATGTCTCCTCATAAGAGTGAAAGTGAACATCTTTTAACATGTTTAAGGATGTTTTTATATATCTTTTTTTCATAAACTGTTCATTACTTTGCCTTTTTAGTCAGTTAAGGATTTAATCTTTTTTCCCCTCTGTTTTTAAGAGTCTTTTATATATTAGTTCTTTATCTGTGCTATATGTTGCACATATTTTTTCCATTATTTATTTATTTTACTTTGTTTAGGGTAGTTTTCCGTATCATTTCTTTTAAATGTGGTTGAATTTATTAATATTTTCTTACTGCATCTGGATTTTAAGTCATAAAGTTTTTCCCCCCCACAAATCAGTTTATAACAGAAATATAAGTTTTCTTCTAATAATTATATTAGCAATTCTCTTTTAAAAGCGAAGCAGGCTTTATAAATAACAGTGTTGGTTTTTCAAATGTAACCCAGGACTGTCCCAGGAAAACGGGAATATGTAGGTACTTGTTTACAGGTATTATTTTATTTAATTGTAGAGCTAACATCTACACGACTTATTTTCTTACCTAATGTTAGGTTAAAGCTATAGCTGTTCTGTTTCCTCAATCTAAAATATTTTATCATTTCAATATCGATGGTGATGCTGCACTATAAGGCAAAGAATGCTGTATCGCCAGATATTATCGTACTGTAAGGCAAATGTATATTAAGTATATTCTGCCCCTTAAAATTTCACTGATTAAGGAAGGATTGAGGTACAGCATTTATTTATTCTGCCTAAGAATTGAACTCCAAGTTTTTACTTTTACTTAATCACTAATAATTATTACTCTGTAAAAAGAAATGATTAATCATTTTAATTACAAATGCAATAGTAGATTAACCTTGTTGTCATCAGTTTTTTTTAAAAAAAACCTCAGAATAAATGAAACCATCTCCATTAGAACCCAATTAATTTCATTGGAGAAAAGGAAATTAATTCCTACAGAGAGTATAATTTCTGCTGATGTTTTGCCTATGTTATTTCAATTAAACCTCCAGAGGGCTCCATATATTCCTCATTACTATCTTTATTCAACAAGAGCAGAAACTGAGACCTAAAAGTCAGCTAATCTGCCTAAGGTAGAAAGTTAGAAATGAAGTGAGGCTATCCCCTCGAGACTGACCACTCCAAAGACCTTGCTTTTCCACAATACTTTGTGGCCGCGAACGAGAAACAAATTGCTGTTTTCTAGGAATTTCTCAGAATGTACGATTTTTACTTGTTTGACTTGTTTGTTAGTTAATAATGTAGCTAACTCCCGTGATGCCCAGATTATCACTGTACTTCACACCCAGTTTAAAGGTGTACCCCATGTTCCCGTGAAACGAAGCACAACAAACAGAGGAAGCAGGTTTCAGTGCAGTCATGCAGATGTATCTTCCCGGATCCACTCTCAAGTGGGCGTTGGATATTCTCATGTGCAGGGATATATGCCTCCTTAATTTAGATTCCCCCCATTTTGCTGTCATCCTTACAAGGGATGTGTGTTCTTGGAACATGGAGTTTCTTTAAAGGCTTCTTTCAGTAGACCATTGAGAGATGGACTCGCTTCTTCTCAGGGTCTGAGAAATTAAAGGACACGCATAGCCTCGGGCCCTCATTTTGAAAGCACTATCCATTCCTTATAAAATGACAAAAGACGCAACAAAGCCAACCTTTTATTTTCCCACCTTGGCCTTCGATCTATTTAGTAATGCCGTGACATTTCTATCAGGTTTCTTCCATTGGGCTCTTTCAGAACACAAATAAAAGAGTGAATACAGGAGCTGAGCTTTCTCCCATTCAACTTTCAGCTCTGTTAGCTTTCAATACCAGAAATGTATTTAAAACTGGATAAGGTTTGTTAACTCTTATATACCACTGTCACTCATCCCGATAGAAAAGAATAAAACTATATGTGATAAGATTTGCAATTCAAATCAAACCGTTTCACTCTGAAAATATAGAGGGTTGTGAGTTGGGGCAGACAGGGAAAGCAAGAATTAGGTTTCGCATTTACCTTTAGTAATAATACTGCAGTTGGTGTTCATAAAACTAGTCATATAGTTTCGTATATTCTCTAGAGAAAATTACATAAAAGTGTCTTGATCAGGTTATGCTTTCCTATTTGATTCTAACTATGGAATAACATTAGCTTTTATAAAAAATAAGTATATTTCTGAACAAGTTTAGACTTTTAAAAGCATGAAAGCTAAAGAAATAAGCTGCTTTAAAAATTTTCAGAATATTTGTGTATTCTAAGTAACATGCTGTCGATTGCATCCATGTTTCACTCAACTTAGGAGATTCCTTAAAGCGGCAGACAAAGAGAGCTCAATGGGTATAATTAGAATCTTTCAAAACACGAAACACAACTAAACAAACAAAGACCAAACTCTTTTCATAACAGTAAAGCTAAACCTCACTGCCTGTCACTCAGATAGTATTATTTTAATAATTTTATAAAGAGCTTATTCCAACGACTGCAACTTACTTTAACTTGAAAAATAAACTCAACACTTTTTGAATAACAATTATATCGAAATATGTTGGATTAATTTAACTGATTTTAAGAAATTTCTAAAATGAAAACGGCACAATTAGTGTTCCAAGTCCTGTGCTTGAGTAGTGATTATGTGATATATTACAGGTCTTCAGGAAAAAATGGAGGGAAGGGAAACAGGATGAATTCAGTGTGTATCTACTGTGAAAATGGCACTAGGCTAGTTTCAGTAGAGATTTATGGGTGACTCAACATACAAATAATAGAGAAGAGCTTTGATATTGTGATGCTAAGTCCCCTGTATCTAAGAATTATCCACTGGACCCATCGGTGGTCTGTAAGCAGCCATGTTCATGCTGGATGACCCTTCCCAGCTGGAGCTGATTTGCCCAGCAGTAGACACCTGAATCAAGCAGAGCCAATCAGATTCTTTCTCCCAGGAGTTTGGAGTTTTGATCTCCTGAGCAATGTCTGGGTATGATTTGGGACTAAAGCAGGACTATGATCTTTCTAAGACAGGACAATATAGGACTTTCTATAGCCAGGACCCTTTAAACATCTTGTATTTCTGCCCTTTCTGAAGCTTCGTAAGTAGATCAGCTCCTGCATGGATTCCATGAGGTCGTTCAATTTTCTTTTAATAACGTTCCTAACTGCTCCCTCAAGTTCGTTTCTGCTACATGCAGCTGAAGGACCTTAGCAGAAAATCTTCCTTTTTAACCTTTCCTTGGCTGACCTCTTTATTTTAACCAAAACTTCAGAGAACATACGTACATCTCAATACAATGTTTTGGGTGCTGTTTGTATAGAAAATATATACATGTATGTATTCATCCCAAAATGATATACATATTTTTAGTGAACATTTATAAAGGCAATGAATTCCTAGTCGACTAAGATTTATGTAATCAGTGGAGACCATTCAAATAATTTTTCATGTAAACATTTGGTAAAGGGTGATTTGGCCTCTTCACATGTAGAAACAAAAGTGTCTGGCCTACTTTTCAAGGTTTTACCAGGTATATAAGTAGCAGTTGACAACAGGAATATAGAACACATTCTAAGGGAAAATATATGCACAGAGTAAAGAGAAGTGGGCCGATGATGGAACCTGTCATCAACAATTAGGGAGCAGGCAGATACGAAAGAGCTCAAGCTATAAACTGAGAATAAATAGTATGGCATGTTCAGCATCTTAGAAATTAAGAGTGTCTTCATTTTTAATTTATCCATTGCTTATAGAATAGAATCACAGTATCCTTCATGATTCAAACTGTTTCTCCCAATTCTCATTTTTTGAAACTGAATAAGTTTTGGTGCATTTGTTAGATATCTTTCAGTATCAACTCTAACTGTATGTTAAATAAAATTTTGTGAAACAATAGATTCAGGAAACAGTAGATTAAGCACATGTAGTATTCTTTGGGACTTTGAAGACTAGTAGATGAAAATTTATATATTTGAAAAAAAAATCTATATATATACTTTTATCTGAAAACCATTCACGTGCCATAAACAAACAAACAAATAAATAAATAAAAAGATACAATACTGGGCAGTCTAAATTATAAGTTATGAATTCATATAGAAATAAATTCTATTCTTAAATTCTTATAAAATAAAATGAAAAGCCAACTGAAAGGTCTTGATCCCAATTCCCATTGTGGGCAGTGTGGATTTCCCACACTAAGCAAGCAATTCTCTGGACATCAGGGGTGTATCCTACAATTCAACTCAATTCTGAGTATTTACCTAAATTCTTATAAAATAAAATGAAAAGCCAACTGAAGGTCTTGATCCTAATTCCCATTGTGGGCAGTGTGGATTTCTCACACTAAGCAAGCAATTCTCTGGACATCAGGGGTGTATCCTACAATTCAACTCAATTCTGAGTATTTACCCAGTGACAGCATCAGATTCCATAAGTTAAAGGTTTAGTCCATAAGACTTCTCCCTTCTTCAAATCCAGTCAGTCTCAAATCCTGGTTGAGCTATATGCTTCTTACCTATGAGCTATAGATCAGAGATTCCAAACACCCCCCTTGGGTTCTATTGATTTGCTAGAGCAGCTCATAGAACTTAGAGACACATTTCACTTACTAGATTATTGGTTCAATATAAAAGGATATAACTTAATAAATATAAAAGGATAAAGATGCATAGGGCAAGGTATGAGGAAAGGGCACAGAGCTTCCATGCCCCATTCAAGTACACTGTTCTCCCCAAATCTCCACGTATTCACCAACTGGGAAGCTTTCTGAACCCCATTCTTTTGGGTTTTTATGAAGGCTTAATTCCATAGGCATGATTGATTAACTCACTGGCTATTGGAGATTGATAGATTTGACCTCTAGTCCCTCTTCCCTCTTTTTTCCCAGTAGGTCAGGGAGGTGGGATTGAAAGTTCCAACCCTCTAATGACAGTATTGATTCTCCTTGCAACCAGCCCATTCTGTCCCAAGGTGCAGTCCAAAGGTCACCTCAATAACAATAAAAGACACTTTCTTTGCTCTTATCACTTAGGAAATTCCAAGAGTTTTAGGACCTCTGTGCCAGGTACAGTAGACAAAGACCAGATACATATTTCACAGCATCACACCTACCCAACCCTCTTTATGGCTATTTGTGGCCAAGTGACTAAGCTGTTAACAAAAAGAGGTGTGAACAAAATGACTTACGTAAATTCTGGATTACACTTTAAAAGAAACCTGCTTGCACACCATTTCTCATTCTAATAGTTTACAATGAACATATACTGCTGGTAAGCCATTGTTAACCTTGAGAATGAGAAAAATATCCTAGGATGTGTAGGAGCCACAGATGGAATACGCCTGCATGCTGGGTGGGGAAGGCTGTCCTAACCACGGGGACTGTTCACCAGCTCAGACCTTCATGTAGGAACTCTTTCTCTTCCTTCTTGAGAGGGGGCTTGCCCACAGAAAATATTCTTATTTGTCCTAATCATTTAGGTAGGAAACACAGTGGGTTCCTGGCCTTGCTTATGCAAGCACATATAATCCTGCAGTTCAGGATTCAGAAATAATTGCCAACAGCAATTAGCCCATTCCTTATAAACCAGGTTGTTCGTACCATTAATAAATTTAATTATGGGTTACCCCATTCTAAAACTTCAGTTGCAACATTTGTTAAGTATGAAGATCATTATCTGTGTACAAGAAATATTTCCATCTACACCACTTTTCTCTGGAAAAGTAAGTAGTTCCTTTGGGAAAACAATCATATGTAAATACATATGATGAAATCGTCAGTGAACACATATACTTTTTGCTAAACGTGGAACATGTACAATTCGACACATAGAAAATTATGTACCATTTATTAGATTCAGGGCTGATGCCTAGCAAAACCTGAAGACAAAGAAGACCCTGGCTGGTTGAAATGGAAATTGTTTTGGAATCTGTAGTGTGTGAAGTTACTGTTTTATGAGCACATTAACGTTGCTTTATAATGAGTTGAAAGAAGGCTTATTCAATTTATGCTTGTCCACGTTATGGAATGTTTTGCATAAAAGGCTATCACAGCACTCCCCTTCCCCAATACAAAAACCATTATTCTATATTAGCAAAGACTTTTCAACTCAAATTTCTAGCTAAAAGCACAAATTTACATATACATCTCTTTCTCTTTTGTTTTGCATTTCCCTTATTTCCACAAGACGAGAATAATGTTTTTCTAAGACTGATGTACCATAGCAATAGCTTTTTAATATATCACTAAGGTTTACATTTAATAAATACATTGGTTGGAGTTTTTCAATCATTTTTAAAGCAACAAAAGTGTGTAGCTACATTTCTTCCTCCATTTAAAGGTCGGTTTGTTCGTGAGCAGTAGTAGAAATTATAGTTATGTAAAAGAGATGTAATAAGGAATAATGAATACTCTATATACATATAAAGTTTCTGAATATTCTACTCTTTAATACCAGAGACACATTTTTAGGTAGTGCAAAAGAAAATGCTATTTTTAGTCCTTACAGCATTTGCATGTTAACTTATTTCCTTTCTACTGTAACATGGACAGATTATACAGACATAACTATTTTATAGTAATATATTATTTTTTGTGAGGGTGTTCAATAATATAGAATGTTTTTTAAGCATAGTTATCTCTCTAAGTTACAAATAAGGGATAAAGCGAAGCATCATTAAATTATTAACAGCTCTGGGGAATGGAAGAGGAATGCATCGTGTTTTATATTTTAGCTGCCTACATTATTTTCTTAATTTACTCAGTGCCCAAAAGCATGTAATGAGCACTACTATTCTATAGACACTGATCTATACCTGAAGATGTAGCTATAAACAATAAAATGAAATTCACATTT
The DNA here is from genome assembly GCF_000325575.1 of Pteropus alecto. Lineage (NCBI taxonomy): Eukaryota > Metazoa > Chordata > Mammalia > Chiroptera > Pteropodidae > Pteropus > Pteropus alecto. The sequence goes on along the minus strand of NW_006440645.1, from coordinate 6,669,807 downwards.
CTCATGGAACTGATATTCTAAGGGAATATGGGCAGCTCACTAAGATACTTTAGGGAAAAGTAGTGTAAGTAAAATAAATCAGGCTAATAGAGCCACTAGTTAGTTATACAAGCTTAGTTAGATAGGACTAGAGAAAGCCTTTTTGAGGAAGAAATATTTAGGCTGAGTGACGAAATACAGGCAACCATGACAAACTCTCCAGGAAACGCATTCCAGGCACAGAGAACAGCAAGTGTGAGTGCTCTGAGGATAAGCATGCTTGTGCGTGGGAGGAGGTCAGAGAGGGCCCGTGGCGATGCACAGCAGCTGGGGTGGAGCTGAGGTCACGTGAACAGGCACGAAGCGGACTAAGGAAAGCAGCTTACGTACCATGGGAGAGAGTCGGGGTTTTATTCTAAGAGTCTCTTAAAGTAGAGCAGTTGTTTGTCCTGAAGCCTGTCTTTAAATTTTCATTCTGGATACTGTGGGAGAAATTTCTGTAGAGAAACTTATAAAACTTTGCCAGTGATAAAAGTAAATAATACATATATGAGAATAGACTTCCACTTTGCCCAAGATGAAGCCACAGAGAGTAGATTTATTGTTTATACCAGAAACAATAATTAAAAAAAAAAAAAAAGACAAAAATCTATGAAACTGGGTTTCAGGACATTGGACGTGAGGTAACACAGGGCGATGACCCCTGAGAGAGAATGGTCTGAGCCATGGAATTGCTCACATTGAGGTCACAGTCTTGAGTTTCTGGGCTGCAGCACAGAGAGGAGCCAGACGGGGCACAGTGGACCCCATTTGCTAAGGAGCTGTGTGCAGGCTCCTGTCTATTGCACCACTAAAGGTTCACTACAGTGACCTCCCTCCCAGTCTTCATAAGTCTTGATACTCAATGCACGAAGCGCACATGTCTTACCCAGGTCTCCATCTCTCGATGTCCTGCCCAGTTGGCATGATGGCATTGATATCAACGATCAGTGTCATATTTTGGGTAGTCAGGTGGTCCAGATCTCTTTGTACTATTTGGTGATGGAAGGCAGAGTATTAACATAACTCTGAGGAAAACTATATTTTCGTTCATCTCACTAGAATGTGAGCTGTTGTCATTCTTTTTTAATTGGAATGGAAAAAATACTCTCACCAGCTAAATGGTGGTTAGGCCATGTAACTGAGGCCTAATTTATCTGCTCTCGCAAGAAACTGTGTTTGGCACAACAGTAACAATTGGAGATGTTACTTGATTGGGCCTGCAGTAGTCGAAACTCCTTCTCAAGGCCCTAGCCAGTTTCTCCAGGGGCCAGACTGGCAAATTAAGTGCACATATGATTGGAACTATCACCTCTGAACTCCTTAGGTCATAATAGCAGTGGAGAAACCCACACCCCCTCCAGCCTGCACAGCCCGAAAGGTGACGCAGATTTCCGTGACACGCCTCCAAGGTCTACTGTTTCTGGTCGGCTCTAATGCCTGAGGGTGTGGTCAGGCAGTGGCACTTAGCTTTCAGGTCCCTTTTTATTGACCCCAGCTTTTTATTCTCTCCTTGTAAAGCACTTATTGAGTTTAGCCCATTCAATGCTATTTTTCTTAATTTTACTATAGTAATCCCCTCTTATTTGCAGGAGAAATGTTCCAAGACCCCCAGGGGATGCCTGAAAATGCAGATAGTCCAGAACCCTATATATACTATGTTTTTTTTTCCTATGCATAACTTTGGTAAAGTTTAATTTATCAATTAGGCACAGTAAGAGATGAACAACAATAGGACAATTCTAACGATATGCTGTAATAAGTGAGGTGAATGTGGCCTCTCTTCAGTAATTTTTATATTTTTCAGTCCAAACCTACTTCTGAACCTGTGCGACCGTCCTTTGCTCCCAGCAGAGGGGTTGGCGCCACCCGTTTCAGGGCACCCCGGGCGGACGTCTCTTTAGGCCCGATGCCTTCTGCACTATACACTGCTGTCGCTCGGAACACGTTCTCCGCGTCTTCCACCCACAGATACGATGCCTTTCCCGCTTTCACTGGGCACTTGTCACGCGCCGTGGCCCTTACTTTGGCAGTTTGAAGTGCGACCGCAAAATTAACTCAAATTCCTCTTTTGCTTTGTCACAGTGTCTCTGACAGAAGCTTCATTGCTGCCGCAGATCTTAGCCACCTCGGCATAGGACTTTTTGCTTTTCCCTTAGGTCGTAAGCTCTCACCTTTTCACTGCAGGGCAGCGCTTTACGGCTTCTCCGTGGCGCGTCCGAGTCGCGGCATCACTGCTCTTGTGCGTCGAGGCCATTGTGAAATAAAATAAGGGTAGTCGAGCCCGCGCACCCTGATATCGCGACAGTTGATCCGGGAATCCAGCCGCGCCCTGCGCGACGGCTTGGCGGGAACGCCTGCGGCGTGCGGACGCGGGACGGCGTGAGGCACGGCCCGGGCGCACGCTCCAGGTTCCTCAGAACAGGTGAGCGGTTGACAACTTACGAATCGTTTATTTCTGAAAATTTCCATTGAATAGTTTGGGGCTGGGGATGACTGAGGGTAACGGAAACCGCTCCAGACGAGCAAAAATGCAGCTGGCGTGCGGGGCAGGGGGCGGCTACTGTCTTCCCTCCACCTGTGTTCAGACAAGTGAGAAACTGCGCATTCCCCTTCACTGGTACGTTATGCTGAGTCACAAGTGAATTTTTAACACCGAGGTCCACACCGCGTGCCAGGGCATCTCCTGTGCTTCCCTACCACAGGTGACGAGGTCCCGAATGCCAGCTGGTGGCCCATCTGATTGCTCGCTTTCTTGGGCCACTCCTGGCATCAAGTATCACAGGTTTGGGTCTCTAGGAAGCAGACTCTGGGATGAAGTGACATTGGCTGATGTCTCGGGAGAGCCCTAGAAATTCACACTTAGGGAACGGAGGTGAAGGAGGAGATGCGCCGTCGCACAGGTCTGCCGGCCCAGCCGTCCCGCAGGGAGCTCTGCGGGTGAGAACAGCCCCGTGGAGTCCTGTCGCAGCTGTGGGTTACCTTAGGTTACCACCCAGCACGTCCCAGGTCAGCGGAGGCCTGTTTGTTCGATCTTCATATCAGTCATGTTAATGACACAACCAGCTCAGAAGGCTGGGCGTTTCCACTGCTGCCTCCAGCAGCCACTGCATACGATGTGACTTGGATAAGACGGCTGTGCTGCTGAGGACCGCCTACTGATGGCACTCTCAGCAGCCAGGGCACCAGACTCTCCCTCGAAATGACATCTCTGTTCATTCAGAACAACTGTCACTGGTTATCGTAGGTCCCCAGCGAGTACTTCCTGAGTGGGGAGAGTTGTCGTTTGTCTGTTTTTTTTTTCATTTTCACATCAGTTATAAGCGTGGCTGACTTGGTGGCCCCAGGGTCTCAGCCCAGCTGGCACAGGCCTTGAGTCGCGGGAAGTACACTTTGGTCATCACCATCTTGGGACGGAACACTTCTGATCCTGATGTGGCGTGGGGGTGTCTTCACCTGGCACCGGGTGGATCTGTGGGTGCCGTTCAGCTCACGGTGGTTTTGGTGACCGGCCCAAGGCCCCGGGGCTAGACGCCCCCACCTTGAGGTCTCAGGGCGTCAAGTGGCTTCTGCCCAAAGAGCCCCACACTGCTCTCTGCCTGGTCAGGCCTGGCCTGTGGGCAGGAGGCCGGGAGCAACTACTGTGCTCCTGCTGGTGCTTGGCCAGACTCTGCTTGAGCACGAAGCTGAGGCTGCACTTTGCGCAGAGGGAGGCCTCGCCCCGGGACGGAGCTGCCGGTCCCTGTGGTTGAGCAGTTAGTTACTCCTTCAGCTGTAGCGCTTTTCACACTCAGGACTCCGGAAGGGGCGCTCACCTGTCTGTGGGGTGCAGTGCCCTCGGAGCCAGGAGCACGCCAAGATCTTGTTGCATCCAAGATGCTGGTGGGGCTGGCTCCACACAAAGCCTGCTGGTGCCTGGCCAGGCGCCACTACCTCTGTGTGCAGCCCTTCCCATGCTCCAGATCCAGGTGTGGTAGCGAGGGAGGCAGGAGGGGGCCTTTGCTTGAGGGCCTTGTGGCAGAGGCGAAAGGATCCGCTCCTGAAGGCTTCCCCAGCTGAGCTGAGCAGGCTGCGTCTGATTGAGGCCACACCCCGTGCTGCTGCTCCAGGTGTTGCTGCAGCCAGCAGGGCTTCCTGCAGCCAGTGCCTGGAGGAGGGTCTTCTTGGGCCTGGGGAGGGGGCATTGGGGGAGGCATGGGGCTCGAGACCCTGGACGCCATGCTCCCCATCGTCACCTGCGTCTCCCTTCTCACACGGTCTCGCTGCTCTCCACGCGGGAGCTGCTTTTCTACTTGTAAAGTATGCGTTTTGGGGGCTCGAGCTCATACCACCACCAGGACCTTTTAGAATGTTGACCTCCGCCCTGTGCTTGAATCTCTGTATCTGTCGAGAAGGGAAACGGCCTTCGCTTCTAGTGCCGGGTCTTTCAGAGGGGCGGGACTCACCTGGGACAGGCGGTGAACTTCAGGAAGCACGAGTCTCTAGCATGTGCCACAGGCCTCCCAGCACCGACTCCCAGAGCGCACACGCCTGTGCACTTCGGCCTGTGTTCCTGAGTGTGTGTGCTTGTGTGTGAGGTTAAGCATGTGTCACACTTCACACAGCCACAGCTCCTTTTGCATCCTGGCCTCACCCTTGCATCCGCTGAACCAGATCTGTCCAGTTTCTCTTACCAGTCCTCCCTGGAGTTTTGACTTCATATGTGGCCTCGTTTTACAACCCACTCTCTCACCTCCTACCCAGTGTGTACGTACACCGACACATTACATCCTGTGTGGTGTATATCTGAGCCCCCGTTTGTGTGCGTGTGTTTATTACTTCTTTATTTTATTATGGGACTTTGAAGATCAGACTCTAACCAGATCCCTGAAGTATATGTTCCCCAGTCTTTTCGTGACCGTTAAGAGTCCTAGGATTGGTTGGCATATAATGGGCTTGTTTGTTCCAAGCAAAGACAGAAGCACTAGAGGGAACCATTGTCCACCGTCACAGACCAGGCTACCACAACTTGATTCATATACTAGCCCTAAAGTGCGTGCAAAGCAAACTGTCGTCAACATGAGTATGTTTTGGAGAACAACTGGTTCCCTGTGAATCTGGTGAGTCTTTAGTCGCATAGATGAGCAGAGGGGGCCGTCGCTGCCCGGCTGTGACTCGCTCCTCGCCGTGTCTCACACCGTGCGGCGATCCAGGCTGGTTCGCACCAGGATGGGGTATTCAGTGGAGCAAATGGTTTGTACTAACGTCAAAGTCTTATTTTCTTTGGCACTGACTACTTCAAGATTAGCATCTGAGAACACAATCCTTCTCACCTGAGGTTCTGTTATTCTCATCATATTTGTTCCTGATTGGCTGATGCAGATATCTCCAGTGGACTTGAGCAGGATCTGTGGCCTGTTTCTTTGTAATTTCTCTCCTGGTGTGAAGTAGAAAAGAGTCTCTGGTGTGGAGAAAAGAACTTTGATGTCGTAAATATAAACCCCTATACAAAGGCAAGCCATTCCTTTTCTTGTTTATTTGATTTGTAAAATAAACATAATACTGATGGAATGCTACGTAATTATCAAAATAACCCGCTATGTATTAGTGGTTATCAAACTACAGGGAAGAATCCTCTGGAGAGTTTATGTAAAATGTAGATTTTTGGAATGACTTCTCAAGACTCCAATTTAGTAGGTTGGGTGGGGCTCAAAAATCTGCATTTTAACAACTGTGCTAGGTAATTCTGATGCAAGCAGAGAGCAGTCATCACTCAGAGAGTTACTTCAAATGCTTTTATGTTTATAAGTTGATTGAAATCATTAGAAGAAAGAAATCTTGCAAACAACTGTGCATAACATCATAATTTTGAAGATGATAAACTAGAATCACAGCATTAGAGACAGTCTCAATGTCATTTGCAGATGATAAACTAGAATCTCAGCGTTAGAGAGGGTCTTAGCGTCATCCACCTGAAGTCATTGCCGGAATCCGAGCTCTCGCAACACCGCCTGCTCACTGGTCCGCAAATATATGCAAGGTTGGTTTGACAGAACTCGGATTCAAATGCCTCACTGAATTCAGTAAATTTTACTACGATGCTTACGCAAAAGTCGAATCTTTTGCGCTTTAGATGATTTGTGTGTTTATGTTGATGTAAACATATTGACAGATTCTTAATTTTCTGAGTGATACTTTGATAGGCAGAAATATTTTTGTTTCTATAAAAGCTTCGCATGTGAAAAAATCTTGCTGTATATGTTCTTTAGTGACCTTTTGGAGATACAGATAGAATTGCCTTACTTGCAACCTGAAGGTTAGAGAAAAAACATAGATGTAGGAATCTAACTAAATTAACCCAAATCTACTTGGACTGTGTATGTTCTCTCTAGAGATTCTAAAGAATTTTTAAAAGATGCAAAGGGAACTTATCCCTCTTTTCAACTTCTATCCTGGTAGATACTGTGGTTTCTCTACATAGACAGTGAAATGTAGTTTTAACATATGGCCCATATGCATTTACAATTAAAATGTTCAATGTCAAGTACTGGAGATTCTTTTTTTCCATAAATTACTTTGCGTTTTTCTTGGTTTTCAAAGCTGAGAATTTTTGGAAACTATCATTTGAGTGTGTATTTCATTAGGGAATAATATTTTTGGCCCGAAGTTCTTCTTATTGATGTCAATTCTTGGCATATACTAAAAGTAGAAAAGTGAAAATTGCTTAGCAGCTGTATATATGAATCTGGGAGAAAAAATGTAGGCAGTAAACCATGCTGGCATGATCATAGAGTAGAGCGCAGAGTAAGCAGAGAGAAAGAATGTAAAAAGAAAGTGCACTAGGCCATTTTAGAATTTTTAAAAATCATGATAGAGTTAATCTTTGAACTGATTGCTAACTTACATATTTACAATTTGTCTTAGAAAAAAGATCACTTAATCTCCCGAGTTAGCTGTGAGTTCTCAACCTTTTTGTACCAATCTTACTATCACTTTTCAACCTAGCTGCCCTGAAGGAAAACATACTAACAGAATGCTTATATCTGCATAATTCTTTCAGAAAAGTAGGCCTCTTCTTTCTGTTGTTTATAACAATTTCTATGAATATAAAGATTGTAGCGGTAGTGTCGAGTGTAAATTGTAATGCAAAGTCTTAGGAATTTTTATTAAATTTTACTGAAGCAACTGGATGCCACTACAGTAAGAGAGGAGCAGAGGCTGATAAAGGAGGGGCAAGGTTTAGGAGTGCGGCACAGGATAATCTGAAGCACAGAAGCGAGGATTAAGGGCCTGGCATTCAGGAAGGGTGATGGCCCAAAGATGGAATGAAAATTCTGTCTCTCTCATCTTTGCGGTAAAAGTGAATCTGAAATTTTAATTTTTAAGCTGTGTTAATATCTCCCAAATCAAAAGAGTAACGTGAAATTCTTTTCTTGTGGATTCCAATGAGATTATAGATGCCTTTCTTAGCTTTGAATTCTGTCAAATAGGAACTTGATTCTTTTTCCCCTTCACTTTGTTATATCCTGTTCTTTCTCCAGGGGTCAGCTTAAATGCCACTTCCTTGATTCCTAGAGTATGTAATGTTCCCCGTTTTTTACACGCATACTGCAATGTATTTTTGCTGGCGTAAAGTTCACCATACTTCCTTCTAATTAATTGCTTAATAACTGTCTTTCTACCTACATCGTAAGCTACAAGAAGGTAGGGAACACATCAGTGATAGTAAATATTCAGAATGTAACACTTTACTATACACCAGTTAAGTGATCAAAAAATATTTGTCATATTGTCTCTAGTTGGACGCTCTACCATCACAAATCTTTTCTCAGGACGTCTCTTTCCTCCCTGGCCTCAAATTTTAGATATTATAATCCTACATTTTTTTTTTTCTTTTTAGGTTAGACCAAATTGTCCCAAAAATACATGCTACAAAAACTAGTCTTAAAAGATATTCTGTTGTTTTATGCCTCCAGATCTGTGGCAATTTGTTACGGCGGTCTCAACAAATTATATAAGTGCCTGTGTAATATTGAGACCATCATAAGACATGTGAAAGTCATTATTTTTTATATTAATATGAAGTATGAGTATGGTTTTTTTTTATTAATTAGTGAAGCTGAAAAGCCAGGGACACTGGGTAGTATTGATGTTGGATGCTCACTAAAGAGAAGGAGTATCAAAGAGGAAGCGAAAGATTTTGCCTACATTTTATTTTTCAACCTAGAAGGAATTTTCTTGGAGAAAAAAGTGTATTTTTAGAGAAATATTACTGGAAATCAATATTAATGGTAGCTATAACATAATTAAAAATAAAAATAAAACTAATCATTTCAAGTGTGTTACATAAATTGCCTCACTTAATTCTTGCAGTTACCCAGAAAAATATTATTTCTCTTCTTTTGTAGATGAGCAAGACAGTTTTATTATTCATAGGAGTGTTCGTAGTAATAATAGCAGTATTAGTAGCAGTTACTGCTCACTGAGAAGCTTCATTATGATATGTACACTGGTCGAAGCTTTTATGTGTATTTTCATGTAGAATCTTTAATTTTCAGGTAAGAAAAATGAAACTCAGAGAGGCTAATTAGCCCACAATGACACAGTTGGCAAGTTCCGGAATTGAATTTGAATGTCTTGTGACCTTTCTATTATGTCCTGACAAGTTCGTTTTAGCCCATGTTTACTTCTAAAGGAAAATCCAGGTAGCTCATTACATACACTGGTGTCACAAATGGTACAATGCCGGGGAGGGATCTCTGTTTTCTAGAGGAGGGTACCCGTTTATCGGAAACAAAGAAGTTGGGGGAAGAGGAACTAGAAGGACAAGGACTGGCCACATGCAGAGCACGAGAAAGGAGAAATTCAAGGTATGCTGGTGGAAATGGGCTAGGACGTTTAATGCTCCTTTTACAAAGAAAATATAGGATAATTGGTAACAAATTATTCTTGTGGCTATATCAGCAAGCTGCAAGGAGAAGGCATTTTCTTCCACCATCGAATGCTAGAAGAGAAAAATCTCAAAGGCTGTCTTTCGAGAATTATTGTTCCTTGTAATAGAGACTGTTGAGCATCTATCTGTGCATTTGCCACCACAGGATCAGCCAGGCCTTTTCCCTTTCTTAATTTTGCCTTTAATACTTAAATTTCCTCGTCTGTCTGTCTGTCTCTTTTCATTTCATTCTTTTTTTGCTTATTTAATCAACATTTTCCTTTTAAATTTCTTGGAGAAGATGATACAGATCACTTAATGTTAAATTTCTTACATTTTTGCTTTGACTTGAGTGCACGTTCTTGCTTTTTAATTTTAGCTCATAGTGAACAAGATGCATAACCAAACTAGGTTTAGAAGTTCTGTATGATCCTTAGAGGACAAGGAGTATTGTACTTACTCACATATGAACACATACATCAAATAAATGTATTTTTATTATTGCATTAGGGAAGAAGCTTATAGTGGACCGAAGTAGAGGCTATCAATCCTGCCTGCTGAAACTGGGTGACAGAACACCCCCCTTTCTGAAATGACAAATCCCTCACCTGTATAACACTACCTCTGTTTATAGGAGTGTAATTTAAATCAAACAGAATTCATCACAAAATAGAAATTGATGGAATCATTTCTGTGTATAATAATTTTTAGTATAAGCCCTAGTATTTGTTGATTATCTATCTCATTGATTTCTGAAGGGGATGACAATTTTTTCTTTGCATATCACAATGAGGAAAAACAAGTGCTTTGTATGATTTGCTTCATTTAACACAATCATTCCTTTTAAAATTGTGATTATGTGCCATACTCATAACTCAGCATACCACTGTGACTTGAAATAGGATAACTGGGTGTATTCAAGGGAGGGGGGGATGTTATGTAGATTGTTTTTCTTTATTTGAACTAAAAATTTTTTTTTTGAACTGTGAAATTGCCTGCTGTCCACTGACAAATTTTGGCAATATTTCTAATTACTGTCTGTGGAAGAAAACCTGTCCCCAGAGAGGTTACAAAAAAACAAAACAAAACAAAACACTGGCTTCATACCATTCTCTGCATTGAATGGAATTATTGGCAGTGAAATAAATTTGTATTATCTTAATTTGAAAAACACTGTTTTTTTCTCAATTTAACTTCAAAGATCTCAGCAGTGTCTGTATAACAATTTACATTTAAACTTGTTATGTGTGTCATATTTGGCTCTGATAATGAAGACACAGAAATCCACATATGACCTTCAAAGGCACTTAAAAAATTACACTCAATCCAAATCTCTTGGCCCTGCCAAACATTTATTTCTTTGCCTTTTCCATCTTCTAAACAATACCTTTGGAAAATCAATTAGTTCCTTAAGCTTCAGTTATGTCATATTTTATAAAAAGATTGTCTTCAACTGAATTATTCAGACACCTTCCAGCTCTAAATTTCTAGAAGACACAGCTGCAAATCATTCAAAACACATTGTCAAGCAGACATCAAAGAAATAAAGAAAAAGAGAGTTTACTTATACCTACCTTCCTTCCTTCCTTCCTCCCTTCCTTCCTTCCTTCCTCCCTTCCTCCCTCCCTCCCTCCCTCCCTTCCTTCCTTCCTCCCTCCTTCCCTCCCTCACTCCTTCTCTCTCTTTCTCTCTAGGACTCCCTCACTGGCCAACTGAAGAGAAAAATCTCCACATATAATAATTTTAAATAATTCTCATTGTTGAATATGTGTTCTATTATGTGATTTTGTCTGTTGCTTCCAATGTTTAGACCTTTGACTCTGCCTTTTGCCACAGGATATATAATTTTAAAACATTACAAACAATTATGTCCCAATTATCTTGCTGTAACAGAGAATGTTTATTTCTTTGTCTTCTTAGGCAACTCTAAGTTAATTATTATAAGTATTTGAACTGCTTTGAAATTTCTGCAGTTATAAGAGAAACATCGTTGAAATAAAAAAATATATATATATACCATTATTAGTAGTAGTGATAATAATATTAGCAAGCTAAAATAATAGCTAACATTTATTGAATAGTGGTTATGTTTGGAATACTATTATGTTAGACATTTTATATGGGCAAGTGATTTTTTCATCAGTTTATAAAAGAGGAGCTTCAGGTTATCATGGTTAAATAACTTGCTCAAGATTAACAGCAGCCAAATTGCTTTAGCGTTCATGATCACCAAGCAGAAAACAAGAAAATACCATGCACTGGAGACAGCCTTTGTTAACGTGTCCAGAAGGAGACTCAGTGTCTAAGGCCACCACTGGTGCTGTGCCAATGTGAAGGTCAATGTGAGGGCCATGTGATAATGTGTCTAGTGGGCTCTCTAGAGGGCATCTCCCTGCTCCAAAAAGCTCATGGACTCAGTAACCAAGTGGCCAGAGAGACCATCGTTAAGATGTCATTATTAGGGGTGGATAATGCTCCTTCGAGGGCACTTATTTTAAATTCAGATAACCCTCAGTTAAAATGAATAAGTTTAAGGGATTAATAGTTATTAATACTTCACCAATAATATAAAAATAAAATTAGCTACAATATATTGATCACTTATGCACCAGACTCTATGCTAAGCAATATTAGTATAAGCATACGTGTGGATCTGTACTTTTTGCCTTTGTGTATGCATGTGTCTGTGTGTATGTTTGTATTTTCATTCAGTCTGTAAAATAACCAGTTTATGGAGGAAAAAATTTGAGTCTCAGAGTTTGTAACTAATATGGAAAACGTAATTTGCCTGGCTGAGGTAATGTAATTTGAAAGAAAGAAAATGTAATTTGGAGTTAGATATAACTGAATTTTAATACTTCTTTGCCAATTTCTAGATGAAAACTAGTTGAAGATACTTAATGTCAGTCTTCACATTAGTAAAATTTGGACAGTGATAGATAACTTAGTTTGTATAAAATTTAAATGAGAAAATATATCTAAAACCACATAGTCTGTTTCCTACCGTTTTATTAAACTGTTTTCCCACATTTCTTGAGTTCAACTGCTCTGCTTCCAAAAGCATGAGCAGTTGGTTTATCTTACCAGGATATTGAGGAGCTTCGTGGGAAAGGCTCACAGACCGATGGAAGAGAATGGGGCCGGGGGCAGGGGGCGGTGATAGATGATCTCAACAGTCATGTACGTGGAAAACGGCCCCCGCACCATTGACTGTGGCCTTCTCGGAGACAGAAGCAGCATTCCCTTGTCAGTGAAGACACCTTGAGTGCAGAATGGCTTCTTGCGATCAGCGATGTGGCCGGGGACCGGCTGGCTCTCTTACTTCATACGACAGGGCATGAAGACGGGAGGCACCACCGTCTGACCACTCAGGCTTCACGCCCACTGTGTGCAAACGCTGATGTCATCCCTGATAGCCTTCACCAAGAGCATCAAGCTCAAGTGAAACAGGCTTGGTAAATTCAATGATAATTTGAAAACTGCGTCAAAGCGCATTTTCCTGAAATGGAAATACTAATAAAACTGGGGACCCAGAAGGAGTCCGTCATCGTCCTTACTAAGAGAAATTGCCTCTCATTAATTCCTGTTCCCTGGTGGATTCGGGCTGTTTTTACAACTGGGTTTAACAAAGCGCCTGGACTATCTGCCAAGGAGGAGCAGGAGCTTCATTCAGGGACTTGCTCATCCCGTGAGGGAATGGCACATCTGTTTAGACTGTCTGAGCTGAGATGGCCCATGCTTCTGCAAACTGAGTGTTTAGAGAGATGACAACAAAAATAAAGAGAAAGCAACTTTTAAAACAATCCCACTTCGGCACAGATTCACAGGCTGCTGCCAAAGACCGCAGAGAGCCGTCTGCACATCCCGAACGTGACGGCGCAGCTCTGATGCATCACAGATCTCCTTGGCCAGTTGGAGGGATTAGCTGGAAATAACCTTTCCTTTTTAATGTTACAGATTCCTTGCAACATTAGGACATTCAAAATAATGTCCTTACCTGGTGTAACTTCTAGAAAATTGGAAAACTTTGCGGCTGTGTTCAATAGAAAAGGGTTATATAATCCAGACTAACCTTGAAAATTGCCAAATACCATTTCACCTCTAGTCTTCATGGACCTCTCCTTTCTGGACAGTTCATGTTCTATATGTGGGTCATTTTTAAACAGTGCAGCAACCTATTTGTCACTAGTGTTTAATCGGTCTCTTAGACTCTTCATCCATGGATCCATCCCTGCATCCATCCCTACATCCATCCATCTGCCCATCCCTGCGTCCCTGCATCCCTGCATCCCTAAATCCACGCCTATATCCATCCCTGCATCCCTGTGTCCCTGCATTCATCCATCCGCCCGCCCGTCCGTCTGTCCGTCCGTCCGTCCGTCCATCCATCCATCCATCCATCCATCCATCCATCCATCCATCCATCCCTTTAGTCAGACATTAAACTAGCTGTTTAGGTTTGTTTTCATTTCTTAGTTACATTAACTCAAATTATGTATTTTAAAACAAGTTATTTAATATATTGGTATATTTTTCTATGGGGCATCAGGATAGTCAAAATAGGTTTTCATTAATGAAGACTATTTTAGTACCAATTTAGGTACTTATAGCAAGCCCTGGCTTTTTATCAGACAGATGCTAGATGCTCTGTGAATAAAGTAACTTTACAACTGTTTTTTCCTGGCAATCCTCTTTTTTTCCCCAATTATCCTTGGTATTCTATTTATCATCTGCTTTATAGTTTTCAGTTTTAACAAAGTACGAATTTGTATTAAAAGAAGCTTGGATGAGTTTGGTAACTTCAACTGTGTAGTTTGAGCCTCTGTTATAGTTTCAATTGGTTGTATGTGAGGTGCATGAGCAGTAAAAAGAGTTCTTATTTTAACATGTAGTTAAATATTTAAGTTGGCCAGTCTCTCTTCAGCCATAGCCCTTTATAGATATGAGGTAACTAATCCTTTCTTTCAAAAAAGAAGGCATAATCCCTGTGGGTAAAATGAAGTGCTCTCAGCTACTCATATCCAGAGACAGCTAACTCGTGATCCCAGTGATGGGATTTGTTTGTTTATTAGAAAGGAAATAACTGAGAACTCCAGCCACCTGGAGATAAATCCAGTTATCACATCCAACTCTGCTAGGTCGATTCCTTCCTTCTTAGACCACAAATTAAACCCCATTGTACTGCATACTGCTTGTTTTTAGCACATCAAGTATGTCATATATTGATAGCCAAGTAGGACATACATTTAAATAGTTCCACGCACCACCAAATGCAGGGTCATTCAGCTCCATGCTGCTGCAGGAAGCCTCACAAAGTGTGGGGAGCATTTGCTGCAAAAAAAAAAAAAAAATGTAAAACAACTTTTATCATCAATAAGATGTGATATTAGACAGACAAAAGTAAATAAGGAGAAAAAGGTCCCTAGAACTAATGTCCTCTCCCCTTCATGATGACTGAGCCTAGAAAATTTGATGCCTACAAAAATATGTACACTGTTGGTAGGTTGGAGGAAGGGTGGCGACCCCAGGGCGGCCCCTCATCAGTGGGTTGAAGAGAAGAGGGAGTCAGATAGGTCGGGGTAGCTTTGGATTTGTGCTACTGCAGGAAAATTGGAAAACGGACTGGAAGCCAGCCTGATAGCCCTCCCGTCCATGGTGACTCAGGGTGAGAAATTGACAACCTAGACATGGTCACACTCCTCAGCTCCCCTCTAGCTCAGGTTTTCACTCTCCGAGTCCAGGCCATGGTGAGCCTTTGTGGCCAGTAGAGTGGTCTGTAGCGTTGAGACCGAGGACCAAGTGGAAGGTGTGAGTGACAATGAGGAGCATGATCGGGGGTGAGTAGGCACATCCAGATGTCCGAAGGAAGGAGCCAGCACCATCAGCAGCCAAGGATCCAAGACAAAGGAGCTGGGCTGCCAAGACACTCAGTTTTTAATTTCTAAAAACTACAATGGAAGGTCTTCCGTGAGAGTGTGAGGATGTGCCTTTGCATAAGAGATCACAAAACTGTCCAGGTGCCAATAATCAGAGTGACTGGGAAATGTGGGAAATTATAGGTTAAGCATATATGAAATATGTGCGATACAGGGGGTTGAACAGTCGAGCTTACAGAGAATACTTGGAGCGTTCTTGCTGTAGTCATGTAGTGATATAGTGTATAAAGCAGACCTATAATTTTTTTGTGTATGCATGTATTACTTACGAATGTTTTCTTAGGTAGAAATAATTTTTTCATAATCTGCTCAGAATCAAAAGTGCATATCTAATGAAAAACTTAATAATTGAAATTTAGTTTTTCAAAGAAGTTGTCAACTTGTGTAACTTGACAAAATATTTGTTGACATTAATCAACAAATATAAGGACTGCACTGACAGCATGAAAATCAGGGTAGTGAGGAAGCATCAGCCAGTACTTTAATGGTAGCAGTTATTTGTAGAACATCATAGCAATGATTTAGCATGGCCTGTTACAGAAGTATATTTAAGTAGCATTCTGCCTGCATGACTTTTGGTCTATATCAAGTGACTATTTCTAAATTAATTTTACTCAGTGTTCTATTCAAAATATTTTTTTGGTGTTTGTGTGAATGTACAGAAATTGAAGCAGTAATCATGAACTCATTAACAGAACTTGCAAACATTTTTCTGTCTGCATCATCAGATGCTTCCAATAGAAAATTATATAGTTAATTTCAAGAATAATTAAATTTTTCCCATTCCAAATAATGAATCAAAGCTTCACTTTTGGAGGGTCATTCCACTGAAAGTAAAACATCTGACATTATTGATGTGCTATTATAAATTCAGTTAAAGTTTCACATTAGTATAAATTATACGTGTTTGTAGTGATATTGCAAAGACATATGGCAGAGCATGACATTGTAGTGAAAATCATGTTCTTACTGAATTGAAAAATTTGAAATTGGTTTTGGTGAGCAAATAATTCATAATTTTTTTCAAAGCAAATTATAATATTTTTACCAGTCCAAAAGAAAAAGCTCTAGTATGCATATTATTATGTAAATATTCAGATTAAATGTGATTTGGGCATGCATAGTTTAAAAACTGTGGAGCAACAGGCACTCTTGTATATTGTTTGTGTAGTATAAAGTGATCCAAACACCCTGCAAACTTTCGTTTGCACTTTCTAACAATGTTAAACAAATATCTGCACTGCGACCCAGCAATTCCGTCCTGGGTGTATACCTAAGAGAAATGTGTGAGTTTAATGCGTTCCCCTAAAAGACTTTAAAAATAATTTTTATAACAGCAAACTGAAACTGTAAGCAATCTAAATGTGTTTCAATAAGAAGATGAGGGAAAAGAAAAAAGAGGCGTGTCATACACAGAAATTCCTTCCCACTATTATAAAAAGGACCACGAATGGTAGGAGAACAGTATGGATGGGTATCACGGACGTAATCCTGAGTGGAGGAAGCCAAACATGGAAAAGCACATAAATACGGACATAAAGGAGGATGATTTTATTATGAAGCTCAAGAACAGAAAGCACTAATCTATGGTGACATAAGTAGATCAGAATAGTGTCTGCTTCAGGTTTGGAAGGGAGACTAACTAGAAGGAAGTGATGAGAATATTCTAGACCTCAATACGGAAGAGGGTTCATGTGGATTCTAGATCTCGATATGGAAGAGGGGTATGCATAATTCAGAATTGAGCTGTGTAATTAATATTTGCACATTTTCCTGTAAGCAAATTGTTCCTCATAAAAGAAAATAGTAAATGCTCAATAAATGTTACTTATATTAAAAATGCTTATGTATTATCTAATAAAAATGACATGTTCTACTAGGAAGTAATATATTCCTCAAAATAATACTAAATCCTCAAAAGTATTCTGATATGGATGAGAAGTTATATAGTCACCCTAGTTTTGTATATTATCACTTGAAATGGCCAGATTTCATTAGGTTATCATATTACATAAATTTTACTTGTGAAAAAATTAAGGCCCAGAGAAGAGAAATGAGTTAACAGCTGAACGGTGTTTTGGGGTAGTTGTGGTGGGAAGGGTTGGCGCTAACATCTTTCCACTGACTCATGATCATTATGTTCCCTATAAATTGAATGATTGCTGGATTGATTAATTTACTCAACAAGAGGCATTTATTTCAAGACTACAGAATACTATTCTTTACTCTGGGCTGCAGAGTTATGAAGGTCCCCAAATAGAATTATTTCCTAGGAGAAGCTCCCAGTCTGTTGAAGCAAACGTACATGAATTATAATGTAAGGTGAGAGTTTTATGGAGGCGATTTAGACAAGGATTATGAATGTACATGGAGGGACTGACTAATGTTTTTAGCAAATAAGAGTTTGGGAAAGAATGATTACATAATATATCTTTCATCTCCAGATTATTTTTTTATTACACTGAGATATAGCATAGAAATTGAAGACCGCACAAAACGTATATGTACATTTAAAAGAATAATTGTAGAGAAAATACCTACCACCCAAGTTAAAAAATATGTTGAAAGAACCTCAAAAGTCTCTAAGATCCCAGCCCTTATACTGACTCTTATAAAAACTGTTTTATTATTCAAATAGTTTTAATATCTATCACTGAAAATGTGCCTTCCTTTTGCCTGTATTTGAACATTTCATACATGGGACCCCACAGGAATAGAAAGGTAACCTTGTGCTGGACAGCGCCACGCACTTCGGGACGGGCTTGTGGAAATAGCCAGCCGTCCCACCTTGCATGCCCAGAACTGTCTGGAAACCAGCGAAGGAATTTCGTCTCACTACATTCTGGTGAAGGTTGAGATGAGAGAAATACAGTATTACTATGGATTATCACCATGGTAATACTGTATTTCTCTCATCTCAACCTTCATGAGGACTCATTGAGACTCTCCCAGGCCCTGATAAAGAGACAGCTTGCAGCGCAGATAACATGCAGCCTTGGGTCAAAAGAGAGAGTTGAGTACTGGGGAGAAACCCAGCATTTTACTTTCTAAAAGATTTGCTTCTGTGAACTGGGTACAGTGACTTTAGTAACAGTAAGAGACACTGAATGCTTACGATGCACCAAGCAGTTTTTAAGTCCTTTGCATTTTATAACTCTGTAAACCGGTTTGCAACTTACAGACGAGAGAGGAGGTCTTGGTCCTCAGTCCATGTGTTGTCTGTCAACCGAGGGGATAAGCCAAACATCTTTCCTGTTTTTATAGTGGGTGGCAGAGCCCTTATCACCACTCAGGTTTTGAACATCTGAAGGTACAGGTGTGTGAGCCCATGGGATTCATTGAAGAAATACACATGGAGAGGTAGTTAGCCAGGCTAAGTCAGTTAGGAACAGTTGCCCTCAATACATGCATTCAAAGTTCTCTATTAACTTTTCATAAATTCTCTGTCTCACACACACACACTCACACACACACCGGCTTCACTGACTAAATACAAAACTATATTTGCACTTGACATTTGATTGAATTTATTAGAATTCATATAATAGTCCCACTCAGACTTTAGAGGGTATCCATTAACTCAGTAGATACCCTGCCTTTTAAAAAAACATTACAAAATCTTATGACAGAAATTTTAATTTTAAAATGCCATTATTATTAAAATTTCTCTAGCCCTGGAAAGACCTTAACCACAGTAAGCAAATTGCCATGCGTGTTAAAATATCTTTGCTAGGAATTAAGTATGTGTGAATCTAAAAGACAAGTGGAAATATAATCAGCCCATGAAAAAATGTTATGCATAATAGCTAAAAAGACAATAATGAATAATGTATGTATTGTTTAAATAACTACTTGCATCTGAGTTTCTCATATGTGTCTGGTTCACAAGGGAATGATGAGATGTTGTAAAAGCTATACAATTAATATAAAGTTAAATGTGATGATATGAATCATAACATTTTGTTCTTTTGAAGACTCATTTTAGTCAGTAGTGAAATATGACAGACATATAACTACTCTGAAGACATGAAGGGGTTCTTGAGATTTTTTGGTTGAAGATCTCAAGAATTCCTTCATGACTGGTTTCTTTTTTCGCTTAAATTTTATGCACATTACTTGGACATCTAAATGGGGCAGGAGGTCCATTCTCAAGAATGTAGTGTTCCCATCACACAGGTGGCTCCCTTTGGGCCTTGAGCCTGCTTGTGTAATCCCAATGGCTAATTCAGTTTGTTTCTCACTGTGATCCAACTGAACGTAACCGTATCCAATAGTGGGTGAACTGAAAATCCCTATGCAATTTTCAGAGACTGACTAAGAGAACAAAACTGTGGATGTACCTAAAATATAATTTCAAAATAGGTTTCTGGAATGCATTACCTTTTATGTCTGAGATCCTCGTTGGAGTTGAGAGCTCACCTTTCTCTGTCACTTGTCTTCACGTGTATAATCAGCTTATTGGTAAAAATCCATCCTTATGTGCATTTATAAGTTATAGCAAAATATGTTCTTAAACTTCAAAATCTTGCTGTGACTGCCAGCATCATGCTTCGGTTTTGTGATTCCTTATATCTATCTTCTAAGCTCCACCCCAACTGAACATAAACTTTTTTTTTCTGTAATTATCACCATCTACATTTAATCTTATTATATGCGTGTGTTTATCCTTGGAGTAACTACAGTCCTGTAGTCATCATGTCAGCATATAGCAGTAATAAAATTATAAAACATCTGCAGAGCAACTTTTCTCTATAGTATCACTTAAATCTTAAACCATGGATAAATATGGCAAATTGTGCTTTCTTTACTGTGCCGTTGCTTCCCATCCTACTATTATTTATTCTTAGAAATATTTTGCTGAAAAATGAAAAATTCTATGATGAGATTAACCGACTGGCATATAGCCAAAAAATTACAAACTGTATTAAAACCACCTAAATCAGTGAGGGAAAGTGCTGTGGATTTGGCAAGACGCAGGAGTCATATTTATCATGGATTTGAATCATGGTTCCAGCATTCACCAGTGCCCACCTCACATGTCTTAAGGCTAAAATGAGATAATCAACTCATACCTATGATAGAAGTACTCCAAGTGTTATTTATCACCCTAAGTCTTTTATTCACTTAGGCATCGAGCAAAGTAGTCTTTAATAGAGACATCTGCACTTTAAAATTTGCGTTAGAATTCTTTTAGTAGAGATGAATAAAATGGATGGAATCCAAGTAAGCAATAAAACCACAACAAAGCAAAACCATGAAGAGGCTGCCTCTTTTTTCCCTCAAATAGAGGAATGTATTCATTATTGACACAAATGCAAACCATTGTGTTATTACTTTTAGAAACATGTATCTAAACATTTTATCTCCATATTGAGCAAGGTCAGTAAATGAAAAATTGCTTATTAGTACATTTCAATATGCATGACAAGAGGTTATTAAACTATGTGAACAAGCCTTACCACAAGGCCATAACCACGGTACCAGCACTGTCGCTCGATACTTTCTCACTGAGGAGGACAATTTCTAAGAGAAAAATAACCTCATATTTACTGCTCAATAGTGGGCTTGGAAAAGGTATTTGAAATGTATATAGAAGGAAAACAAATAAGAAAATATCATCATTACTTATTTTCAATGCATGAGAAAACTATATAATTAAGCGATATGTTTCATGTCACTTTTTTTGTATTTTTTTCGCCACATCTCATTCTGGAAAGGATTATGTCCCAATTAAAAAATGACTAGAAATGATATTACTAAATTATTAAAAAATATTTAAAGTGGAAAACATAGGTGAATGAATAATTAGAGACAAAGACACAAGCAAAAGAAAAATGTCGTGAAGACAGGAGTGTGGCGTGGTGGACACTGGCGACATCTAAACCCAGTAGTTTTGATTCTTCTCAGGGCACGTGGTAGGACTGCACTTTGATACCTTCTTGAAGTTAGATATGAGCTGGTGAATCAATTTGATCAATGAAATGTAGGTGCAAGTGTTATTTCTAGGAGAAAGCTTTAAAGCCACCGAGTGTTTTTCCACTCTTTCTTTCGTTCTGTCGTGTTGACCAGCAACATTTGTGATGTTGAATGTTGTTTCACTCCGTTTCCAAAACGAAGATGTTCTGTTGTAGACATGCAGCATGACTGAAATGCAAACTTTCATTGTTTTAAGCCCATGTGATTCGGGATTGTTCGTTACCATAGCAAACGTAAGGTTGTACATGAAACCCGTGGTGTGAAATCCTCAGTGGCTTAATAGAGATGCTTAAAAAATGGCACTTGGTTTTCTGTCCCCCTTATCAGCAGTCAGGTACTCATAGCCATATGTGTGATATGAGATCCAGTTCCACAGGCTCATCCTTGGGATCTGCTACATGAAACCACCTCTGGTAATAATTGTGGTCAGTTTGGTTTCCCCGGAAGCTGTCCATGAGATAAGAATTTGGGTGAAAATAGTTTATTTGTTTGGCCTGGGGAAGTGAAATGGGATAGGGCTGAAGTCATCCAACACAGTGTATGCTACTGAGCGGGTCACTGCCATGAACGTTGACGCATCCATTGATCAGTTCCTTCTGTTGAAACTGTGCTGCGCGGCGCTCACAGTTGTCCTCCTGTGGGCTATGGAAGCCGGGGTATTTGCCTGCCCTTTTCTCTGTAGTCAGTTAAGAGCTGCTCTTGTGCATTTTCTCCTCGGCATCGGGGCCCATCCCACGGGAAGGCTGGCAAAGATTTGTGGTCAGAAAAAGCCCCCAAGTCGCAGATTCTTGCAACGGGAAGGTGAAGGCTTGGAGTGTGGACTGACTGCAGATTGGTTATAGACATGTCACCCATTTAGTAAATATTTCCGATAATATTTGTTCATCTCTAATATTAGATAGCGCTGACTAAACCGACACTGAAACATTGTGTTGTGATGTTGGCTCTGCTCTAAGTGTTGGTGGGTGTGTAATTGTCTTGAAAATAAGTCATGATTATCTGGCCCTATATTCAAGGCACTTCACAACCTAGACTCAGTCTATCAACCCCAATTTATCTCTCATAATTTTGTATATATATTTTTGTTCTCAATAATGTCATTTTTACCAAGCCAATTTCTTCATGGCTCTCTCTGGTTACCACTACTTGCCATGAGTGAAACAACCTGCCTAAAGTCCACTGATTTTTTTTAAAGGGCTTCCTCAAGTCCAGTCCTCTCCACCATGAAAATTCAGGCCCATGGTTGACCTCTGATAGTTTCTGAAATTTGAATGCTTGTCATACATACATTACCCATATGGGTACCTAGTAGCACCTGTAGCTTTTATAAGCTTGTCTTTTCTTTTCAAATGCATTATACTTACATGGAAACCTAAGATAGTTTCTTGTTTCTTTTGATTTTTTTGTTGCTGTCTTGCTTAGCTTTGCAGTCCCAACATACACATAGATGTCAGTGGAAGAAGTACTGAATGAATAAATGATAGCATGATTTAAGGGTTCCCTAGGGCCACACACTTTCCTAAATCCATAAACAAATTTCTAACTTTTCAAGTGAAACAGTCAGTTATAGTTTTTTTTCTTTGATTTAGGAAAACAATTCCCAATTGTGTCTGTACACCAGAATTACACAGGGAGCTTTTAAAAGCCGCCATTGGCTGTGCCTCATCCTTGATCTATTGAATCAAGATTAGAGGAGTTTAGGAATCTATAAAATGAGGATGATGATAGTGCATGCCCAAATACCGCAAGGACTCACCATGTTAACATTTATCAATGGTGATTGCTCTCTGCAGTTTTAATTATACAAATACTAAACTAACTCTCTTCGAGCAGGGCTTGGAAATATCCACATTTTACAACCTCCGCAGGCACTTCTTATTATACAAAACTTAAGAAGCTTGTACCATGCCTTTGCACATACTACTTAATACCGAAATGTTTGCTGTCCTTAATTTGTCTTCCCAAGGAGCTTTATGTCACTTCTGTCAGATTTTCTTAATCCTAACCATCAACCTAATTTCATTTCCGCCAAAGAAAGTAAATTACATCTTGTAGGTCTTAACACACTTTTATATGCGCCTTTACTGAATGATTCTCAGTGCATTTTGCTGCTTGTGTGTCTGTCTCATTCCTGGACTATGAGTCCCTGAAAATTTGTAAGAAGGTTTTCTTTATTTTCCATCTCCACATATGATCCCTAGAATATGGACACTAACAGGCTTGCTGAACGCAGTTCTTAAATCTGTAACGCTAGGCTTACCTTCTTCACTTTTAGGAAGGAACCAGAAAAATCCAATGAGCTCTCCTTACCTGCCTTCCCTCCGCCTTAAAATACGCACACTTAATCTTTTTATTCTAACTGTTCATGTAGTCAAGGAAGAAGAGTTCAGATCATTTTGAGGTAAAATCATTTATTTTACTGTAGATTCTGTCACTTCCTAGCAACTCTAGATTTTTGCTACATCAGAAATATAGTGGCTTCCATACCTAAAATATTTGTATTTCTTTACAATGGATTCCTTTGTATTCTTCCTTCTTTTTAAGCATTCCAAATACGATTATTTTTCAAACACACACACACACACACACACACACACACACACACACGTACACACACATGCTTTATAGACCGTGCGCCTTGCCTTCCTTTCAGAGTTTTTTTCAATCTTTGTATTTGTCTTCAAATTGTCTAATATTCTCCCTATTTTCTGTATTCTTTCCATGTCCCCAGTTCTCAATAGCTTGTAGCTATTTAACTTTACATTTAAATTATTTAAAATTATGTGAAATTAAAAATTCAGTTCATCAGTCACAGTAGACATATTTCAAGTGTTAAGTAGCTACCTGTGTACTGGCAATTAAGTTGGTAGTGCAGATAGAGAATTTTTATTATCACAGAAAATTCCATTAGAGCACTGTGTAAGACCAGTTTTCAAGTGTGAGTTCATGAATAAAAGATTTAGTTTTTTATGTGAAATACGCATTTATTATTGAATATTCTACTTCTCCAGCATTAATGATTATCCAGACACATAGTATTTTGTTGACTACGAAAACAATGTATTCATATTACATCAAATCTATTTCGACAATAAAGAATATTTGTGTTTTCATATGTAGTAGCATATTACCAAAAACTCTGTCATAAAAATTCTAAAATGTATTATTAACCATATATTTTAAAACTTGAACTTCTCAAATATAGATTTTAACACTAAAAAGAGACGGTTTTAGAAGACACGATTGGAATAATTAAAGGTGAAGATAAAAAATACTCGCATAGTGGAAGATAATCTTAAGCAATTTAATTGTTTCCTAGAATGTTTCTAGAATTCTTGATTATTTGAAAATAAATAGTGTCCTACATAAAGAACAGGTCTGAATTTCCCTTGCCAGACTATATAGATTTAGTGATGTTTTTAAATAAAAGAAGGCTTTATATTTCCTGAAGAGTGATTCATATTATTGAGAATATTTGTCATTTGAAAAATCTAAAGGTTATGTTAATAAATTATGCACACTCTTCAATTACATTTGACACTGCACAAGACATATGTATAACTCATGTTCATTCAGATTAAAACAAAATGTAAATATCAAACCTTAGTTCACTGGGTATTCAGTTTCCTTGGGCATTAAGTTCAAATAAATCCCATTATTTTTTAATGCTCTTTCATAAAAGATTGCATTATACAGTATTATCACATTTGTGGGTTTGCAAAGCCTGTATCATATCTAGCTACTATACAGGCTGCAGAGATGGCCAATTTTTGCTAATTTAGCAATACAGTAAGTGAACAATTTACCGTATTAAACAAATTTAACAAATTTAACTTTAATGTAATTTTATATTAATAATTAATATTATACTGGTCATCTATTTAATAATATTAGTAGAAGTATGAGATGGAGTTTTGGTGGAATAAGAAAGAGAGGAAAGCAGAATCTACAGAGCAAAGCAGAACAACAGCAATAGTCGAAGAAGAGTCTCGAACTAATACCAATTTCCTGAAAAAATATTGTTTTTTAAGATTCCTTATGTTACAGATGTTTTACTTTTATAAACAGTCCCTCATAATTACACCTCCCGATTTGATGTGTGAAAATTTTTTGGTTGTAAATATAAGAGATCAACTCAGGCCAACTTAAACAGATCGACAAAGGAATCTAACGATGTAGCATTTCGGTTTGTAGTCAATGGAACTCAAGTGGAAAGTGCAACTTGACTTTATTGACAGGAAGTGGACCCATGAACAGGGACATAAAACTTACGTGGAATGTAAAATACACGCCCTCTGACTCTCTCCTACGCTCTTCTCTCTGTCATCACTTCTTAATTTTCTCTCTGCTCGTGAGCTTTCTTTATTTGCTTTACACGGCTAAAATGGCTGCCCCTAAATCCTAAGTCTTCATATCTCTGCCATTCTAGGGATTGGCCCTTTAGATACCCTACCTGAACTTGCTGGCTATTTGATCTCCCACACGGAATCATTAATTCATCTTCCAAGACAGAAGGTTGCCTTGCAGAGGTTTTTGGACTAATGGTTCACAGTGTAATTAATATAGTTTCATACTTACATGCCTTTTCTTCATCTACTAAATGGCCCTAAATACCTAGATGGTTATTATGAAGTTGCAGCCCCTCTCTTACTTTATTGGTAGGAATCATGTGTGCACAGGCAGAATCATTGAAGTACCTAATAGTTTGGTCTTCAAGCACCAAATACAGGTAAATATGGGCCAGGGCACATAAACAGCCTTTCCCTATGCCCGTTCCAAGAAATACTTCTAATTTATTTTGAAATCACCTGTGAAATGTGCCACACGATATCTGAGTAGAGAAGAAGGCTGCTATATTATAGAAGAGAATGAGCTAATTCAAAATACAACTTTTACTAAAGATTTTTCAGAAATCATTCTTCTGATGTTTAGGCTTACTTTATTCTTCTAAGCATATTGGCTTGAGTTATATTTTTGTTTCCATGTTTTTCATTTGTGTAAATGGAAAACCACTAATCAGTGATTAGACAACCTTGGGTGAATTTGACTGACTTCAAAGCAGCCATTTTTCGGTCAGTATGCAACAGCACATACGTACTGCACCAGACTTCACTGGAGGACGGATCGGATTTCTTATTTGCTCATTAGCCTTTGGTGCAATCTATTTTGAAACTGGGCAAAATTTCTATTCCAAGCTATTTTTAATTAAAATATGTTTCTGCAGCCCTTCTGTCTGTTGAAACGTACCTTCTAACTTTTTACTACCTGAATCTGGAGAACAGACTGTAAAACGTTAAATATGAGAAAGCTGGGAAATGTAACACACTATAAATGCATGAAGGTAGGAGCTCAAAATGTGTAGACATAAAGATTTTATTTCTTTACATAAGGTTTAAATGAAGAGTCCGTTGTATAAATCTTTACTTTCAAAGTAGACTATCATTTTTAAACAAGAAGAAAGGAATATTTGAAAACATTATACTTTAAGAATAATTCAAAAGAACCACAATAAAGGCTAAATACACATAAGTTTGAAACTCCTCATTTCTTCCCCGAATCATATGCAAGTATTATAAATATTTTCAAATATTATACACCATTTCTTATTTTTGTTTAAAATCTTTACTTTGAAAGGTAATATAAGCTGATTAATATGTGTGTGTATAAATAATACAGTGATCTGAAAGATATATGATACATCTTATATAAATTTATTTTGTAAGGGCGAATTTTGTATACTATTTTATGTCTTATTGTATTCATTAAAAATAATTTTAATTTTATCTCATACGAGTCCTATGTTAGTTAATTATCTTGTATTTGTAAATGAGGACTCTATGATTAGAAGAGGAAAAAGTGACTTACGAGTGGCCACACAGTGAGAACGTCTCCAGACACCAAACCTATTAACTCGATCAAACTGGGCCATGATGTTTTAAATTACAAAGAAAATACTGCATTATTATCACTGTATTCTTATCTGAAAGAACTTCAACACCGACCTAAGTTTTTTATGATGTCCTCATAAAACTTGTAGTTCTTCTAGTGATAGTGGTGGTGATGAGGAACCATGAACTGGTAGTGAACGAGAAAAATACTCCACAGTCATGTGCCAAGAGAACTCATGATGGAACATGCTGAGTGCCGACAAACCAAGAATAAAAATGCAGCCAACCCAAACCAAACCAAACCAAACAAACAAAGCAAATGTAGGTATCAGGTAGAAAATTGTTGCTAATTGATGAGCTGGATTTAACTGTGCTTGCACTTGAATCACAAACATAAAGCCTTTCAAAGGACGGACTTAAGAAGCTTGAGATCACAAAAGTATTTCAGGGAATTCGGGTGAAATGTATTTATAAGAATCTTTTAGTACATATGACTAGATAAGGATGGATGAAAGAGGCATTTGCAACGAGAAGTAAATCATGCCCAAAGCTAGCTTCCCTCATCTATACAATATATATTATGTAACTGCGGACAGTAAGAGCATGGTTTTCTGTCAAATACACAGTAAAAAATGCCCTTAAAATCAGATTCAGATTTTCCCTCTGATTCTTGAGTTAGTTCCACTGACCACACTAAAAAGAGAGGGTTAATCAAATCTTCTAGAAACTGAAAATGTCACAGCAGATTTCCAGAGGATAGCCTGGGACTGACTGGAGAATTACTGGTCCACCAGCTTTGTGAAACCTAAATATCTCATAGGTGAAATTAGAAACAAATATCTGCTCACAGATGCATGAGTAAAGTAAGGTTTGTAAAATCATTTTATGAACTACAATGTGCTATACAAATTTCAACTATTAGTATTAGTTAACTGTGAGATGGAAAAATATTAGAAATGAAGTTTTTTATATGACTTCTTCAGAAATATATCATTATAATCTCATGAATCATTTTAAGTTATTCATCCTGATTCCATTAAGTCTTCTTGTTTTTGGTCTGTAGATATTTTTTTCCCCCTTGCAATTGCCAGTCCAAAAATTCTGCAACCAATATGAAAATTAACAAATATATGTTATACTGTTTTCATAATTAGGTTAATTTTTAAGTGTATCTATGTCTCTTAAAAATTTAGTGTTTTTTTTTTTAATTTTAGCAGACTATTACAAAAACCACTGATGAGATTGCTCTCTAAAGTGTTAGCTTAAACATCTACTTTTAAATGGTTAGTCAGCATTATTAGTATTTATACTGAATTCATTTATACATCTGTTACACTTTTACACTTTACTAAGTTTACAAGGTTTATACATTTTCATAAAGGTTTTACTTAATTTTTTAAAAATTATTCATATTCCATAGATAAAATGAACCTTGAGCCTACATAGTAAATATCACATCTGATTTTGTTGTTTGGGGAGAACTAGCTTTCCTTGAGGAAATTAGCTAGTTGTTGGAAAAAGATGGTAGTAGAAATTAAATGTTAATAGCATTTACATGGTAAATTGATTCTCCAAAGCTCTGGTTTGATTCAACACATCTCTCCATTTATTCTTTCACAATCTCTTTCTTATAACTTAATAGCAGACTGGGTGACAGGAGCTGGGAGGGGATAGGGTGCAGAAGGCCACAGAGGCTTTTTGAATATCATAGTACCTTTAAAATGATGTAAAATTACTGAGATTAAAAGGGACTGTGTAGCAAGTTGTGGTCTTAAAGATTTTAGGTAAAACAGTAAGTGAATATTCGAATTCAGGGTCCAAGTTTTAAACTGTGATCATTTGAAAAATCTCCCCCAGCGTATAAGAAAGTGCTTTGCCCATAGCAGGTGCTCAGTAAATGTTTGTGGAACACACCAGCTCTGCTCCTAGCAACAAAGCCAAGTTTACTGTTGCTGGTTAGTAGCCCCACTGCACCTCCCACTAGATGGCAGTCCCACACAGAGCAGCTTCCTTCGGAATTTGGTAGAAAAATTGCATTTATGCCAAAACCTGATTTTTTTTTTTTCGCAACTAAAAACTTTAAATACATGTTTTAAAAATTAAAAACACTTCAATTTTCAGTTTTTTTTTCTTATAATTTTTTGAGTTTTTATTTGGATTTTTAAATCACTTTTGACAATTATAGTCCTGGAAAATGGTGCATCCCCTGAGTTCAGGTCTTGTGTATGAAATTGTTGCATGCGATAACACTCCTAGGCCTAAAGGAGCTAGCTATGAGGAATGCACATGCTGAAGGCACTTTGCTGCTTCATCGTGGCACACACTCGTGGTGGTGGCAAACACACCACAGATGCGTGGCACAGAGAGCGTGATGCTCGCAGTGGGTGAAAACCAGAGCCCGTGGCTGAGGGAAGCACAGACAAGCGAGGCCCGACAGAAGGCCACACTCCACTTCCAGTGTCTGATAAATCTTGATAAAAGGATTTTAATCCAAGGATGTGGCATTATAGTTAGTCTATCATAGCTGAAGCTGAGGAATTATTCATGCATATAAGGTGATTTGTGTGTCATTTTTATTTTTCAAATTTAATATTCTAAAAATGAGGAAATACATGTGAGAAAAATTATGCTTCTTTAATAAGTTAGACATGTGGTAGTCAAATATTTAATATTAGTGGTTTAACTAATATTTATTACAGTCTGTCAGCATGATTTCATTTATATTTTGTAAAGTTTGTCACAACCTTAGAGAAAATAGTACCCTTAAAGGATTTTTGAAATTATTTCAAATTAAAATAATATTTAACTTTAACGTTAATTTTCAAATAGTCTAAAATTTTATAGATGATACATTTCTTATTCTAACAGCAATAAAATTTTGTTTAAAATAGAGAAGGATTTCTCTTTCTTTTAACATATCCCAAATAAAATTGCTTTCATTTATTTATATGTATCCTCAGAGTACCTTTCTCAGTTACCTTATTATATAGGAAAAATGAGGCTACATTTTCAGGACAGTCTTTCATAAATTGCATATGTAAATATATTAACTGAGTGCAACAATAGATATTTATAATTTAAAATTCAAGGACCTTAATTTTAAAAGGCAAAAATCATATAACTGATACATGGATAAATATTCCCCTTCTAGGTACTGAGAAAGTAAACGATAGAGATTTTTTTTCTACTATTTGGAGAAACGGAATATGTAACATTATATAAAAATTATGCTATTTACAATCTCTATAATGTCAAGAATTTCTTGTCTCAAAATATAATATTGTAATATATTTAAACATAATTGATATTGTTAAAATGAAGATATGTTAGTGATGAAAACACTGAT
Source organism: Pteropus alecto (assembly GCF_000325575.1). Classification (NCBI taxonomy): domain Eukaryota; kingdom Metazoa; phylum Chordata; class Mammalia; order Chiroptera; family Pteropodidae; genus Pteropus; species Pteropus alecto. The sequence continues at coordinate 6,639,732 of NW_006440645.1, read as the reverse complement.
AATTTTGAAAAAGCTGAACAATTAATGTTTTTAAAATATTGAATATTTATTTCAGTTACTTTCTAGTTAGGGTCATTGTAAAGATTAAATGAAATCATTAATTATAGTCCCAACCCAATTTTACACATAGGAAATCTGATACTCAGAGCCATGAAGTGGCTTTATCTCTGAGGTCAGTAGTGAGTATTAAAAATTCAAGTTTGACTTAGAAATCTTGGGCTCTACTATGGTTTTTTGAATATGTCAAAAATCTTTAAGAAACATATCATTTATGCTTTATAAACAAAGTATGAAATTAGTTATTATAAAATTGCTGTGAAAGAGTTATATACAAAATAAAATGATCTAAATGGTGTTTGAATGGTGTAAAACTGACCTTCTGACTCAGAATTTGACAAATTTGATTTGTAACTTCAAGGAAGTCTTCAACTTTCCCTTTGAAAGAATATATATATGTGTGTGATACATGTATGTATCACAATGGAATAAGGAACTGTGTTGACCTATAGAAATTTTAAACATGTACATAAAAACAGAATAGTGTAAGAAACCCTTATGTATCTATCCATTGCCCATCTTCAGCCATTGTCAATATTATGCCATTCTTGTTACATATCTCATCTTTCACCCTACTCCCAGCTACTTGATTATTATTATTTTAGTTTTAAGATGACATGAATATACATCGAAATATTACACACGAGCATATCAAGATATAGAGCATCTTCTCACCCTGGAAATTTTCATCTTCCGCAGTCAATACCACTTGTTTCCTCTCTCCAGCTATTCTAATTATTCCTCTCCCTAGATTATCTTTACTCATTTTAGCACTCCATATAAATGGAATCATCCAGAAATTGCTCTTTTGTATCTGGTTTCTTCCAGTATCAAGTCTATTAATTTTATTTGTATTTTTTTCTTTTAAATGCTATTTTTTCAGGTTTATTGAGATATAATTGACATATAACATTGTGTAAGTTTAAGGTTTACAGTGTGATAATTTATATACATAAATACTGTAAAATGCCACAGTAAAGTTACTTGACACATTCATCACCTCACAGTTACTATTTTTTACAAGAACTTATAACATCCACTTTTAGCAATTTTCAGGGAGACAATACAGTATTGTTAACTGTAGCTAATATATGTATCATTTTTTACATCATTAGTTTATTCCTCTTTATTGTCGAGTAGTATTCCATCATGTAATGCACTACAACTTGTTTATCTCTTTGTTTACATAGTTTCTTATTGATAGCTAGGTTGTTTTCAGGTTCTTCGAGGCAGACAGAAAGGAATATGTGTTAAAATTATTTTAAAGAAATATTGAATATGGGGTGATGATAATGATCTCTATCTTGATAAGATGTATGTATTGGCAAAATCAGTTAATATACACTTCATATTTCTGCATTTATTGAATGTAAATTTTACATAAAAATGAAAAACATTATAAAGAGTATTACAGTCAATTATATACATACTGAAATATTGAAAGGCAAGCTATACAAATCTATCTGTCCTTAATGTCAAAAAACGAGATTGATGGATGGATAGACGGATGAAAATACGTGATGAAGCAAAGATCGTAAAGGCTGATGGCAGAACACAGGCGATGGATTTAAGGGTGCTCCCCCTAAAATTCCTTTAACTTCTTTGTGTATTGAAATTTTTTTCTTATGGAAATGTTGAATAAATTGATTGAATATACACATTCTTTCATAGAAAAATATGGGAAAACAAGGTAAGAGATAAAATACCAGGCACTAAGAAGGAAGGAACCAGACAAGCAAAGATTTCCTGACGTGCTTCTTTTATTTTAAAATATTTCACAGGTCTCTGAAGTGAAAATTAGCTGAGGCTCAGGGGAAATTTTGTGGGTGTTTGCGGGTGTTAGCAGGAACTTCTGAATACCACTGAACATCTGCAAAAATATTTTCTATTCTCTATGTAGGACACTTTTTCAATGGACAAGACAGCTTGCAAAAGCTAGTATGAACCAAACTGTATGAAGGGAGATTCTTGGCGCCTAAATGCTTTAAGTTTTTCTGAATACAGTATGGTTAAACAGTTCTACTTACTGTATTTCTGAATGCGTTAGGACAGTGTAATGAATACTTTTCCATCTGGGATTATGCAATATAAGGAGATGGCTAAAGAAATGACTCATGCTTTGTCAGAAATAACAAATAAATACTAAAACTTATATTTTCACATTTCTACTTGCATTTTAATATTGCGGATTATCTTAGCTATAACAACAGTTTTATTAGTATAGAATTTTATATATTTAGAGGTGGTAATGGTTAACAGTATTAGACAAGATTGCCTGACTATGAGACTTGGCTATGCACTAACTAGCTAAGAACATGTTAGATCTTCATTTTTCTTACCTGTAAAATATATATGATAGTAATAGAAATCTCCTAGGGTTGTTTGGAGAATTAAATAAGAATTTATAACAGAACCTGACACATAATGTGTACTTAACAAATGGTAGCTAGCATTATTAAACCTAGGCTTACAGCTGGAAAAATTGATAGGATAAACTCTTCATATATTCAAAGATCAATAGTTCATGAAACAGACCCAGAATTTTGGTTCCGCTGCGTGACCTAACCATGGAAAATATTAACACAAAATCCACAAGATCTTGAAAATGAATAAATAAAAACGAATTCAGTGTCATGTTGCTTAAAGCATCCCCCAAAGAATTCTGAAACAAAACTGTTAAAAATAATTTTGAGATCCCCTCCATGGCATTGCGGGCTAACTGCTTTGGGAATGAACTTTAATTCCTCTATGTCTTTTACTGCTTCCAGGTTTCCTTGCTCCAAGGCAATCTGTAGAGCAATTATGTGGAGAAACATGAAATAAAGTTCCCAAAGAGCAAGGAACTAATGAGCAATAATTAGTGGATGAAAAGCTATGAGTTCATTTTAGCATGAATATGTGGTGATTACAGTTTTCCAAAATATATGATGCACTTTATGTTCTTAAAAATGTGTCAACCTTACATGACATTGATTTCTTATAGAAAAATGCAATGTTATTTAAACGGAAGTGTATCCCACCTGTTGTGAGTCAGTAATTACCAGTACGGTTTGTGAGACAAAATTCTTGTCCTCATGGTAAGTTCTCAGCATCGCTGTCCTCCGGGAAGAGTGCCATGCACATAAAATACTGTTTGTTGCTTATTATATTGGGTAATAAAAGGCAATCCATACCCATCTCATACACATAGTCAGCTGTCTTTCAGTTTTCTTTGGAAAAAAAATAATCAAAGGAAAATTGGAAATAATGAAATATTGACTCATGGAATCACTGAAATTAGGCCCAGTGTTGGCCCACCTCCATCCTCGACTTATCTAGGTTGCAGATGCCTGGGCTGGAGTCCTCCTGCACCCCCTCTTTGGGACTGGAACCTTAGACTTGATTTGTGTGGACACACATTCCAAAGAGTTTTGACACGGAAAGCTAATAGACCCCGTGTTTTATCAGTGTTTTATTGACTCATGGAATCACTGAAATTAGGCCCAGTGTTGGCCCACCTCCATCCTCGACTTATCTAGGTTGCAGATGCCTGGGCTGGAGTCCTCCTGCACCCCCTCTTTGGGACTGGAACCTTAGACTTGATTTGTGTGGACACACATTCCAAAGAGTTTTGACACGGAAAGCTAATAGACCCCGTGTTTTATCAGTGTTTTATTCTTTTTTTTTTTTTTTTTTTTTAAGTTTCATTTACACTGTAGCTCTGTTTTTCCCCTGGCTTAGGTCTGGCTTATCATTTTTGGATACTGAAGAAAAATGTCTGTTTCAGCTATAAGAAACACATTTATTTATTTATTTACTCAGCAGCAATTTCTGTTTTAGAATATAAGTGCAATAGGAAAGAAAATGTCATCATGAATTCTTGGGTACGTTACTAATAATCTAATTGAATTTTAATGGGGAGAGGAAGGAGCCTAGGGGTTATATTGAAAACATATTTTTCACCAATTTGTATTTATCATTCACATCAACTCTGGTAATAATATGCAGCAAAAACAATTCAGTTGTACTTAGCTTCCGTGCAGATGAAAACAGCCACAGTTCCTGTCCCACTATGCCTTCATGTCCATCACAGCCCCAGCCAAGCAAACTCCAAATGTGTGTCTGCTAAACAAATCATTAGCTAAAGAATATGAAAGCTCGGGAACACATCTTACAAACACTAATTCTGTGTTTATTTTTCACAATAAAAGACTCTTTAATTTCTCTCATCCTGAAAAATTTCAACAATACTACTTAAGAACACAACAGTATTTTATATTCACTTTCCAAGGCTAACAAAGTAAAAATGTAATTTATAACTGAATTTATTGAGTTTACATAAAAACAATTAGATTATCCTTTGCCCTTATTATAAGCAACTATGATAATTTTAAGTGGCATCCATTAAAGATATCTACTCATAGGCTGTATTACAATTTACTGCATAAGCTATGCTGCTCCTAGCAGGAGGAAGCTTTTACCCATTATGCTGAGGTAAGGCTTGACCATTGACTTGCTTTGTCCATTAATGATGAATGGAAGTAATGGGTATCCTCTACCTAACATTCATCTATCTGCATATCTACTTATATATTTACCCATTTGGAAAGCTACCAAGATAAAGAAGATTTGTGTGTTTTTTTTTTTTTTTTACAAAATTGGTCATTCATTATAAACTTTAAGCAAGTATTAATATGTGCGTTGTAAAATTAGTCACATGGATTGTATTTCTAAATCCTAGAAATTGAAGACAGCATCCTTACATTTGGTTTATTAGTCTCTGTAGTATCAGGATTCTAGGATTACAACAGAAGTATTTCAGAGTATATAAAATGTGACATCTTACACTTTAAAAAAAACTTTGTAAATTTAAACTACTTTTTGCCATGAAATCTTCCTATTGTGATAAAATTTTATGATGACAGAATCAGGCTGTGGTCCTGCAGAGAAATACATAAGGATAAGCCCTACATTTGACACAACTTTTCTACTGAAAGCATTTTCTGATATGTGAGATTGTAAAGCTTGGCAGAAAGCTGCAGCTGAATGACTGATAAATTGAGTAGAATTTCTGGTTGACTTACTGGTTTTGCAGAGCACAAATTAAAATTTGTGAGCCATCAAAGTGAAAGAACTGTGATGAACACTCCAGACTTTTTTTGAGACCTTTTTTTCTTCCTATAGGCTGCACTTTAGGGGTGAGAGTGAAAGGGAATTAGAAAAGTCCTCACAAACCCGAAGCCCACATTTGAATTAGCCCGATTTCTACTTGGATTAAGGTGATCTTTCCTTAGTCTAACTGACAGCCGGAATACAAAATGAATCAATCTTAGAGGAAGATTCCATTACACTGAGCTTTAAGTTATCTGTATATATTTTTGCCTATAATGCCAGCAAACAGTAATAATTACCAGGTATGCCAGGAGAGAAACGAACAAACAAAACTCTCACACTCCAAATAAAACACTGACAATTGAAACAGATCCACAGGTGTTATAGAATAAATTATCACACTAATCATAAGTAAAACAGAAGTTACAATAGTATCAGAAGAGAAGGGACAGTGCTACCAATTATTTATATACTAAAAAGATTAGAAGCAGAGGAAACATTTCTCAATTGATTTTAGGTGGACAGTATAACTTTGGTACAAACATTTGAAACAGATCATACATAAAAATTAGTTTGCTGATCAATCTCTCCCAAAACTTAACTCTAAAATTTCTAAATAAATCACTAATACAAATCCATTAATATATGAAAACATATAACAATTCAATTCAGTTAGGTACAATTCAGGATAATGGTTTAACAGAATATGTAGAATATGTATTTATATAATCATTTTAGTAACTGTATAGAAGCATTGGATAAAGTCAACCCTCTTCACGACTTATTAAAAACCAACAACGCCCACACTGGAAATAGAACAGAACTTTATTAATCTGCTCAGGAATATCAATAAAAATCCCATAGAAACTTCATTTCTATTGGTAAAATATTTAAAGTGATTTTCTTAATATATTAAGAGATAAGATGTTTACTCTCACCACATCTGTTTTACACTTTACGGGGATTCCTAGACAGTGCAGTAGGAGGAGAAAAATAAATTAAAGGTATAAGGATCTGAAAGAATGAAATATATTAAAAGATAATGATTGTATATTTAGACAATCTATAGATATGTACAATCTGTTTTTTTTATTAGTTTCAAGTACACAGTACATTGGTTAGACGTTTATATCATTTATGTAGTTTATAAAACAATCCCCCTGATTGCTGCTTCTCTCCCCTGACCCTCCACCGAGCCATTACATTAATTGCTAACTGCATTCCCTATGCCGTGCTCCTCATCCCCGTGCCTATTGACTAATTTGTATTTCTTTAATCCTTCACCCCATTCAGTAAATGAATGCAGCAAAATTGTAGATACAAGACCAATGTGTAGAAAACAGATTTTATATATATATATGTATATATATCTATATGCAAGAGTTTAGAAAATTTTGAGTTAAACCATTAAAAGCATTATAAAAATAAATATTCAGAAATTAATCTCGATAATCTTCACGTAAAAATTAGTCTGCAAGTATGTAAGATTGGTGTTGTTGCTTCCTTGAGGGGTATAATTCACTTTGAAGTCACATGGACACCAAGACTTCATGAAAACTGTGCAGAGTATCTCCCAGAGACTGACTGAAATTGCGGAAGGCCTATGTGTTCTGCTGGCTTCAAGCCCAATTGGGTGAGGAGGTCCCCTGGGAATATTGGTTTGCCCGCAGGACTTAGGAACTTCTGGCTTCTAGCTGAAAACCTAAGATGTTTTCCAGGGCCTTTCTATGGCAGCGTCTCATCTTTCCAGATCTGCAAATCTGTCAGAGGCCATTTTTACCTTCTCAGACTTTTTCATGGAAGGAATAGATTTCTTAAGGTAAAGTGGCATCGGACAAGACGTTGCTCTTTATACTTCTTGTCTTTTCTGGATCTTCATGTCACAAGACCTGACTGTCTAGGTACACCACCTATGATTTTTCAAACAACTATATAAGCATTGTTCCAGATTTTTTGGTTTATTTAGAATAACTGTTAGTCTGAGGACACGAGGTCCATCTGTTTCAGAAGTCAGAATGAAAGGTATATGGTAATAATTACAGAACGATATTAGCAAGATTTGATTCTTCACACCTTTATTTCTCAGTGCTTTATACAATGATATATGGGTAGGCAGTGTGGTTATACATTCACTTAGATTCCCCTGATCTCAAAACTTACAATAAAATTTAAATGTTACAATATTAAAAATTATCACTGATAGTTCATTTGAAGGATTAGCTCAATTTTCATCATTTGTTAAATTTTTAAAATTTAGCTTTGATCTATTAACAAACAACATACTACTTTTTAAAATTAAATGGATTGGGGTGACGACATTGGTTAATAACATTATGTAAATTTCAGGTGTGCAACTTTATAATTCGGCATCTGCGCTCTCTATCGTGTGCTTACCACCCAAAGCCGAGTTTCCTTCCGTCACCAAATGTTTGATCCTCTTTACCCTCTTTATCCACCTCACACCCCCTTTCCCTCTGGTAACCACCATTCTGTTGTCTGTACCTATGAATTTTTTGTTTGTGGATTTCATGTGTTCTTTGTCGCTTTTTGTTTTATACTCCATACATGAGCAAAATCATACAGTTCTTGTTCTTTTCCGTCTGACTCATTTCATTTAGCATAATTCTCTCAAGATCCAAACATGTCGCAAATGGCAATATTTCATCTTTTTGCATCTGAGTGGGATTCCATAATACTGCACTGCAGTGTATGTACCACATCTTCATTATCCAAACATCCATTAAAGTACACTTAAGTTGTTTCCATATCTTGGCTATTGTCAATATGCCGCGGTGAACATAGGGACACATAAATCTGTACAAATAAGTGTTTTCAAGTTTCGGAGTAGATGCCGAGAAGAGGGATTGCTGAGTCATATGGTAGTTCTGTTTTTAGTTTTTGAGTGATCTCCATACTGTTTTCCACAGTGGCTGCCCCCATTTACATTCCCACCAGCAGTGTGTGAGGGTTCCCTTTTCTCTGTATCTTCTCCAACACTTGTTATGTCTTGTCTTATTGATGACAGCCATTCTAACAGGTGTGATGTGGTACTTCATTGTGTTTTTGTTTTGCACTTTCCTTATAACTAGTGATGGCAAGCATCTTCCCTCATAGCTGTTGCCCATCTGTGCGTCTTCCTTAGAAAAGTGTCTATTCAGATCCTCAGCCCATTTTTAATTGGATTATTTTGTTGTTGATTTGTGTGAATTCTTTATATATTTTGGATACTAGCCCCTTATCAGAAGTATCCTTTGCAGATATTTTCATCCATTCGGTTGGCTGCCTTATTGTTCGATAGAACAAGCAACATACTAAGTTTTCACTTTAAGAACAACAGTTAACGTTAGTGGGATAATAACTACCTATCTTTTGATTCCTTACCATATTATTTCTGCCCTATTAGTAGATGGCAGGAATGAATTTTCTTGATCTCCTTTGTATTTTTCTGCTTTTTGGAATGAGCGAGGACTTTTAATACAATGGAAAGAAGTGTTTGTCCTTGGCTCTTCCTTCTGAAGACCTAAATAGTGTGTTCTTTAACCTACTGTGATTTTCCACTACCGTGTTCTCAGAATGAAGCCTGTTTTGTGTCTGCTTGGACTTGAACCCTCCAAAAAAGGAGACAGACTAAAGGCAGAAAATATTTCAGCCTGTCAACCTAAGACTTCCATGTATACAGGAAAGAAAATGTATACAAGAAAGAAAATGTTGGACCTTCTTCTGGTTCTGTGTGTGTTTGTGATCCACTCATGTTAAGATTCCACACCCCCCTGCCCCCCGCCCCAGGAAAGAACTGCACCCGTGTCTCTTTCCAGAATTTATAGCACATAGTGTTTGTGAGGGCTACCTTTTAGGATTTTGAACATTAGTATTATTGTCTGGCATGCCACGATCAACGTACACTGTAGAAACAAGCTAGGTACCCTGCATCATGTCACCAAAACGTCACTGGAATGATGTCTAAGACTAGGAATCAGTCCAGGATGTGCAGGTATATGGTAGAGGAATAACTTCTCACAGGGAGGAAAGTACCATGGGCGTGCCCACCCCAGAGGAGCCCTGGAAGTGAGAAGATAAGAGCATGGGAGCTAAAGTTAAAAGTGGGTGTTTCAGTCAGAACGTTCGCACTCAGCTGTGCTACCTGAATGTATAATAATGAGCCCCACAGTAAATAGATACATTTATCCAAGAATGGTTGTCTATAAACAAAAGTCTTGCCTCTGCATTGAACAACCTGGAATTTTAACATAAAGTTGGATTGCTCTAAATTTTGGAATATTGCAAATTGATGAGTGGATCTTTGCCCACATGCAAATCGAATGCACTGTCACAGGGTACAATGCATCAGTTGGGGAAGAAGTCAACTTGTGCTGGTTGTTAACTTAAAAAGGACTGAAATATCTTTCAAGCATGTAGAACCTGTGAGGGGAGAAAAACAATTTCAAACAGTAAATTGAACCAGAAAAAAAGTTTCTAAAGGCGATTGTCAGGATCAAAAGAGTGGTGGGTATTGTGGCCAGGGTGGGCTGGATCTAAGAGACTCTGCCCAAAGTAGTTTTACTAATTGAAAGCAACTTTTTTCTGTGTGTATGCTGCCCATGGGATGGAAACCAGGAAGCCCAGGCAGTCACCACAGACGGCCCCCTCACTAATTAGGGCCATAAAGGGGAGGATACAGCTCACTGAGGAAAGATAGATTAAAGAAGAAGCTACAAGGAAGGAGAAACGTTTTCCTTCCTCGTCAGTGGCATCCGATTTTGAGAATGAGAAGCTGATCGAGTCACAGGGCCCGTGAACCTCTGGGTGCAATTCCATAGACAGCATTCGTGAGCCAGCAACGTGAAGGAGCATGTTAAGGCGCTCTCATCAGTGGCCTTTTATCTCAGTCTCAGGATCCATTAACATTTCTCCTTATGTTGTTATAGAAGAAATTTGAATAAAATGAAACGTAGGCCAAAAGAGTTTATTAGTCAGGGTCCTGACAGGAAACCGAAGGCACATTGAGCCTTATTCAGAGAGGTTTGGGAAGGACTAAGGGAACCAAGAAGAGATGCTGAGGCACCAAGGAAGGGGTAGTAGTGGAAAGCCATTGCCGCTGAGACCACAGTGACGGTCCCAGGACACAGCTATGAAACGGTTAGTGATGTTTCCATCAAGTCGGTGAACCTTAACCCTTGAAAATATTGGAAAGAACTTTTGTCTCTTTAAATTCTTCTCTCTGGCATATTAAACTTTTGATTTCGTTTTTGCTTTTGTTTTGGTGGTGGTTGTTCACACACAATGCATAACTAATGCATAGGTTTTCAATTAAGTTCCCGTGCAAGTTAGCCACCTGCAACTCTTCGAAACTGCCCAAGTGACGGAGTTCTTCAGGGCCTGTTTTATGAAAAAGCCTGTTACCATTATCATAAATGTTAGCACAGAGCTTAAGCTTGGCTTCATGATATCGAACCATAAATGACAAGTTCATGTTTATGCTGGTGGGAAGTGTGGCATAACAGTTATATCAAACATGAAATCTGGCTAGTGAATTGTTGGTGACTCTAGTAATAGTAATATATTTGTCCATTTTTGCCCAGAATCTCAGCACTTTGCAGAAAAGATTTCACTCACCTTTATAACACCCATTTCTTAAGAGGACATTTGAGTGGAGATAGAGCAAGTCGCATAGTAAATCTGAAGAGGAGTGAGAAGAATCGGGTCGTTTTCATGCTTTCAGAGTAACGTATATCCCAAGGGACCCATCGTTACAGTACAGTTTTGTCCCTGTCTGGAACATGGGGATGGGAACAGTGTGTCACAGGCTTTGGGATTCTTCAAAAGATTGAACCAGGCATTAGTATTGCCAAAAGCCCCAGGCATTGGCAAGAGCTCCTTCCATTATTTCCCCGTATGTGGTATTGTTTGTGTCGTGTTATGTTTAAAACTGGAATTTTTTGTTTATAGGATTTTTAATGTGTGCGCACGATTTTAAGCAAAGTATTTTGCATTCTGGTACTTGGAACAGCCTGTAACTATCCAAATAGATATAAAAAGTTTGATATTTGCAAAAAAAGTTCCAAATATCACAGCTCCCATTAAAAGGGACCAAGTTTATAGCCGTGCGGATGGAGAGTAGCATCCCCTCCACCAGCAATCGTTTCCTCGAGGGCCCAAAAATGTCCAGGTGTCACACGAGAACAGAAACAACAAATTAACAACTTTAGACACGGATTCGTTAAGGTGCATTAAGCAACAGCTTATTTATTCATCCATCCATTCAACAATTTTCAGCTCCTATAATGTACAAGGTACTGTGAGTGTCAGTAATTCAATTTTCAGATCTCGTGTACTCTAAGAAGCAGAGCTAGTGAAACATCCTTGTTTTTCATTAATCAGATTAGGAAACTTTAAAAATATGTCACAGGTTGAGGATTATTAGTCAGGTGTTGTTCAGATGTCCCCGAACTGGGATTTGTCTGATGTTTTTCTCATGATTAGACTGGGTTATGGGTTTTGGGGGAGACGACAGAGGTGAAGTTCTGTTCCATCTCCAAGATCCCAAGGACTTACTAGACTTAGCTTATTCAAATATGAGAGAAGGCAATTGTAATTCAAAATATTCTAAAAAAAATATTTTCAATTGTAAATGATTAATCCAAAAACCTAATTCCTTGAACAGTTTGCATCATCTAAGTCTTTTTGAATTTTTAATTAAATATCATTAAAATATTGATGCATTATTTCTCTACAGTTACATATTTCTCTACAGTTTAATATTTAATAATGCAATAAAAATAAGGCAATTAATATCGCATCCCCTGAAAGCAGAACAAAAATACATATAAAAAATTGAATAAAGAAGGAAAAACCAACGCTTACCAAATGTTGATTCAAAAGGTGTTAACATTTGTTATCACAAATGAACAAAGCAAACATATTAATATATTTTAACTATGCACTTGGTCAAACTATTCATTAATCTATATTAAAAACAATGAGAACTACATAAAAATGGTTATACACGTAAATGTCACATGATGATTTACTAGAGACTATTGAAATCTTCATGAATAAAACTAGAATAGAAACCATGTTTTGTATACTCGTATCAATGTATCTTTCAATTATTTAATGGCATGAGCTGCTGATATGAATAATATCACAAAATAAAAAACAGCCATGTAATTTTGTATTCTTGAGCTATTTTTTTTTAATTTGATGAGATAGATACATAAATACACAGATACATAGATACATAGGTAGATAGATAATCAATCTTAGCATATAATTACTTTATTCCCAGATTTTATTCAAAGGTTTCCTTTATGTCCAGGCGTCATGAAATGTCCGCGTATTCAGATTTCTCCAATTACAATATTGGAGAACACACTCAAAGATTAATTTTTCTTTTTGGAGAAATCCCTCTAGCCAGCTTTCCAAAACCATTTTCTCACTAGCCATCTACCCTTGTTCTCACAGAGACTTAGGGGCATAGTCGTTCAGAATCGTTTATGCCAGGAGGAAGGAGGGTTCAACAGCAGCTGAGATATGGAACCGAGGTGAGTGGTTCTCCAGGTTGTCCCGTGAAGCGGCTTTTTGGGCTTTCTATCATGGGCGGCCCCCCGGGTTTTTTTTCTTGGTGATGAGTGTGTGTATTACCTTATTACATCACATTTTGCCTTGCACACTGATATTTGCCCTCTTAGATTATTAGATTATAGTGTATTTAATCGCTGATACTCTGCCCATACTTTTATGCTTTCTGGTTCCCTTGGGACTGGCATGCTACATGGCACAGTGCTGCTCTGCTAAGTGAGAATATACTGATAGGCAACCTAACGTAATCTGAGGGTGTTTTGTGGACAAATGCAATTTCGTTTTGTTGTGTTGTTCTAATCCTGGAGAACGTTGAGTAATGCTGCCTTAGGCTTATATCTAAATTAGAATTTGTAAAAAGTCTATAAGTTATTCAGAGCAGTCCCTGACTGTCTTTGGATATTTCTAATTTTAAAACACTCAATGAATTATTTGAGAAAGAATACTGTGTTATGGCACATAAAGTGTATTTTTCTATATTTATTCACAGTAAAAATACACACTGATGGAAGAAGAGTGGGTAAAATATTTTGAAAAATGCAAGAACTCTATAAAAATGAGTTTTTTTCCTTCTATATTGGCAGACGTGAAAGCAGGACTGTACAGAAAATAAAGTAAAATTGGAGTTCAGGACAATGAGGCAACACTAATTAGTGAGTTTTATATGCATTGACAGAGAGGAATGGGCAAGCGGATGGGATAGCTGTCTTTGTGCTTTGTTTAACTTAGCCATTTAGTTAGCCAGGGCTTTTACAACTAGCTCTTTTATAGCTGTGACATCTTTATGCAGCTGTCCTTTTCTTTTTCTGACTTGGCTCCTTTTGTGCACATTTCAAATGTTTTTGATCAAATGCATATACAGCCTAATAATGTTCCCCTCCCATGAAAGCACTGTCCCTTGACTAAGGAAAGCCTTAAAGTAGCTTTCATCAAGAATAAAGGTATGGGAAGGGTTTGGGGGGATGACAGGGGCAGAGTGCTGGCTATATCTTTACGGCTTGAAAGAGATTTGAAGGGACATACATGACCATTGAAAGCCTGTTGACCGGTCACGGATTGTGCATCTGCACAGTGGAGAGATTCGTAAAACAGCAAAATTTCATGTGTAGCTTTGGTCATAATTGCTACTTTTTTTTCCCCTCTTGGATGAAGTAAAAAGTGAAGTTCCTGTGCAGACTCCAGGCCTGGTCCCGGTCACTGCTGACAGTGACCTGCACAGATAGGATTGCGTGTTCACGCATACAGACGGGCTGGTGTCCCCTGTCACCCCAGTGCTTCGTGGTTATGCTCTGAGACCTTCTGCCTCTCGTACAACATAAACCTTTCTTCTGTGGAAAAAAATAAAAGACGCTGAGCTAGCGAGGGTAGAATACATTACCTCATTCTGTTTGAGGCCTTGTGATGGCTCAAGATTAACTAGGCCATGGAATAATCTTATTTAGCCAAACAGGCATGCAGCTCAAATTGGATCATTCTGTTTTATTCAGCCCAGGAAGAGACAGGAACAAAACACATTGAAAGAAAATACCCGTATTATTAATTGGAATAGTCATTGTTGAAACAGTCTCACCAGGACAATCTAACATTTTTGGTTAAACTTGAGAGTCTGGTATTAGGAAGGAAAGGAATTTTATTTGTGATTCTGAATTTTCTATATCAGCCATGTGAATATTATATTCACATATGATGAAACTTTATAAGGTATTCATCATGTTTTTAGATGGCAGAGAGAAAGACTAATAAAGGCAGTATAAGAAAGTAGTCATTTCTTATAAATACCATAATGATCTATCTTAATAAATTGATGATAAACAGTATTTTCAAAATGAAAAAGTACAGCCTTTCTATTTCTGTGGGCTACTGTAAGGATCAAATGAAACAACACATATTGGATTATTTCTTATTTTTTTTTTATTTTTATAAACCATACATTGTCATTGTTCTTCAAAATGATTGGTATTTGTCCCAGAAGGAGGTTGTGCCAGCAACTTGTAAAAGCTGTAGCCAGTGGCCCAGGAGTTGGCTTATGGAACATAGGGTAGAATGCAAGAATCGTAAAGGAAAAAATTTACCTTTCTGCTGGAAAAGCACATCGGTATGGGAGAACCAGTTCATGCTGTTCTAAATAAATTTATATTTCAAATAAATTTTACATTTTAGAAAATGTCCTTAAGAAATGTCACAATTTATCAAGTTTTACTGTTCAGCCTCTAAGTTAATTTAATATCAAAGGAGGTTTTGTCTCCAATTATCTACCTGTATATATGTCTGTCTATCTACTTATCTACCTGCCTAACATTGATCTATCATGTATCTATATAATTTATCTACCATCCATTCATCCACACCTCTCTCTTTTTCTCAACTTACCTATCTACCAATACATGTGTTAATATACCTCTTGTTTATCTAAAGACTTACTTAAATAAATATTTATTAATTCATCTATTAACTTATTTTGGACTTATGATGGAATGTTTTATTGATCATCGTCTCCAGTTCTTAAGACACTATTATTAGGGATTGATTCAAGGCTCCTCCCTGTTTCCCACCTTTGTTCTGACCACCTATTCTTCCCTCTTTCCTTCCTTCTCTTTTAACCCCCTCTGCACTTACATTCCTCTCCCTCCATAGTAATCATTCTGATACTATCATGTATCTATATAATTTATCTACCATCCATTCATCCACACCTCTCTCTTTTTCTAGATAGATCAATGTCTTTGATATGCATACTTTATTTACATGTGCTTTTGTTTCACGCATATATGCACTTAATTTACACAAATGCTATTATGTTATAAGCTTATCCTGTTTCTTCTCCACCCAACACTGTGTTTTAAAGATACATTCATGTCTCCATGTTTACTCTTTTTTTCCAACTGCTACACAGTATTACATAGTGTCATGCACCTTATTCTATTGTCCATCCCTCTCAGTGGTGAACTCGTGGATTGCATTCAAGTCATTTTTTTAAAAAAACAACACCTGGATGAACAGTCATATATAATTTCTCATACTCATGCAAGAATTGCTCTGGGATATGCACCTAGGATATGACTTTATCTAGATCACAGCACATACCTACATTGAACTTAAAACTGTCACATTACTCTTCAGAATGGCCTAGCCAACTTAAATTTCTATAAGAAGTTCATGAGATTTTTCATTTCTCCAGTTCTCCAGCAATAATCGCATTATTTAGTTTTATAATATTTCCCTATTCTAGTATTTCCTGTTATTCTAAATACAAATTATTATGTCTTTGTCTTAGTGGCCTTTTTTTGTCATCTCTTTCGTGAAATGCTTGTTCACATCTTTTGCCTATTTTTTCCTTATTTTGATTTGCTGTATTTTTTATTGTGGATTAGAAAGAGTTCTTTGTATATTCTACGTAGTAGACTTTTGTTGGTTTTATATTTTGAAGATGTTTACTTTGAGTAACAAACAACTGGTTTATTATCTTTGTCCTTTTGTTGACACAAAGCTTCTGTTAGATGTGCTGTTCACTTCTGTTACCTTTGCCTACCTCTGTTAACTTTATAGATTGATCTTTCACAATTAGACCTTTGATTCTTTTGGGATGTACCATTTTATATGCAGTAGAATAGATATTCACTTTTATTTTCCAAAAATAATTAGTCAGTTTTCATACATCGTCAACTAAATACTCAGTCTTTGGTCCACTGATTCATATCTTATTTAAAATCCATGGCTTTCTTTTTCCCTGAAGATATGCAGGCTAGTAGGCAATGAAGTGACATTTATAAAATGCTGAAAAAATACATATAATTATGTATATGTATATGTATATGTATACACCAACCTAGAATTCTATGCCCAGGGAAAAGATCTTTCAGAAATGGGGTTGGGGACATTTTCAAACAGATATTGAAGGACTTTACTGCTAGAGGCATACCCTCTAAGAAAGGTTTAAAATTTTTTTAGGTCCTTACAAGTACATATGGAGCAGTTTAATATTACTTCGAGGTAGACTCTGATTAATTAAATGTCTATATTGTAAGGTCTAAATCAACCACTAAAGTTTCTTAAAGAGAATGAATGATAAGTCACTGGCAGTGGTAAAATGGAATCATAAATATTGCTCAGTTAATCCAAAAGAAAAAGAAAAAAGAAAGGAGGAAAAAGAAGAACAGGTGGAACAAACGGTAAATAGCTATCCAGATGGTAGATTCTAACCAACCATAGCAATAATGACATTAAATGTTAATGGCCTAAACATGCTAACTAAAAGACAGAGATTGTCAGATTGCATTAAAGTAAGAGGTCATACTTTATGATGTATATAATAAATTATCTTTAAATATGAAGATAAAAATAGAATAAAAGTTTTAAAAGGTTAGCAAAAGAGATGCCAGGCAAGCCCTAACCATAATTGAACTATAGTATCTACATTAATTTCAGATAAAATGGACTCCAGAACAAAGAATGTTGTCAGAGATAAGTAAGGTCATTATATAATGATAAAGGTGTCTTTTTTTAAGACAAGACAGTCTTAATAACAGAGCTTCAAAATATATTAAAAGAAAAGATAGAACTGAAAAATATTGAAAAATGTACAATGATAGCTGGAGACTTCAACACTCCGCTCTCACTGATTGATAGAATAAGCATATAGAACATTAGAAAGCATATAGAGGACTCAAACAATACCATTAAGCAACTGAACTGATTAACATTTATAGAACACTGCATACCCAACAAAACAGAATACACACTTTTTTTTAAATGCACATGGACATTTCACCAAGGTAGATCATATTCTGGAACATGAAACAAATCCTAAATTTAAAAGAATGAAAACCATATAAAGTATTTTTTAAGAGTTGATAACTGAATTTGATTAGAAATCAGTAACAGAAATATATCTAAGAAATCCTTTGATATTTGAAGATTAAAAAATACTTCTAAATACCACATGAGTCAAAGTGGAAGCCTCAGGCAAATTGACAACAACAACATTCTAGCCTAAATGAAGATGAAAATTCAACATACCAAAGTTTGGGAGATGCAGTTTAAGTAGAACAAAACCTCAGATCAGTAATTTAAGCTTCTCCTTTAAGAACTGTCTTGCTTAATTTTCAAATGTATGGGGTTTGCTGATTTTCTTTTTTTGTTCCCAAGTTGAGTTCCATGGTGGTTTGAGAGCATATTCTGTGTGATTTAAGTGTAATGATTTTTTTGGGAGTAGCATTATGATTTAGCATTTACTCAATTTTTACATACCTATGTGCTTTTGAAAAGAACATATACTTTTCACTCATTGGGTTGTCTGTCAACTAGGTAAAGTGTATTAATCATACTATTTATTCTGTATACTCACTGCTTTATTGCCTGCTTATTCTACCATTTAATGAGCAGTATGTTAAATGTCAATGCTCTTATATTTATTTATTTCTTCTTTGACACTACCTATTTTTGATCAACGGCACTAAATACTTTCGTTTCTTTCTCTCAAGGTCTAAGTTAGACTTCCGTTTCTCACAGTTTTTCTTATTAGTTCCTCAGATACATGCTGCCTTCATGATTGTTAGCTGCTGACATTTCTGTGATTGATTTTTAGGAGGGAGGCAGCAATTCAAGTGCTTCTTTATCAGGAACTGGAAGCCACTTCCATAGGTTTATTTTTTATATCTCTCAACAACTCACTCTCTATTATACATAGTTACATATTTATGTATGTATGCACATATATACTGGAGGTATTGACATTGAACTTTATTGACTTCCTTTTGCACACAACACTGTGACTTTTTAACCCATCTATAGTGTCCTGCTAGATATTTTTGTAGGAAAACTAACAAAATAGAGGACTGAATTTTCAAAGGCTATTACTTGGACTTGAGATTGGCCCAGTGCCTTTCCATAAGTAGATATTTCCTTGAATTGTGAAGCAATAATTGGACACTGGAGGGCTATCATTTGTGAGGCTGCTAAGTAAATTTTGTTTCAATGCAAAGCGAGAATGGAGTGCTGGTCAGGGGTACCCGGAAATGTGGCTCACTGTATCTGAACGTAGTGGTTCTGTATGGAAAACACATTTCCTTTGCACTAGGGCATAGCATCTCACAACCTGGCAATCTATATAATCCTCGATTCTTCTGGATAATGTCATAATCAGAGATAAAGGAACATAAGTGCATTAACATCTCCAAGGTAGGGCATTGTGTTTCTTGCCTTTTTAAGTTTATTTTTCTCACATTTTAATATAGGAGATTGTATTGCAGTTTAAAACCCATAATCAGGAGAGGTCATTTAGAGAATATATTACCAACTGCAGACTTTTTGAGAAGCTTTTTGAAGCAAACCAAGTTGCTAACTCATTTAGGATTGAGTTTTATGTGTTGTGACTGCTTCCCCTTCTTTAGCAGAATAATCTGGAAATATATCAGGATGTATTCAGTCTTCCAGACTGAAGAATGATGCTAAGGTTAATTCGCTGTAATGTGTCCATTTCGGATGTCTGATGGTACATTTAAAGATCTGAGGAACAAAGTCAGATAAGAGTTGGAAAATTAAAGATATTAAGAGAGAAGTTTTAGTATCTTAAAACTGTTTCAAGAACTTGTCTAGATGAAAAAAAATACACAGGCATATTTTTTCATGTAAATACTACCTCTACCCAGATATGTAAATATATCTGCATTCAATGATTTTTAATGTGATTTTGTGATTAATTTTACTTTACAGAGGCATTTAAAAATGCTGTTATCTAATCATTTAATAAGCATAATTTATACATGTATAATTACCAATATCAACCTATTTGTTACAAACAAACTTGATTTAAAAATGAATTTTAAAAACATGTGTGCGTGTGTGCATGTGTGTGTGTGTGTGTGTGTGTGTGTGTGTGTGTGTGTGTAATAATTGGTTTAGGCACAAATACAACTAAGTAAGGTTTGTTAATTCTTATTTTCTCAAAGTTAAAAGGCAGCTCTACACTCAATAGCCCCATTGGTTATGTGTTTGGTTATGTGTTTCCACCTTATCTTGCAAATGACTTATTTGGGAACCTGAGTTTATTTCATCCCTGAATGCAGCATGTGCATTTTCAAACCAGCTCCTATTTTTCTCAGTGTCTTATAATTTGGCATAGATTTATTTACTCAAACCAAAAATAGTTTTGACCATATCTGCTACTCCTTACCTACTGGTTGGTATTCCTTGGCCTCTGGATTTTGGTGCATTGCAGTACTCAATGCTGGGATTAAACTGCCTTCATTCGTACTCTGCTTGTGTTCTCAATGCAGTGCCTTCTTTTTGATCAGGTTCCTCTCGGGTAGATCTCATATTTCCTGGCCCTGTCTTTGGATCAGTGATTGCACTGGTAGATCTGGTTTACTGCTGATTCAGTTAGATTAACTTTAGCTCTCATTGGTAACAAGTTGGTTAGTCTAGTCTTATACCTAATATGTGCTAATCCTGATCATTATAACTTTCTAGTTGATTCTACTCCCAAAGTATATTTTGATCTGATGGTTTATTCCAAAATAACATGAAAGGATTATAATTTATCTTTTTTGTGTGTGTTCATTATATATATCTATATATCTATATATGATATATCTATATGATATATATATCTATATCTATAGATATGATATAGATACCTGTATCATATGTATTTGTGTTGTATATGTACATACTTATGTATATATGTATGTGTATATATACACATATAGTGCATATGTATACTAGAATATATATACATACACTTGAAAATATCACTTGAAAATACATATTCTTGAATATATATATATATAATTTCCTGGAAGTATGTCATTTAAAAATTCTTTACAAAAAAATAATTGGTACTCTTTAATGTTTTGCATGTTTTATTTGAAAACTTTACCCCATTGTATTTTGGGGCTGATAGAGAATAAAGTCCTTGTTCTATATGTCTTAATGCCTACCTGTGGTTAGAGAAAAGTATCTGGACAGTCATAATCTCTTATTCTGTCACCTTCTCTCTTGTACTTGTCCTACCTCCAGGGCGTTTAGGCTAAATGCATGCTGCTGAGGTTGCTTTTAGGCTTAATTTTTACAGGACATTATTTTGTTTTTCTCCTTTATTTGTGTATCACTAGCAAATGACAATAGTAGAGCCACTTGTAATTATTCAGTATAGATTTGAAAGAGTGGACACAATCACTGGTCAGGCCAGCTTTGAGAAATCAGTGAAAATTCTTTTATTTATTGACATTGATCGGTGAGATATATGTTTCTCATTGTTTACTTGGAGACTTTTTGTTTAAATCTAGACTCTCTCCAAAAGGGATAAGGGTTTATATGCTTAATAAATGTGCCAAATATGCTTATTACAGATCATAAAACAAAATATTTTTGTATATATATTTACTCACTAGAGATATTAGACAGAAACCTCTGTAATTTCTGTTGGACTAGAAGTAAAAAAACGGAACCAATGCAGTTATGATCCGCTGCCCAGGAAGCAGGACAGTGTTATGCGTGGTGCGGTTCTCCAGAGATTCATGGGAAGCTCACCTCCCTTTTATACGTGCTGTGGGTGAGAGAAAAAATTGGCACTTGTTCCTTTGTTACTTTGTTTAATATAGTGTTAATCAGCCAGTGTGGGATGGAAGGACAGAGACATTTTACTATATTATTCTTTGATTATGAACATACAGTTCTGCCCTCCCTCACGTACCAGCGTCTAGCTAGACCCGATCACACTGTCATTCCGGTTCTGCAGTATGGGTGTGCGTGAGTGTGTGTGCTTGTATGCGTGTGCGTGATTAAATATGTGCAGTGATTCTTTCTAGGTACTGAACATATGGGTGATAGTTACTTTTGTTTTAGTATTTGTTTTTCTTTTCCAGTGTACTTATTTCTATGTATTACTTTCATAATCAGAAAAAATAATGAATATAATTTTAAAATTAGAAAGAGAAATTCGTACTTGAAGGCATAAGAAACGAGAGTAATTAAAAGTAACGTCTTGTTTGTTGTCGCTACTTTTTATCCATGTAGGTAGGAAGGAGTGCAGCGGTTTGCCATAAACTTCATTTGGAATTTGTATTAAAACAATTTGAAAAAGCATGAACCTGTAATTGAAATAGAGATTTAAAATATATTAGAATTGGAGGAGAGCTTGTAGGTCCAACCCTGACCTAAATGATGACTCCCTTAAAAATGCTTCTTGCCATACTAGATACCGGATTTGTTACCTTACCTGCCAGCTTCTCCATCACCCTGCATGTTATTGAGAAGGACATATCTCTCTCACTTTTATTTTCCAACTGTCTTGTATATGAAAGATTCTCAAGAAATGTCTGCTGATCAAATAAATAATTCAATGAATGAACGCATGGAAGGCTGCCTTAGATTGTTCCACTAGACGTAGTGTAAATTCCTCAAGTGAATAATAGTAGATCTTGCGCAAATTTCAATCTTCAGGTTGGTGCTCTGTTTATATTAAATACTCAATAAATGTCTGTCAACTGCACAGTCTATGGAATGCGACAAGGCCACCCAGAACACTTGAATTAGAATTGCATGGCCTCCCAAGTAGCAGAAAACTGAACTCCTCACACTGTACTCAGCTTCAAATGTATACTCATATACATTTGACTGTATTTGTAGAGAATAAACACAGTTCATAGACTGAAAAGTTTTTCTGACTAACAGAGCAGAGCTTTGGGCGAATTTCTGCCATTTGACAATTCACTAAGAAGAATTTTTCAGATAGCTGCTGTCTCTGAAATTGTCATCTCTGAAAATAGTACCAAACTTTAGTAATCAAAACAATATAATGTGGCGCTAGGAGGCTGCATTTCCAATATACTTTTACATAAATGGTTTATTTCTTACAGTAGAAAATAAAGATCAAGGAGACCCAGCGATTTCTTCGGGCTCACGCAGTCTGTCAGTGGGAGAGCAGTATTCCAACACAGGTTTGCTAGCTCTAAACCAGGCCCCTCCATGAACTGACAGAAGGAACCTCGCTATCGTAGTAACTCTGAGAATGCAGGGGAGGCTGCGGCCACTTCCTATCCGTAGCCCTCTCCCATTCATAGTCCCATGCAGACAACTAGATGTCATCAGCCTGAAGTGGTAGGTAAACAAACTTTGTAAAACAACAGTCTCAGAAAAACAATCCAAAGGATCTGCAAATACTACATATCTCTGTGTGATATCTATACATAGTGGCTCTCATGTTTGTGAAGATATATATGTTTATCTGCGTGTGTGTGTGTGTGTGTGTGTGTGTGTGTGTGTGTGTGTGTGTGTGTATATATATATATATATATAGTAGTCTGTATTTGTAGAGAATAAACACAGCATTTGAGCTTCGTGATATATGTAACACCAGATACCATATGAAACAAAATTTACACATCAGGATCAATAATCATGTGCCACGATCAGGGTGTTTTATAAGGTCTTTCATTAAAAAAAAACAACTGTCATTTTTTGCCTATAATTTTATCTGTTTTATTAAAATAGGTACACACATGAATGTCTGAGTTATTGACATATGGGAAAGAATTCTGAG
The DNA here is from genome assembly GCF_000325575.1 of Pteropus alecto. Lineage (NCBI taxonomy): Eukaryota > Metazoa > Chordata > Mammalia > Chiroptera > Pteropodidae > Pteropus > Pteropus alecto. The sequence goes on along the minus strand of NW_006440645.1, from coordinate 6,616,466 downwards.
GCAAAGACCTAGGCCCTGTGCCATTGAGCTCAAGAGATACTGCCACTTAATGGAATTGTGACTAGCTCAGTACTCTCATTAATATAATTCCAGATTCATACAGTTGCCTGTTTCTCAGAATTCAGTCTCTTTGCCCAGACTTAAAGAGAAAGAAAATTTAATATAAATCTGTGAAAAGTAATGCAATACATGTAAAGATATTTTACAAGACTGTAGCCAGATCAAGCCCCAAAAGACTTGGTAAAATTTAAAGTAAGATGGACGAATTAATCAGGGATCTGGCACGAGTTAAAATATAAAATTCAAGGCTCTATATTATTGTAGCTAACTAAGAAAATTGCAAGAGAATTAAAAACATCTGTAGCTTTTCCAAGATCCTTAATATTGATAAAATACGATAACTTTTCCATTCTCAAAACTGAAGAATTGACTTCTAAAATCTAAATGAAATAGTTTTAGAACGTTTTACTTCTCTAGAAAGAAGGTATTATCTGTTTTTTTCCTAAAGCTCTTAAGTATTATCACTGAAATACTAAACCGTAATGACAATTATGTTTATTTGTATGAAAGAGTTCAGATTTTATAATGTTTTAAGGAAGGCAGTAGTTCAATAGGCTATTCACAATGATGTTAAGACATTTCTGATGAAAAGTACTATAAGAATGTGACACCTGTCCCATCTCCTCTATGATGGATTTTGGATACTGCCAGAAGGGAAAGAAGAATGAAGGAGATATTTTGGAAGTAGCATCAACCTAACTCTGAACTTCCTAGATCTCTGAAACATTCAAGGAGTGTATAAATGAAGTGTCTCTAGCTTCTCTGTGTAAATTTCCTTATGGAGCATTTAGGGTTCTTTCTTGTCTGATTCCAACTTGTGTTTGCAGCCTCATCCCGTAGTACCCACCTGCCCCAGCCACACTCAGACACTTTCTGTCCTCCGAATGTATTGTAGAACTTATGTTTTCATCTTTCCTGGAATGACATTCTCCCTACATTGAATTCCTTTCTAATAACTCTCCACTTGAAAGTGCCCGTTCACTTAGAACCTCCCCCTTCAACGCCCATTTCAAACATCAGTGCCTCTGCCTCCCTAGTCTAGGTTAGCGACTTCCATCTCTGTGCACCCATACTGCTGTTTTAACGATTCTATTATATTTTGCCGTATAGTGTATTTATTAATCTGCTTTTCAACTTTCAATTAGAGTATTATGTTACATCCTGTGGTTTTCATCTTTGTGTCTTTCCTTCTCTACTGCCCAGAATATAGTAAGTTCTGAATAAGTCATCCTTCTTGGAGATAGTCTGTTTTAGGTGACTATAAAATTAAAAAACATTTGTTTTTGAGGAAGTATCACATTATTATTTTTAAGATTTTTAAGATTGCTTTCCTCTAATCTTTCTACTGCTTTCACCATAGAAAACTTGGAATTCACAGGATATGTGGATATATGTATAGTCAATGCAGTTTTCCTTTTTAGATATTTAATAATCTGGATGTGTACATAATATGTTTGAAATTTTAACTTTTTATAATGATCTCTTAATGACTTATGGAATTTAGCACAGTTACATAAAATGGCAAAGTTGACAAATTAAAGTCTTTCCTTGGATCTGAATCTGTATAACTAGTTAAGATTTAAATCAAATCCGTGCTTGCAGTCTGCTGTGCATCACTTCTGAGTTATCTTGTGACTTCCGTTTAACAGTGATTCACTATAACCCAAACGATAGGCTGATAACCAAACGAAATTTAAATATTAATAAGTACACATCTTTGCTTATTTCATCTCATCTTTTTCTGAGTATTTACGTGAAGGAGTTTTGTTTTACATTGCATAGTAACATTGGCCACGTACTCTATCAATCACAGATCCCAAGGCACATTGGTGTCTCATGCCAGGTTTAAGGGAGAAGAAAAGAAGAACGTTCTGTAGTAAAATGAGTTTGAGGAGACTGTTAGTTAAAAAACAAAAAAACAACAAAGAACAAAACTTAAAAAAAAAAAAAAACTTCAACAGGATTTTTACTCATCATTATTATTAATGAAACACTTCCCAGATACTCAAATTCACTGTGGATTTCTAAAACAGTTGATATAATGTGAAGCATGTTTTCCCAGAATTTTTTGAGGAAAATCTTAAGTAATTGATATTATAAACAGATCTTATTTCTTTCAATCATTTTGGGAATACTAGTAAAAATCAAAGTACCTACTCTAGAGTTATGTTTTGGCCATCTTCTCCCTCTCTCTATTATTATTATTATTATTCAAGGAGATTAATATACCTCTCAAATTAGGAGATAATCACATTCTGTACTTGAAATTGCAGTGTGTGTGTGTGTGTGTGTGTGTGATCGTATGTGAGATAATCACATTCTGTACTTGAAATTGCAGTGTGTCTGTGTGTGTGTGATTGTATGTGTTTTGTTTTTTTTTTAGCCTACAGCACCTGGTATTCCTAGGTGGTCTCCCATCCAAGTATTGATAATGCCCGATCCTGCTTGGCTTCAGAGAGCAGACGAGATTGGCCATGTTCAATGATTGTGTGTTTTATGGATTCCTAAAATATCATACATGATGGGAATTCTAGAAGTGCTGATGATTATCAGAAAAAAAAAATGCTGAATCTAGAAAATGTAACAAAACATGCAGAAAAGTCATGGTACAATAAGTTTCAAGGGTCAAATGTCTGAAACTATTTAATTTTCTTCAGTTAAAAATTGATTTATGTTTGATTGAATTCCACTTGAATAATTACATCCATTTTTATTCTCATGTTTTCTCTGTGGGAGTGGAAGGTGGACAACAACTTACCACTCCATGGAGGAATAATTATTGGACCGTGGTCCAAGAGGCCTGTGTTATATGAAAACTTTGTGAGGATTATTTGTCAGCATAACTTAGGTAATACGTGTATGACCATGCACAAGTCACTTAAATTTTCATGACCTTGCCTTTTTTTTCCCCCCACATATAAAATGAAATGATTTAGCTTCATGGAATCTAACATTTTTTCCAATCCCATGTTCCGATGCTAGAATCTAAATTTTGGACTGCTTTCGTGTCTTCAGAAGAAACAAAAGTCGGTCTTTGTTCAACAGTTTTAGAAGTGGTCCTCTCCTATTTAAGGAGATGAAACTATCTGAAGGTATATATTTATTTCTTCAGTATGTGAAATATTCTACTCTGGGAACTGCCTATTTGGGATATATGCCTAAAAAGTAGATGCTTTTATGTAAGAAATAGTTATGAAAAAGTGTGTGTGTGTGTGTGTGTGTATGTGAGAGAGAGAGAGAGAGAGAGAGAGAGAGAGAGAGAGAGAGAGAGAGTGAGTTTGTGTGTGTATGTGTGGGTGTTTGTTCGTCTGTGACTTTGAACAAGCTGTTTTCAACTCTCACGACCAATGTTCTCATATGTGAAAAAGAAAGTTGAATTCAGTACATTTCACATCTTTCCCAGGACTATATTCCTACATATATTTGAGAAGCATGCTCAACCCCTTCCCTAAACTGATATAACAATACCTCTTTCATAAGTTATCTTTCGTAAAACTCTTTAAAATTCTCAAAGTACCGATGCCCTGTATAATGGGATAAAGGAAATAGTATTTATAGAATATTATGTCTTCTGTTCCAGATTTATCTTCTGAAAGCTTACTGAGCAAATAACCCCCTTTATCAGCACACCCTGTGGTTTCTGCAGCTATACTGCCGACCGTAGTTATTCCGGCGACTGTCCCAGAAATTGAGCGCCGTGATTTTTGATTTGGTGGCTCAGAGGAAGCTGCCGAGTGGCTGGAAGTGAATTTGGCATGGGAAGGTTTGTTAAGCTGACGTGTGAAAGGGCACTTCGGAATTTTTTCCAGAGACCACATTTAATGGTGACCATAATTTTTATTTCATTCTTTCTCATCATAAAATAAAGCCAAACTAATATAAGCATCTAGAAATAGTAGTAAAATTCATGTGGGAATACCATTTTCACCCCAGGCTGCTTTCTTGTACAAAGACTAAAGTTAATGCTTGGAACATGTGAGAGGAGGTTCCGGTGGCCATATTTCTTTGTGCACCTTGGAGTTCAAAGAAGGACTTGAGCAAGGATCAGGGATGCTTCGGCTCCTTTGCAGTTTCAGACAGGTATAGTCCGTCAGTGGCAAGCCAAAGAGTAGAAGTCACTTAAGAAAATAAACCACGACCGCACCCCATTCATGAACAGTGAAAAACAATGTACACAAATGATCTCTTCATGCTATCATAATCCTAGAAAAATAAAGAGAGGAATACAAAGAAGTTTTAATAGATACTGGTTTATCTCTTTCACTATTTTCAGGAATGGATGCTGTTTTCATTATAACTAGTCTGATACTTTCTCCTTGGACCATTCCATCAAATATAGTAATTGCTGTTTCTGTTTCATCCCTGCCTTTTTCTAGAATAGACTCTATCCAGAGAAATATAGTATATTTATATTTATTTGTTTTGTATTTCATATAAAAACAAGATGGATATGAGTCATGCAAGAGAACCTCTTTATATCTAAATTTGAATGCTTGTGTGCCAGGCCGGACCTCCTTCCTTTCTCCCACTGTACACTCTACCCAGCCGTCCTGATCTCAGGCTTCTGAGTGGCCCCCGGCCCTGTCACCATGCGTTTGCGCACTGTGGTCCACCTGTAGCTATGATAATGCCTTTCTGTTCTCTTAAGTTTTAATCCCAGGGTCTCAAGAATCATAGTGTCATCTAACCTCTCATTTCCACTTACCAGATGGTAAAACATGTCTATATGTACATGTATTTACTATAACTCATAAAACAATATTAGTAATCAATAATATTAATAGTCACTGATTTCCTCATCTTTTTTTTTTTTTTTTTTTTGCCCAATCCAATTGTCAGCTCCATGACAGTCAGGCTTTGTCTTTCACGTTTGCGCTTTCGTATCCACCATAGTGGCCCCAAGTGAGATACTCATATTCAGTAAGAGAGTAAATAAACAAATGATGCTTGGAGTTCTATACAGTCCACAAGACATATATTTGACAAAAAGATAAAGGAAATTTAGTTCTGGTCCTGAGGGTTGTTTTTTTTTTTCTTATCGTTGTTAACCTTTGCTTTAGAATTGGGGTGGGGGAAACATTGTGGTAATGAGATGTCATTAAAAATTGCTTAACTCAGAGATTTTGAAGTGGAATCACCCGGGATCGTTTTTTTCTGTGTGCTTAGAATACTTCCAACATGTTCATCTGGGAGAAAAAGACTTAAAATGGAGTGGAAATACTTACAACATTGGGAGGGATCCCTTTTAGTGAGGAAGTTGGTGATTACCTGAACATCGCTGTAAGATTCTGTTACTGGTTTGGAGGCTTCTACGCAAAAGAACAAAAACACATGAGCACTGAAAGCTTTTTCATGGACCCCCGCTCCGGGAAAGGGTTCGGAAACATGGATACTGAACATCAAGGTCGTAGACAGCTGGGGGCGACTTCCCTTATGGCTTCCGTGTGACCCTGTTAGCACACACCATGGATTTAGTGAGCCATTAAGAGAGGTCCACAGTTACTGGCTCCAGTTAAAAAATGCCTGTAACAGACTTCGGTGAATGTGCTAAATCTCTACGTAGCGTCTGTAGAAGAAAAACCCTCCAGGTTTGGTTTTCTAAAGGAAATAAGAAATGTCAGTGCAGTCTGCTTCGCATAATCCTCTGCAATGAACAATAAAATGGATGTAATGTAGATAATTTTTTTCCATATGGAAAAATATAAGTATTTGTGTAGCCTTCTTCTAGTTGAAAGTTTCTGTTCAAGCAGTTTATTTAAAATTTGCATGATGCTTTGGAAGATGTCGGATGATACCAAAGAGAGTAATTATTTTTATTTTTAAATATCTGGTGCTCTACCATGATATGAAGTCTTCAAAAATGAGACAAACAAGTAAATATTTCAGTGTTTTGGTTTGTATTTTCATATATATCTAACATGCATGAAATACTATTTTCATTGTTTATAAAAATATATGGAAACCATATTCCTTCTACCCGAAGAAAGAGAAAATAGTGAGTGAATTGATATTATCTAGAAGAAATGGGGGCCTGGAATGCTATCGAGTCAAGCGTAATTCATAGAACAGGTGAAATGGCACAGAGCGTGGGATCAAATGGCTAGAGATAATAAAATTATTTACCCAGCAGTGCTAGCTTGTTAGCTTACCTCTCTAAGATGGTTGGAACCTTGTTTTAATAAACCTATTCTGCTACTGAGATGACAGGTTGACACAGAACATATTTTCCACGCTTGACTTTAAGGTCAAATTTTATTTTCAGAACTAAGAAATCTTATTTTGGATATTTAGAGCATCATTTTCATAGTCGACATATTTTCTGGCATTTGGATCCCCGGAGGCCCACCGAGATTTTAGATGCCAGCAGATATGGAACACTCACTGTGTCCTAGCTAGCTACCGCCTGAAGTGCTGTGGTCTTACTTAGAGTAATTATTGCTAGTGCTGAAAAAATCAACTGCCAGCTCTTAGTGGCTCAAGTGTAGGTGTGTTTCTCATTCATGTCACAGTTTAATTGGGTTTTTAGGAGGCAGCCTTCCACCTGGTGATCAAAGATTCTGGTTCTTTCCAACTCTGCTTGAAACGGTCAACAAGCAAACCGAGCGAACAGACCATGCCAGATGTTTTATGGCAAGACTCGGAAGGGGCGTCGCTTTACATTACACTCCTCCAGCTGGAACACCGGGCTGTGGCCCCAGCCCAAGTGGAGGGGGAGCCACTAGGTGTAAACTTCAGAGTCCAGGAAGAGAGAATGGGGCCGGAGAGCGTCTAGCTTGTCCGTGCCACACTGGTATTTACTTGTTTAGTTCTCTCGATGTAGGGACTATTGCTGTCTTTATTTTACAAGTGAGACAGCTGAGGCCCAAAGTGTCATACCTGTCCCAGGTTTTACAAGGCATAAGTGGCAGGGCTGAGAGCTAAAGCCAGGAAATTTGTCTCCAGAGCTCAGAGTTCCAGTTATTATGATCATCAAGTTCAAATTAAATGCCATTCAAATCATAAAATGCTTTTACTTAGTAGTCATTATTATATATTCTTTTTAAACCCAAAGGGAAATGATTGCTTCTTTAACAGATTATTTCAGTGCTGCATATCACTTCATCCCCACTTCCAATCTTCTGTGTGAGTGTGTGTGTGTGTGTGTGTGTGTGTGTGTGTGTGTGTGTACATTCTGAAACATATTTCTTCTAGTAGCTGAGTTTTATCTCAAAGCTATCATTACCTGTCACATTCATCACCATTGAAATATTTATTAAGCACTATGGTCAGGAATTTAGATAATTTCAGATTGAAAAAGCCTTGGGAGGCTGGTAGCCCACTAGTATTATTACCATTTTAGAGATCAGTTGAGACTTGAAGAGGTTAAGTAATAGCCAAAGTGACTCTCCGGTCGGAGTGGTGGGGGAGGGGCTTTAGCCCCTGACTCTGGAGTCTGTGCTTTTTAACGTGATGATGATCTTCCGCAAACACTTTTTTTGTGAAGGAATCATGCAAAATCTCTGCAACTTCGCCATTAGTATCGTATACTGTCTTAAGCTCTCCTACACTCTTACTATTCTTGTTTTAAGCCCTATTTTATAGGTTCCTTTGGATTCTGGCCTGATGTGTTGACATCTGTAGTTAGGAGATTTAGTGTAAATAGGAATGCAGTGGTTTCATAAACCCTGCACGATCATCGCAAGATGAAGCACAGGCGGCCAGCATCCCTGCTACCCGGGAACATCCATGATTCATGTTTCTCCTGCATCTTCAGCTCTCAGTGCTCTAGGATGGAGTCAGTCAGCTTTTAAACATGTTTGAAAGAAGCGCATCTTTGCAAAGAATATGTGTAAATATAAATATACACATTACTGAAAATGTCCGATAGACAAAGTGACCAGAGCACAGCAGCCCGCCGGGAGGTTCAGCTCCTGCTGGTTGGAGATGGATTCCCCCAGTGAACGCCTGTGCCGGCTGCTCTCCATCTCCTCCCATTATAAAACACAGTGTCAACAACTTATAATGGTCATCTGCAGGAGAGCACGTTCAACAGCTACTCGGTCACCACGTGCTGCCAGCCACCCTCTTCCCTCCCTGCCCGCTCCCAATGCTGAGTGTCCACCCACACTTTCAGTACTGAAGCTGCTCCGCGATTGTCCTCGGGTCCACTGCGTGTCTCCCCTGACCCTTTCACATGATACTCTCTTCCATTTCCATGGCTTCAGATACCATTTCTACGTCGATGACTTCCAGATTTATATTGCTAGCTATAATCTCATTATGACCTAAAGACCCCTGTGTTTAAGTTACATCATCAGCATGCCAATTCTTCAGTTCTTAATCTCTTCCGAGTTTTCTCCTCCTCTGGTTCTGTGTGTCTTGATGACCAGCGCTGCTAGTGCTCAATCCAGCATCTGAATGTGCACCTTTATGTTCTGCTCTCACCTGACATCCAGTTAGAGCTGAGAAGTATGCAGAGATCCTGGTGCGTCTGCATCCGCCTCTGCCCTCCAGCAGTGTTGTCTCCATGTTGTAGCCAGAATGATCTTTTAAAAACAAAACCTGATCATGCCAGTCCACTATTTAAAACCCTTTGAAGTCTTTGAAAGTGCTTAGAATAAAGCGAGAATAAGTAGCATGACCAAGAAGACCCGAAGTTATTTACCCTTGCTTAGCACTAGAACCTTGTCACCCTCCACTCTCTCCCTTGCCCCGCCCCCCCGACCCCAAATGCATCAGCCACATTGCAGTTTCTTGCGTCTCAAAATGTGCCAGGTTTTCTCAGTATTGGACATTCACAGGTGGATTTCTTCACTCTGAAAGAAACCTTTTTATTTCATTCTCCTTCTAAGTCCTACACATCCTTCAGGCATCAACATAAGTGTCGCTTCTTCAGGGATATTTTTGTATTGAATATAAATCCCAGGCCAAAACAGTGCTGATTTTTGTTTGTCTGTTTGTTTTCACGGATAAACAGTTAACTTGGCTGAACTTAAATTTCAAATTATGCCCTTCTGTACTGGGCAGCAGCTAAAATGCGTCTTCTTTCACCTCCCCGGGGCTGTCCCCACGCTGCCCAGTGCAGGGACACGCCTGGCATGTGGGCTCGGCCCCCGCTGCTCTCTGAGTCCTCGAGCCAGTAAGGGGTCAGGCTTCCAGCAAAGATTTGCCTTCACAGCGGATACTGAAACTTCCCTCAGGAGAAAAGTTGTAAAAGTGGGAACCTTGTTTGTCTCCAGGGTGTGTGTGTGTGTGTGTACGTGCACGCGCGCACATCTATATACATATATATGGTGTTCAGTGTTTCTATTATTGTTGTCTATGGGAAGGTTTGTTTGATATGAGCTACTCCATCATTATCAGAAGTACAACTTGTATTCGAACCAAAAAAAACCCAAAAAACACGTAATTGTTCTATGTGTGTGTCAGGTACTCTACGTGGCAGCAATTGATATTGTCTCTGACATAATCGGACATATGTTCTACTGTGGGAGAGAAGCATTAAATAATTACCCAAATAATTAATCGGAATTGCTGAAGCGGGTACGAGAGTGCATTTGAGGGAGACACGAGACTGTACACTAGGGAAACTGTATCTCCCAAGCTGAATGAGGAAAGGCTCCCAGAGGAAGGAAGAGTCCGTAATATTTGAGAGTTCTTAGAAGTTACCTGTTGACGGAAGCCGGGGTCTGCAGGAGTGGAGGCAGCACTCCACATGGAAGGAACGATGGAGTAGAGTGTCCAAGCAAAAAGGAGCCTTTGAAAGGCTATCAATGTGACAAGAATTTAGAAAACGAAGAAAAAATAATTAGTGATATAGATTTTGTTTTAGGAGAAATAGAATTTCATTGAAGCATTTCAAGTAGGGCTTATAGTTCCACCTCAAAAACTAGTATTTGAATGCAGCACTTACAAATTTTTTAATGCAAAGATTTATCATAATACAGAGTAAAATTTGTAAACTTTGTTTTCAATTGCCCTCATAGGGTAAGTATTTTTTCCTTTTAATTTGTTTATGTAACCTTTTACCAAGTGCATAGTGTTCCAATGAATGTATGCTCTATGGCTTTTCTCAACTATTTTCTAAAGTTTCATTTAATTCTTTCCAAATTAGTCAGTTCACATAATGCTACTATGAACATGTTTGTACAAAAGCCTTTTCCATATTTAGAAAGTTAAATTGTTAAAAGTATCTTATCATAGGCCTTGAGAGTTTAAAGACAAAGTTGCTTGTAAAACAACATTAATGAAGAATACAGTTCAACAGGGAGTAATTAAACTTTTTTTTAAAATAAGGCACTTGAAATAAAGCATTATTTATGTAGATTTATGTCAGATGTCTGTGAATGACTGAGTGAATGAGGTCAGAATTTCCATCACAGATCGTCCACGTTCGTTTGTAAGGAGCTATCTTTCAGGATGTTGCAAGCTGTTTTTAAACATGAAGTGTACCTTCACATGATGGCATTTGTGATTATATTCTCACAAATTGTTTGAGAAACTCCCAATACCTTAATTACTTCACAGCTGCAATATTTGCAAACTTCTTTGAAGATTTTCTAGGAAAAGTGCATTTTATGTCTGATTAAGAGAACTGTCCCAAGAGAAAACCATAGTTTGGCTTTCTTTCTGAGAAATCTGCTCATGAATGAAAGCTACAGCTGAGGGTGATTATAAAGAGAATATTAGAAACTTAAGGAGACAGTAAGTGTTCAAGTGATTAAGCTATTACCAAAGCACCAACGTCATTGTTCCTTCATCTTCTGTTGCATTCAATAAATTAAGATGTTACTCCATTCTGTAGCTCAGGATAATTCTGTCTGCTTTCCCACAGACTGTCACCTTCATCTCTGTAAGCGTAAGACTGGTTTAACAGAGCTTCTGGGCAAATATACGATGGATCCAATTCTTAGAGCTTCCTGTGTGTAAGTCTGCAGGTAATGCTGCAGTCATTTTGGATTAGTGATAAACGGTCATGAAATTGGAAACAGGTTCCTCCAGCTTTTCACGAGGATCTGAAAAAACACAAATGCATGCACCCAGAAAGGGTGAGTCCAACTCAAACAGCATAAAATAATACACAGTGCGTGCTTAACGGCATGCGGGCCTGCATGAGCATATTAAATGACGCTGCCTGATGCCAAAGTCAAGTATCATTTCAGCATTCGGATGTGTGGAAATGAGGAGCAGTTTGAGCTTAAACTTGAACGAATGACACAGCGTTCTGTTGTCCTTGTGATGACAGAACAGAAATGTTGCAATCTCTTTTCACCTCTCTCCCCTCAAAATAGTTGATAAGTGATGCTTTTTGCCAATTTATTACCTTTGGTGGTAAGGATTAGAAAATATCAATACCAGCAACAATAATTTTAAACAATAAAATGCATCAAGGAAATTTCCAAATATTTACCTCATTTAATTTTCACAGCCACCCCATCAGGTAGGTAAAAATCACAATTATCACCATTTCGTAGTGGAGAAAGCTAAATCTCTAGGCTGTTACATAGCTACCTCCTGGCCACGAAGCCTGCAAATGGTGAGGGCTGGTTTTAACATTGCTTATTTGGGGATGAGGTGCGATTAATTCAGAAGTCCCTGCATTAGACGACATCCCTATACCAAGAACATTGGGCTTCTTACAGCCCCAGGATGTCCGACTCAGAGGAGCACCTCGTTCTCAGCAGGTTTATAAACAGGGTTAGGCAGCACTCGGCGTGTGGCAAAGCCCTTGTGATCTCTTTATTCAGCCATCTCAGAGACTGACACATTGAAAGAGCAACAAATTAATACCTAGACTCTGTAACTCTCCGCAACATCCAATTTAAAGAGATCCCCTTCTGTGTTATTCTACTTTGTCATCCAAGCAGAAAACAAATCCAGCAGGGGGCTTCCCTGGGAATAGATGTCAAGATAGTCACCTTCAGTTTTATGTCTTTCTATTTCGTATTAATGGGGGAAATTGGAGAATAAGGAGCATAGGCATCTAGGATGTTTTGAAAGCATGTGAGTTTTGGAACTCCAAGGCATTAGGCACGGATTCAGATTTGGGAGACAGCCTTTCCACTCTCTCTAACTTGACCATTATATAAAAATCTTTATTTCCTATCAGCACCTCTTTTGAGATCCTAGGCAAAGATGTCTCTCTGCCCATAATAGAGGCAGAAAAAGACGTGAATGATTTGATGCCTAAATGGGCATCACCACAGTGTTGGGGTAAGCATCTATTAACATATGGGTTCAGGGGTTAGAGAGAAATCCACTCCCTGACTTCTTAAATTCATCTCTCACCTGCTCGCAGAGACCATAAATTATTAAAGATAATTATAGTAGTCATTGCTTTGATTTAAGGCCCCTTGTATGGGGTTAAAATTCAAATGCACCTGGGGCTGACAGCACACCGAGCTTCATAAATCACAATGTGATGAGTTAACCAGATCTGTTTATGAAAATGTGCTTTGAGGGCTGAGCACTAAACAGTGTGAGCACAGAGAAGGAAGGGGAGGGATAGGCTCAGAAGATGTGGAAAGGCGATTTCAAGACGATCTCATCTTCATGTGTTTGCTGTGAGTGATAAGCTCTCTGTTCACAGTGTCAGAGACACGGAGGTGAGCCTGACCAGAACACTAGCCCTTCACAGCTGACAATCCGGAAAGTATGACACGCAGCAGGTCCTGATGGTGCCACGTGCAAACAGGCAGCATCCAAAATAGAAAGTGTTTAATAGACTCCCATACAGGATACAAACCTCCAATCAGCTGATTGGAGGAGGAAGGAAGGAAGCTGAGAACTCATTTATTCTGTGTATGTCATCAAAAATTGTTAGAGGACACACACTTTGCACGGCTTTAAGTCCATGGCCGGAACACAAGTAAGTAACGACTCTTCATGGGCAAGGCCATCACGTCGCTTCTCTGTTTTTGAGATTTGTTCAGGTAATGACAGATCCAGGTTAGCAGACTAGTCACCACCCCAGATGAAATGACCTAATACCAATAAGAAGGTCCTTTCATCATCATAGCCCTCAACCTTGACCTTGAATCTGAAATGGATCACATTCCAAATATTTCAGAGAGTGAACAATAGTTCCTTGATGATGATGATGAAAACAAAAATCGTGGCTACCATTTTAGCACAGGGGTTCATTCTGGTATTTTCCAAAGTACAAAAAAAGTGAGTCTCTGAAGCCTCTTTATTCAGAAACTATTCTGGTTTGTATGGATTGTCCAAATACAGCCAGCTAGTGCTTACTGAAGGAATCATAAATTTGAATTTCCTCACTTATGGTGTCATAAAATCTCTTACTGCACTCATGTAAGAATCTCAATATTTAATATTTTGTTTTGAAACAGAAAGAAGTAAAACCGAAAAGAGACATGATTGATTTCGTTCCATTGTGCATGGAACTAAATTGAGTCATTGACCAGGGGGAAAACCTGAGGAAATATAAACAGATCAATCAGCTGGCTTCTCATTTTTATGCTCGGGCATGGCACAGCGGTGCTTACTGAAAGAGGAAATGGCGAAAACATGGACTGGCCTGAGGAATAGTAGGGGAAAATATAAGGAAAGCCGATCCTTGGCTTCCTGCTACTACGAGCAGAGGAATTTTATTCCTGTTCTCATAGCATAACCCAAGTCCAGCTCGATTTTATCCCCGCAAACTCCTGTACTGACAGATGGATTATGGGAGCACTTCTGCCTCCCAGACCGCCCAGGCCTGTCTTCCACAGTGTGACTTTCGGGGAAACTCAGAGATGAATTGTCAGAAGAGCGAATTTATCTAAGAAACACATTTCTAGTTCAGGGAGAAAGCCTATGAGGACCCCACGAGGTCTTTTCCACTCAGGTCAGTGGGTCAATAAGCTCTTTCTGTAAGTTTTCTTTCATTTTCCTCTAAGATCTCCAAAACACAATTTACTTATTAGTATTAATAATTGTGTTTTGTTCCTTTGTATAAAATATGGTTAAGCTAACATCTTAGCTGTAAAAAATATGAATAAAACTGCTGCTTTGCAATTGTTTCAACACTTCAGAAATAGCTATCATGAAAAAAAGATTCAAGGAATAATGAGAAAAATGTAACTAAGCATAATTTAAAAATTAAAAATGATATATGTTTGCTAAATATTTTATGTGACTCAGTTACTTAAGGTTATTTTGAGTGTGACCATTTACTAAGTCCTTTCCCAAGCAGTGTCTAATTGGGGGCTTTCAGCAAACATGCAGGGCAGGTACCTTTTTAATCTAAAGGAGACACTAGTGACAGCATTTCAAAACGCAGCGTTAGTAAATGAGGCTCGGGAATGCCAAGGGGATGTCAACAAAGAGCAGTATAAAGACCTGCGACCAGTCAGCTGACTTTAAATATTAAAAGCATTTGATTTTGAACAGTCTTCTGTGAGTGAAATATGTACAATGAAAAATATATTGTACTAAAATAATATTTAGCATAAATTCATCTAAAGATAAGCATGTTTATCAAAGTATAAATTAAAGTAATAGAAATGTGAGCTTTAATAATACCGATATACATGTATATGGAGATATTTTTATACACATATATTCTATGTACATATATGTGTGTATGTATCTATATATGTATATAGAAATATATAATCTAGTGTGAAAGCTGTTGATCTTAAGAAGTAGAGTCTGCACTGTCATAAGCAGCCTTCTTTATGGTTTAGAATCACTAAGTACTATTCTGCATATAATCATTTCTCTAGAAACCTTAATTTTAAGATATAATAATTATATGATAATATTTTCAAGTAGAGCATTAACTAGCTTTTAGGAAGCAAAACCTCTTTTTGTAAGTAAGGAAATCTAGCTGTTATTGTCACCTGAAACGAACTAGGTCTAGCTGTTCAAAATGCAGGTTAGAGTTCAGGAAAGCCAAGTTCATGGAATGAAGTCCCATAGAGACTTGACAGACTTCAGTCTGCTTTCATGATCAATTACATTGGAAATCTAGCTGTTATTGTCACCTGAAACGAACTGGGTCTAGCTGTCCAAAATGCAGGTTAGAGTTTAGGCAAAGCCAAATTCATGGAATGAAGTACCATAGAGACTTGACAGAATTCAGTCTGCTTTCATGATCAATTACTTTTTTAATTTTTTTATTTTTTTGCATGCGTATAATAGAAACCGAGAGATTGAGAGATTTAGGACATCCAGTCCTTATATTAGTGTTTCCTGGGGATCCAACAAATACAGGACTGCACTCTCATCAGCTGCCATTTTCTGAATCAGCTTTAGACCCATGAACCTTGGCCCGTGGACAAATATATCTAAAAGGAAAATTGGCTTGTTAGTAGTGCAGAGCAACTTTTCTCTAAAGATCGCATGACACCGTCTTAGGATTTTGCATGTCAAAGAAATCAAAGGAAGCACACGGTACATACAGCTAGATGCACTAATATTTGCTTAACCTTAAAATTGACTTTGGAAAGAACAACTTCCCAGGGAATATGGACCCCTTGAAATAAATGAGCCAACATGTTCAGGAAGAAGCTGTGCAACAGGTTTTCCATAGCTTTGACCTTAAAGGTAAACACAAAGCCGAAGAGCCCCCTGGTGTTCCTGGACCCCAAGCTTCCCCTGGTGAACAAATCTGCTAAATTCACGGTCAGCAAGGGCGCTGATAATAGTAGAGACCCCGAAGAGCAAATGAAGGAAAATGGGACTTGAACTTTGTTACGTGAGTCTGTTTCTGAGAAAGAATGTTCTTCCCCAATAGTAAAAATTTAATCCATCTGTGGGACTAGGAACCATAAAGGGAAGAGCTTCAACATGAAGGAGCTTCAATCTATATTTCTACTCATCTCTCAGGTCCGCTTGGGATTCTGAGACTTGGCGGAAGGCACGGTGCCATCTTGGTGGGCTGGAGTGGAGATTTACACTCTGCCTCAGCCAGCTTCCCCGTTCCGTTTGTGCGACTGGGGTCTGAAGAAGCAAGGCTGCTCCCCAGCCTCTGCAGCTCAGAAGTGACAGCCAGGCACTCAGAGCAGGAGGAGAAAATGATCACGATCGCCGACCACCGGGATGGGGTTCTTTCTGGACAGATGCTTTTCTCTCTTTGTGCACGCTTTGGTAAACTGAGCATTTAACTCCCTTTGGTTTGAGGTACATAATCCCTCAGGAGATTAAGCTGGTGGAGGTTCAACTCTTTCTCCCAAAGCAGCCTCTCAGCTGACTTATACAGTTTTCCCAAAGGGAAAAGAGCCTCTTTGGGAAGAGTTAGTTGTGGGTCATTGACAACGACAGAGTACCACAGTGCCAGCGAATGACATGTCACGAGTGATTATGGACGAGCTAAAAAGGAAAACTAATTGATAGTCCAATCAGTGTGTATCAAAGGAAAAAAAACTGTGTCTAATCCTTGCTATATATAATCTTCTAACTCAAATTCTTTTTGAAAGAGAATGATAGATAGGCATCGAAGCACATTTTTATTGCCACCATTTGGGGGCCTGTCCTGTGAGAATGTATTCTTTAATGAAAACTAGGAGAATTTACGGCACTTGGGAAATTGCGTGCACATTTTTACTTCAACATGAGTGACATTGGTAAAGTCAATATTTGCTACGAGTTAGTAATACCACAGCATTACAACTAATTAGAATATGTAATCCCTCCATGGAGGAATGGCTGTGCAGTGCTCCCCAAACCATGTTATTTAAGCTGCAAGAGCAGAAGTGCCATTTTCTTCTCTTTAGTAAGTGCGATTCGTGATCAAAGTGTGTGTGTATAGAAAACTGCATACCTGGAGGGGGTTTTGGAGAGTGAAGTAAACCAGGTATTGCGATGCGGTAGTTTTACCATTGTTATTTACAACGGAATCTAATGAAGTGAAAGATTAAGAACTCACCGGCTCTGTCACATATTCAGCTTTTACAAGAGGATCAGCCCTTACTGCAGGTGTTTGACGGAGGGGAACCAACAGCCTGGACTCTTTTTCTGCTGTCTACATCTCTGGTTGCCTTTCACTTACGCTTTGTTAAACAGAATCCCGGTTCCTTCTTCTTAGTCCCCTGACACGGCTTGCAATTGGAAAACGTTAGTCAGCTGTGCAAGTAAAAGCTCTTGTGACTTTTGCGTATTCTTTTCTCCATTAACGTAAAGTCGTTAAACTGTAATTTTGTGTTGTTTAGGTATGCCTGTGTTTCATTTACTATATATTGACTTACTTCACTGTACGCTGTCATATTTTAGCACATATAATGCTCCTTATCTGCATAGCGCAGGCCTCATTTTAACATTTATTTCAGAAATAGATAAGAAGCTAGATTCTGTGCAATGTGGAATCTTGCATCTTTTCCCACGTTGTATTTTAGCAACTATTTTCATGTCTAGCCTATATAGGCACTCAGAAGAAAATTCTTGAAAGAAGGAATAAACTAAGATCCACAAGTTTCACAATTTTGCAATTTATTCTAATAATAAATATCTTTCCAGATATAAATATACCTTTCTTTTGCTGTGACTTCTCTTCGCCCTTCCAGTTAAAGATATCATAGGGTCAGATTCCTGTATTTGAATCATGAATTCAGTTGAATGATCTTAGATAAATTATTTACTTCCTCTTCATCTTAAATTATGATAATAAGACATTAATGCTATTGTGAAGATTAAATGAATTCATATATACAAACCTGTTAGCACAGTAGCGCAAAGTGGCAAAAATGAGCTCTTACTAGTGTTACTATTAGTACCAGAATGAATGTTGGGATTAAAATGATTTTCATGGAATACATTTTTGCTTATATCAGTCTTTTCTCAAGTGGGGTTTGAGGACTCCATATTATTAGGAGTCTGCCAAAATTATTTTCCTGTAATAAATATCCACATATTAGTCAAGACTTTTGTAAAAGATGCAGAAGTTTTCAGAATGAGTTATTTTCAGCAACCTTTTCTATTTTTGTTGCTTAGGCAAAGCTACCTGCTATAGCAAGATGAATGTAGTTTTGTTTGGCAGAGCCATGTTTAAATTGTTGTGGGAAAAACTTACCTTTTATTATGGAAATTGTAAGTAATATCTGAGCACTTGTACTAGGTGAAGGCTTTCCTCTGTTATAACCAATGCTTTTTATAACCAGTTTGCTCTTTTACTTTTGAGTAAAAACGTAATCACTAAAAGTCCATTTAAGAAGGGATACAAAGGGTACTTTATAACTTTCAAAATATACTTTAACAGTAATTTCTCCAGCTGTGAAAATAAGAAGAGACTTGTTTCCTTGGGTGAAACAAGTAATTTAGGATAGAGGAGTAAGTGAATCATAGGCTCTTAGAGCTAGAAACAAATTTATAAATTATTATCTTGGGCAGAGATGGCCACGACATGGCCCCGTTGCCATGGGCATCACAAGCCCATGCCCATGACATTGATTCATGGTGAGTTCGGGACTCTGCTCCTGAGCCCAGATGTATTTGTTTTCAGAATCTGTCTCGTACCAGAGCCTCAGACATGTACAATCCATTGATTAAAGTTGCTGCTCAAAATGAAACTTATTTTTATCCCTGAGTTTCCGTTGATCTCTTTCTATTTACAAAACGTAATATTGAAAATTTGAGGCTCTTAATTGACACTTTCCATTTCACAAAGTTATTTATAGTCATTATTATGTATAAGTGATTTATTTTTTTTTATAGTCTACAGGCTTTCTGACTCTGAATTCAGTATTCTTTCTATTTTTGTACCCAGAAAATTCTATTCTTATACCTGGAAAAAAATAATTACATGTGAACAAACATAATATGTTATCAACAGGAAAAAATGTTCTTAATCTACTTTAATTTCTTTAAATTCATTTCTCAGCGAGCTCAAAGTATTTTACAATAGGCAGATGGGCATGTTGGGGTGGGCATGCGTTTAGCAGCCGGAGGTGATGGAGTGACGGCAAGCGTGCGAGGAAGCCCTGGGTAAACGTGGAAAGGGGCTATGCACGGTTAATGATTCAAATGCAACGCTGATGGGTCTTGTTATTTTTGAAATCTGTTTGAGAAGCTGTCCCTGGTATCTGGATTTACTACCGATCCCACATGTGAGGAAGATTGTAAAAAGTTTCCCTAATGTTTGGAAAGGTTTCATCAAACTCGGTCCAAACTTAGTTAAGCGTTTCATTTTCATAGGTTTATTTTCATATTCTTAATATGAAACTAGTAGTTTTCAGTTGTTTTTTTTTATGACTTGAAATGTGCATAAAACAAGTCAAGTTCAACAAAGTTTTGCCTTTAGAGCATGTGTTAGAAAGGTTAAATCAAAATTCAAATCTTTTAAATATCTGAAACATTTACTTAATTTTTTGAAATTATATTTCCTCTGACTGCCAAGTAAACATCTTGCAGAAAACCACCCTTTTCCACCCATGATTTAAGACGTGGCTACAGGTTTTCCTAGCTAGAGAAGTATAGGCCATCGGAAATGCTTTGCTCCATCCCCTTGTCAGTCCTGACTACCCAAATTTAAATCTTCTTCCTGAATGGGACATCAGTGTATCCGCTGACATGTGGAGATGAGCCAGCCTGGGGATCGCAAACAAACCAAGTGCTGAAGTGCAGGGGAAATTCTAAGGAAAAAGGAAACCAGATTGCCAGTAGCTAGTGATGTGTGTGGCGCAATACCAGAAAACCAGAAATTACACTTGGGGCCACAAAGCGAGTGGGAGTCGGGTGATTAAATGTCTCATAATACTGGAGAAATACAAATATTCCAGACCTTTGCCACATTCCAGCAAATAATCTATAGGGCCCAGGACGTTTTCTAACTTCCAAGGTAAATTGAGTCATCTCTTTTAGTAAACGCAGACATAAACCACGACTGCAGAGTGATGTAATAGGCAAAAGAGTGCAGGTTGCCGTTTGTAGATCAGGTTGCGAGGACGAGTGTTTAAAAGGACTGGGCAGTGGTTAAAGTCGATGCGAATTCTGTCTTTCATGGGACTTCAGACTCTATTAGAAGCTTCGCCTGTTTGCATCTCTGGATGTCTTCTGCTGTCATCTTTTCCTAGAGTAGGTGCTTCCTGCACATCTGAAGATGGTTATGCAGAGAGATACTAGGTATCTTCCTGAGTAAGGCACTTGTCAGTTTGTGTCTTGGGAGCAACAGCAAATAAAAATCCATGCAATTGCTGCACTGCACGTCAACAATATTTAGGGTTTTCTAAGGCTTCTTTTGAGAAAGTCCAGAAACATTGCGAGGCAAACTATCAGCAGAGCAAAATTCCTCACAATTTACTTATGGAAAATATACACTAGATTTAATATATGTTATTTCTTATGTTGCTCAGGACACTCT
>NW_006440645.1:6593620-6595862 GCF_000325575.1 Pteropus alecto | reverse complement strand
GCTGAGATTTATTAACCTTTTAAAATGTTGCTTTCATCTGTGTAGTTCCAGAAGGTAGCAGAACTTGTGTGGAATAGAATACCTGTGGAATCAGGTGTTCTATTTAGTATGGGCTAGTCTCAGAGCCTGCATTTTTGATTTAATAAAACTTGCTGTGAGAAATTTGGAAATCATATTGACTGTGAACTGTGTGCCCTGTAGTGTTCAAAGTCACTTGGGAAAATCTTTGGGGAAGCTACCTTGATTTGGACTCTAAACCCTTGGAAGGCAGAGATCCTGCTCTGTTTAACGTGTCCTCAGCACCTGCCGTGCCTGACACATGATGAGTGAGTGAATGGTTATATGGATGGAGGTGCAGAGGCACAGACACTGAAATCGCAGCTCCCACTACGCGAGGGTGATAGCTTTGGGGAGGTGAACATCTGCTGAGGTTTGACGAGCTACTCCACTGTGTTCTGATGGACTGACATAATCTGAACTCTGTGCAGGCACCAGTGAGTAGCCATTATTTTGTCAAGTCCACCAGATTGTAAGATATGCTATGACTTTTTTTTTTAATGTTGGTTTGCCAGGTAATAAAAGATCAAGCAAAAAAGATTGGTGGTTTTTTTTTTTTTTCCTTTCTTTCTTTTTTTTAACAGTGGTAGATTTTACTCAATATCTTACTAAAAATTTTCGGGGAAATTGATCATAAAACCAGAAAAAATGGAAAGAAAAATATCTTAAGATTACTAACTGGAAAGATATATTCCCCTCCTCCCACTTTATTGAGATATAATTGACATATAACATTGTCATAAGTTTAAGGTATAAAACATGTTGATTTAATAAATTTATATATTGCAAAATGATTACTATCATAGCATCAGCTAAGACTTCCACCCTATCACATATCAACATTTCTTTTACATGGTAATAATATTTAAGATCTACTCTCTTAGCAACTTTTAAGTATATAATACATATTATTAGCTATAACCACCATGTTGCACATGGTTTCGGGGTAATGCTGGCCATATAAAATGAGTTTAAGAATATTCCCTTCTCTTAAATTTTTTGAAAGGGTTTGAGAAGAATTAGTATTAATTATTTTTTAAATGTTTGGTAGAATTCACGAGTGAAACACTCAGGTCCTGCATTCTTCTGCGTTGGGATTACTGATTCAGTCTCTTCACTATCGTCAGTTCAGATTTTCTATTTCTTCATGATTCAGGCTGGGTAGTTTGTATATTTCTAGGAATTCACGTCAGTTCAGATTTTCTATTTCTTCATGATTCAGCCTGAGTAGGTTGTATATTTCTAGGAATTTATCCATTTCTTCTAGATTATTCAGTTTATTGGCATATAATTCATAGTAGTCTCTCATGATCCTTTGTATTTCTGCTTTTATTTATTTGAGTCTTCGATCTTTTTTTTTTTCTTAGTTGAGCTAGCTAAAATTGAAATCTCTTTCCAGGTTTGGGATGTTTTCAGCCATTTGTTTCTTTAAATAAGCTTTCTACCTCTTTACCCCTTTCTTTAGCTTCTCGGACTCTAATGATACAGTCATTATATTTTTTGATAGCATCTCATAAGTCCTGTAGGCTTTTTTCATTCCTTTATTCTTGTTTCTTTTTGATCCTTTTGATTGAATCAGGTCCCCACTCAAAAGTATCAGAGACACTTATAGTGATGGGGACAAGGGCCAGGGCCAACTGCGGGCTCGCTGGCAGCTGCAGAGGCCTTGGCTGTCAGTGTGCTCTCTGGCTGCACACTCTCTCCTGGTGTGCACACTGCAGAGGGTTAGGCTGGGCCAGGCGGGCAGTACACAGTTGGAGGGACTAGCTATGGGTTGGTGTGATGGTGCTGGACAGTGACAGGCGTAGTCTGATCTGGTCTGCAAGTAGTTACAGGGCCCTAGCTATCGATGCACGTGCCCATGGCTGCACTCTTCCCTGTGCATGTGTGCTACAGGGGAGCTGATGACAGGCGTCGGACCAGCGGCGTGCAGTTGGACAGCTGGAGGAGCTGGCCCCAAGTGTGGGCATGCTGGCGCGGGTCAGCTGGGGTGGCCCAGGCTGATGCCTCGCACTTGTGCAGCTGCAGAATCCTGAGCCAGCCACGAGGGTGGCTCCCCACGTGTGCCAGGGGTGGACAGGGGCTCAGGCAGCAAGTGTCAGGGATGGTGAATACCTGTGGGGCAAAAGCTGGCCGGCTTACAGTGTCCAGGCGCCAGGGGCTAGCTGTTGGCTTCATTAGTGGC
>NW_006440645.1:6570837-6593578 GCF_000325575.1 Pteropus alecto | reverse complement strand
GTGTCCCACTAAGGGTGGAGAAGCTGGTTGCTCATCATGCTCTTTTCCTGGTGACAGGAACTCTTTCCAGCTGACAAGTTTCTTCTGGGTGCTGAGCAATGCCAGCGAAGGGTGAAATGATGCAGGCAAAACGAAGTTGCCTTCCTTTTCTTCTGTGCGGTTATTCTCATGTTTTTTTGTTTGTTTTCAATTCTTTCTCAGTAATCGCAGTAAAGAGTAGACGATTTGATTAATATTTGATGGTTTGAATGTAATTAGAGGAGAAGGGAGTGGTACAAATTCTGAAGCAGGTACCGCAGAGCCACAGAAGCAAATGGGGAAGGCTCGGAGTTGGGGGAAAGAGCAGCGCACGAGGTGACCAGGCGTCTGTCGTGTCTGTTGGGAAAAGTGACATCTGGAGGGGGTGGAGAGGACACACAAAAAAACCTGCTTCACTATTTTGTTTGGATGGAATAAACAGACATTCGATTACCAATATGTGAATGCATTCATAGTTTTTCCTTCGGTGATTTAGGTCTATAGTGACAAAGGATGTCGGCGTGTATTTCTGTTTATGTTTTGTGAGTCCAGTGGCTCTTCAATAAATACTTCTATGGTGGCAGTGACTAAAATAAGATATTTTTAAATCGACACTTTTCTTTTGGTGCCTGGGCCAGTTTTGGTGATAAAACTCAGCAATTCTTTATTCCACGTGACAAATCAGATTCTAAAGTTCCTCATTAGAATTTATTGTCAAAAGTTTTCAGCACTTAAAACTTCATTTAACGCACTGGAATGCAGGGCACACACACACTTTCATTAAAAATTCATTAAAGTCAGGAAAGAGGCTGAAGGAAAAGTAAAAAAAAAAAATAAAAAATATTATGAATAATTTTTAAGAATAACTGTTTTCCTGCCACATCAACAACTTTTGGAAACTGATCCTAGCACATATGTTCCTTGTGTTGAGAGCCTATTCAGCTTTTCCCAGCCACTTGCACAACGATCAGAAGCGAGAAAAGCGTGTGCCTGTTGAACATGCAGGGCCGGAGCGCAGGGGGCTGGTGTCCAGTCGTAAGACCAGCAGTATGCCACGCGAGACTCAGGGAGCCCCTGCCGGCATCATTAAACTACGTACATGGTGCCATTCTCAGGCAGGTTGTTCTAGAATCCCTCCAAGGGCTTGATGAGGGTCAAGGTGGACTCTCAGGAGCTCATTAAAAAATATATTGTTTCTGATGAGTCACTGCTGTCTCCAGTGACTCATAAACATGACAAACCATAATGACGCAGCCCCCTCTGCCACTTTCTTGCTTTACACAATTAGGCAGAGCATAGGCAGTCTGTCCGCACGGAAGCACCTTCATGTGTAGTTACTTACTCCAGATACTTCGTGAAGTGGGTGCAGTGGTGGTCCAAAAGGTCCTAGGTACCAGTCATCAGCATCACACTTCACCCCGGCAGTTATCTCTGGCTGCAATAAATGATCTCTAAAGGGATTTTTTTTTTTCCACTTTAAGTCAGTGAAATGTTATTAATGTGACATTCTGTATTTTTATCTAGATACCGATTATAAAGCTCGGTCATTTGGACATTTCTCCCACAATCTGAGGTTTTTTCCTTACATATTTTGCACATATAATCATTAATTTTCTGTCATTTCTCCACCTGCTGTCACTACTGTTTATTCCTTTTCACATTCTCATCCAAGTGCTAATAAAGAGATCTGCTGCTAATCAACAGAACAGACTTTCATCGTTTCTGCTTTTTTGCCTCTTTCCTCTCAAATATATTTTTGAAAAGGTTAACGCTTACATTCTAGAAACATCGTGAGCAGATAGAAATATGCATGATACGTAGTTATTCAGATCTGGTACTGGAACATGAGTGTTGAGAAATTAAGCATGCAAAAGCCGGGAAATGCCCAAGTTCGGACGCTCATAGAAACGTCAATTCATCTGTGTTCGGAAGACGTAGAAATAAAAACATCCATCATAGGTTCCTTAACGGAGAACTGTTTATCCAGTGTGTGTACATTTGTACCATTAAAGATGTATTGTGTAGTACACAACATTTTACACGTTTCACAATTTCACAATGATTATGCTTTATAAAATAAAGGATGGAAATATTGAGACATATTGTACTCATGGTCGTACAGCTGCCTGGTTCTCACACATCACGTTCCTGAGTTAGACATGCTTTTCCACTGGCATCCCAATATTGACCTCTTATCATTCATCTAATCATTACATAAAATTTCACCCACAGACAGCATTTATCCTAGACTTGGCTTTCGCTAGCTTTATCAAGCCATCTGTTCATTATTATTTCAGTACAATGGCTCATGAAGGACTTTGCCAGAGCTGTGTTTCCCTCGAAAAGTTTTTAGACATTGGAAAGTGGTCTAATAGTTATTTAAAACAAAAATACTCTTTAAATAAGCTTTTTATTATTTTAATATTTAATATTTGTGTTTGAAAATTTGTGAGGTGACATTTACTGTTATTTTCTTCTTCCTGAGTGGTTTATTAATATACTATATAACATATAATTATATATTCCATATATATATTAACATGTATAAATACATACTCCCAAGGCTGTGGTCAGGCTGACATACTCTTTTTTATTTTAAGGAAGTTCGAAAATATACATCGGATGTTCTTCAATCAGTTATTATTATTTTACTTGGCTTCATGAAGAGAACTTTTGTTTCTTCAGTAAGGTAAGAAATATTATAACTTCTTTACTACTATCATTTGAGTTTTTAAATATTTAAAAAAATCCATCACCTTTTTACAAGTATTTATAGTTTAATATGTGCGTTTTCCTTCTCATATCACTATTTGGATTTTCTAATGGGATTTATTAATTTCGACTCTTCACAATTTACTTCTCCTTTGTTATTTTTTCAAATTTAATCATGACTTCATAAAAAATTGCCAAAAAATTGAGTCTGTTCATAAACTCACAATTGTCCTCCGTTTGTCTCTATTTCTCTGTTGACTTGGTTTGGCTTGGTTTTAAATATCTCCAGTGGACCATAGCATGAGGTAGACCTTATTCAGTTCGTCACTCTTTCTACCTCCAATCTAAGTTTCATTTGTCTTCAGAATAAAACTCAATATTCTTGCCTGTTTATATCTCCTTATGAATTTCAGGAATATTTTATGTAATTCCTTTAAAATTCTATTGAGATTTTAATTTGAAATACGTTAAATTCATAAATTGGCAAGAATGGATATTTCTATAACAATTAGTATTTCTAGCTAAGAACAGAGTATGTCAATCCACTTATTGACATTTTATTTTAAATTGTTCTATGAGAATTTGTAACTTTATTTGTCCTACTCCAGTTCTCATGAAGTTTATATCTCAATAGAAGATTACTGCTTGCTATTGCTAATGAAATTTTTTTCAATAGTTTTCCTATGGCAATTGCTAGTGAATACTATATATTTAGCTTTATTTATCAAATATCCATTTATCCTTTTAACCTATTTTATTATTCATTTAGTTTTTTGTTTGAATTTATCTTGTTAATCTTTTTGTTATGAGTGATACTTCTGAAGGAATTATTTTCTGAATGCCATAGTATTAATATGCTGGGTTTAACGACTGAGTTTAAAATGAGGCTGTAAACTCTTTGGGGTTGCTGAAACTTAATACTTAGAATGAGTCAAAGTAAGAAATAGCAGAGTGGTTTCAGCATTGGAGTATCGTTAATGATATGCTTTCCAGTACCAATATGTATGGAATGTTATTTTATATCATGCAGAAATGAAGAAATAATTGATTTTTTTTTGATATTCCCACAAATACATTGTATAGTTTTGTAGAAGTTATAGCAAATCATCCTCAGAGCTGTCGATGGCTTTGGAATTACCTAATCTGCCTAATATTACAACATAAATAACACAAAATAGCATCTTTATGAAAAGCATACAGAGTAAAATAATTAGAATACACGTGAAAGATTCTCTGCTGCTTTCTCTATGGACTATGTACAACATATGTGAAGCAATTAAAATTTTGGTGTTGTTTTTCTCTAAAATTTAAACTCAAGTTTGGGTTTTTTTTTTTTTTCAGTGAAGGTAATAATTTATACCTATCCTAATATCACCTATAACTTATGCCATTATAATGAGCCTATATTGTAATTTTTTATGTGTTTGTACAGTTATTTTAAACTCCTGCTGCTTATTTATGAGCATACTTACAATATCAGGCACAGGAAGGGCTTCTCCCAAGTTACTCCAAAGGATTTTCTAAAAACATTTTGCTTTCTGAGTCTGTGCCTTTGGGCTCTGCTAGTTTATAGGTCTTAGTTTGCAAAAGAGGACTGTGTTTACAAAGGGATCAAGCAATGGTTCTACTAAATTAAAAGCTGAAACTGTCACCCAGCTACTATGGGTTTATCATGCCACTGCACCAATTAGTTGTTAATAGGGGGCTTCCTTGTACATCTATGTCATGTTATTAGTTTCAATAGGAAAGTAAAACACCTAGATAGACAAGACCGTTTCTGGCACAGACTCTTCAGGAATGAAGGTTTGGACAAATGCTCCACGCAAAGAATCGTGAGCAGACGAGGTGCTTGCTGAGGGCAAAGGGAAGAAGGATGTTTTAAAAAGCAGCTATGGGCGTGTGGCCAGTTGTAGGAAAAAAGATGTTAGTAGTTATATTGATTCTTTACTTTGATGTGAATGCACGTGTGTGGGTGTGGGTGTGTATTACCCAGTCCTTTTTCTTTTTTTTCTCTCTCATTCCTCCACTATCTATGTAAGATGTGTTAAGAGCAGTTAACCTCATATCTCAGTATTTGAGTTATAGAATGTCAAAGGAGTGTAACTCAGCTGGAAGAAAAGTGGCCTTACGCACAGATAAAAGACTCTATGGAGTGTCTTTTGCCTGAGTATTAGCATATTCTTGTTCGTAAGACAGAGTTGCACAAAGAAAAGTGAAAGCATAATTTCGATATCTCTTTTTGGTGAATGCTTAAACGATGATTATAAAAATGCCAAGTTGGCATAGCTAGATTGTGGGATGTGTGGATTGATGGCCAAAGAGAAACGTGCATGGACATTGGAAGGTGGAAGTAAAGCAGTGAGTTCTCAAAAGGTTGTGAGATCATCTGAATCTCAGACAGACCTGTAGGTTGTCAGTGGGTCTCAGTACGCCTTCGGTGCACGGTCCAGTCTGTTTTGCCAAATGCTGGCCCTACCAGTACAGGCCCAAGGGCCACCACCAGACGCTTGACTGCGGGCTTATAGGCTCTCTGTGATCTCCCAGTTTGCCTCTTCGTTCTAGTGCCTGGATGTGCTTAGTGTATTTAGTTTGCCTGTAATCTCCTGCTTCTCCACCCGCGCTCGTGCTTCAGGCAGCTAGATCGACGATTACTTCTCTCAGTGTACATCAACTTTCAGACTTTCATTTCCCTAATACCTCCCATATTTGTACAAGATGTATTTCCTATAATCAGTTTCTATTTACCATTAGTTGAAGTCCCTCTACTGATTAAACTTAACTAATATATTCAGTGACATCACTGTTTAAAAATTTCTAGTTAATTTTCCTTCATTTATAGAAATCAGCCTAGTCTTTAAAATTTTATTATTTTATTATTTCTTAATAATAATGACTTAATTTTTTTGAATTTATTTTAAATGAATATAAATATTGTAATGTAAACATTTACATATTTAATTGTACCTTTAAAATAAGCACTACTACATTTAAAATGTGATGAGAGTGATATCCAAAATACATAAAGAACTCATGCAACTCAACAACAAAAAACAAGCACTCCAATTACAAAATGGGCAGAAGACCTGAACAGATATTTTTCTAATGAGGAAATATAGATGGCTAATAGACATATGAAAAGATGCTCAAAGTCACTAATCATCAGAGAAATGCAAATTAAAACCACAGTGAGATACCACCTCATACCTGTCAGAATGGCTGTCAACAATAAATCAAAGAACAGCAAGTGTGGGCGAGGATGTGGAGAAAAGGGAGCTCTCGTACACCGGTGGTGGGATTGCGAACTGGTCCAGCCACTACGGAAAACAGTCTGGAGGTTCCTCAGAAAATTGACCCAGCAACTGCACTCTTGGGTATTTATCCAAAGAAAACCAAAACAATAATCCGTAAACATCTATGCACCCCTATGTACATGACAGCACAATTTACAATAGCCAAGATATGGAAGCGACCTAAATGCCCATCAACAAACAACTGGATAAAAAAGTTATGGTTCATATATACAATGGAATATTACTTAGCCATTAAAAAAATGAAATCTTACTATTTGCAATGACATGGATGGACCTAGAGGTTATTATGCTGAAATAAGTCAGACGGGAAATATAAATACCATATGACAAACTTGAAATAAATAAATTTAACATTAGCTATGGTGTAAATAATGGTAAACGTATAGTGTACCTTCGAGTCATTAAAATGTCTTTAAAAAAGATAACAGCATGTTACCGGAACATTAGAATCCATAGCCATGATTTTCAAACTTCAACAATCTACATTTGATATCACTCTGGCCACAGCTAAATGCATATATTTTTTATTCTGTATCTGAAAATCCTATAATCTACAGTCATCAATATGTACCCAGTTGCCTTCTAATAGATCCATCAAAGAATGGCTCTCAGAAAGTCAGCCTTGAAGGTCTCAAGAAATATTCCTCACCACAGGTCTTCCTGCAAGTAACAGTTCATATCTGCAGGTGATTCCACATGGGCTCTTTGAGAGGACACTTTGAATTGTCTTAAACAAAGACTTAAGCTAGAATTCACTGAAAAGTTATTGGAGCAGACCGAGATGTCATTGCTTGGTAAACTTCATTATCCTTCTACCCAGCAAGGTAGGTTAACAAAAATTTGTAGCGGTTATTGAAAGACATTTTAAGTCTTTCATACTTCTACCATACTGTGTTGAACCGAAACTTGGGAAGCCAAACAGAGCAAGTCAAGCTCAGGTCTCATCCCTTTCACCTCAGTGGCCTCCACATTAGTTCTCTTCCCCCACATTTTCACAAAACCCCAGAAGCGATCTCTTTCCAGTGCTGATCTTCCTACAGAGGCAAATCTTTGTCCTGTCATCTTTAAATGTCTTCCTGCTACTCAGAGAATAAAGTACACATTTATTAGTATGATTTGTCCCTCACCACCTTAAACTTTAATCCGCTGTCATAGCGTGCTCCTTCATACCTATTGAATTAGAAAGCCATGAGCAGGTACCTGCCTTACTGCGTCTTACTTTTTCTCACCTGCCAGTCTGTGAACCTGCTTTTCTGTTTTCCTCTTCCTGGAAAATCCTGCTCATTTTTTGGTTAAGACAGCATAGCTTCCAAGAAGATTTCCCTAATACCCATTATTATTGTTTGTAAATATCTTGTTGGGACCTTCTAGGATTATAATAACTAATTTAATAAAATATTGGAATTATTTGTATATAAGCCTCTATCCCTCACAAGGCTGTAAACTTTTTGAGGAGAGGAACTGAGTCATAGAAACTTTTAACTCTGCAGTGGCTGGCACAGAGGCGGCTGCTTAGTGCTTGGTAAATATGCAGTCAACAGCACTCATGCTATAAGTTTGTAATGAATTACATATTGAGAGACTCGATCATTTCATTAAATCTTTACAAATACACATCTGTCCATTTTTGTTGGATAGTTAATAGTGGTACCTAGAGAAGTGTTAACATTGGCCTAGATACTTATATGGAGTTAAGAATCACAGAATTGGCATGGGACTGACATTAATCTAGTAAAACTACCTGTATGATAATTAGTTATTCTCTTGAGCTTTTTCTTCTTTCTTCTTTTTTGTTTCAGTAATAAAATTGAAAATGTATGTCATGATGTAAGGGAGATACAACCGAAGACCCACATTTGCTAGAATAGAATACATTTCAGTGATTACTAAAGTTAATGACTATGAAAGCAGGACTGCTTGTTCCAGAGAAAAATATTTTACTAACAGTATAAGCATAACAGCTTCTAAAGTTAGAAATGAGCTTAAAACTTTTGAAGTCATTATCTCAAAATCGCCTTTAGCCCTGGCATAATATAACTTTCTGAGAGCCATTTCTTGGGTAAATTTAGAAGCAGGGCAAGAGATTCAAATAAATATTTTTGTACATTTGCACAGCTCAAGCTTACACTTCTGTGGAGGAGATATCCTAAGATGAGCTCTTTAGCTGTCGCTTCTCAGCGATTACAGAAACTCAGCGGCTTGGATTATTAAAACTCAAATTCTAGTAATTTGATAAATTTGGAATCCATGTTTCTGCCAACACTAAAACTTTTTGTTTGAGAACACTCTCCTCACTAAGTGAAATATAAATTCCCTTAACATATGTGTGGGTCCCTATTAGCAATACTGCAAAGTCTGCCTAGTTTGTCTACATGCGGAGTCACACAGCTTTTATAATGGGAAAGCCCTTCCCAAATCGTCTTTAAATGAAACTGCAAAAAAATACCTTGGATTCAACTTTAATTAGAGGCAAGCATTTCTTTCTCCCTTAGGACAAGCACCTCATTAAAACACATTTCCAAATCGCGTATGTGATTGTGTGACACTCTCGATCTCTTGGGTGCTTTGCAGACTGCAGGGGAATCTGCTGATTGTTGATCACTTTGAAGACAGTTCAGATCTGAGTAGATTTCAGGGTCTGAAAAAATCCCCAAATGAACAGAATTCTAATAGGGCTTTTCAGAGATCGGCTATCCTCTAAGGAACTGCCTGGGCAGGAGAAGTGGCTTCGAGGGCCGATGTGCAGCTGATCATTTGTGTGATCGCAGACAGTTCTCCCAAGCTTTATTTGCTTTATTTACTTGGTTGGAAAACTAAGTATGCGTGGAAATGGGATGTGGAACAGATGTCAAGATTATCTCTTACATAACTTCTAAGAAACCCTTAGTACATAACTCTGGTGTTGTGTGTTTATGAATTTATTGGTTCCCAGGGCCATGTCCAATAAAATACCTGAATTACCATTGGTTTTCATGCTTTTCCTGTGTTTAGACATTCTTTTGAAAAGGCTAATCCCTCATGTCCCCCTACCCCCACACATATACTCCTAAGACACATAATTCCTGGAGAGAATTTCTTAATTCTGTCCCACCATGAATGCAGATGATACCTCAAGTTCATTCTTCAGTGGGAGAGTGATCTGGAACTGAAAACCATGATACAAATTCATATCTCTGTGTATTCCTCTTCCGTTTCCTTCTTTCTTAGCAAAGTTGTTTTGTGTCTCTGGTTGTTTGTGCTGGAGGGGAGGTGGCATTCTTTTTTTCATCAGTGTTATTAACAATTTCTTTATAACTCTTAGAATTCGTAGCATCATTTCATTTTATCTCAGGCTGTGCCTTGATTTCTGGCTTGAAAAACACCTTACTCATATGGTTCCAAGTTTATACACATTTTACAAATCTTTTATAAATTCTTCTGGTGGTCCTTTTGCTTCAGGATTGCTCTCACCTTTCTGTAATACCTGTAATAAATAAGCAAGGATATAAAAAATATTTGTAAAACTATCAGAGGAAAATACATATTACAATCAGGGATTCTGAGGCACATCCTAAACAAGATGGAGTTGACATTTGTATTATTCTTTCCTTCCGTTTACATTCGTTCGCTTTTTTAAGAACCAGTGGTTTTATTTTTTCTTCTGAGCTGTCTTTTATTGTGTGAGAGCATCCCATGTCTCACTTTCCAGGATCTATCTACTGCTGCATGCACGTATTTTTGATCAGCCCTACCTCAATTTAAATATTATTCTTACATATTATTAATTTAGGATCTTTATTTTTCTATAGAAGTCACACACACACACACACACACACACACATAATCTTATAAACTCTTCTTTTTGTTGCCTGATTTTTAAAAAATGTATTTTAGACTATCATTTGAACACATTTTACACAACAGCAACAATGTTATTCTAACTCTACATAGGATGACGATCACTCAGGTAGATAAAAGCATCTCAGAATTTTAGCTCTTTTAGCTCTTCATCTCAGGATGAGGTTTGAAGACTGATATCAATAAAGTAAACTATCGAATGAGGCAGAAACTCCTGGCAATCAAGAAAGCTATATGGACAAGTGAAAAGAACAAGATTTTATCCAGATTTCAAGGATTTGTATGTAGATCCGATCTTTTACTAGCCGTGTGTCCTTGAGAAAAGTATGTAGTTTTCTGTGTATTGCAATTTACTCATCTTTAAAATGGAACCCTAAAATTACCTGTGTTTTAGATTTGTTTTGAGTCAAATAAGTGAATGTATGTGATTTACTTAAAGTCTGATACATTGCACATACTCAGTCAAGAGTAATTATTATTGTATTTAAAAAAATTCAGTGTTTTAAAAATAGTTGGAAACATTTGGACTATTTGGAAATAACTGAAAAGAATAAATTGGCAAATCTTTAGTAGATCTTTAGTTGATTATGTGTGTTGAATATTTTAAAAAATTAATTATCTTCCAACGGCAACATATATACCACGTGAAATACTGGGTTCTTCTCCTTGCCTTGGTTCTATGTTTCTGTGCTTTAAAATTTGCCTTGTGTCATCTACTTAACATTTGCTCAGACCATTTAAAAAATGCACGCAAGAGAGAAAGAGGAGAGAGAGGGAGAGGGAGGGAGGGAGAAAGGGAGGAAGGGAAGAAAACTTTTAAATATTAGGTTCTAAATGAAAAATAAACCTACCTAAACAATTGTAGCAGTTGTATATTGCTATTGGGGCAAGGTTGCATCATATAGCAAATAGTCAAATTCTTACAAACACTTTATGTAAACGTTAGATGTCAACTAATTGGTCTTCAAAATGTGTGTAAACCTAAATCTTCAATTACAAGATATCTGTGCGCCCATATGTGCTCAGCCAGACCTCATGTCTGAGCTCTCTAAACTGGAATTCTCCTTTAGGCTTCCTTGTTCTTTCTTCCCTCCATTCCTGAAAACTGACAATTTTTTTTTTTTTTTTATATATATATATATGCTATATTAGTCAAGCAACAGACTCCTTCGGATTTTGAGCTGTACTTGAACTCAGGAAATCACCGCTGAGTCCCTATTAATCCAATTGCGATCAAATGCAACATAGACTTTATGAAGTATTTTGCTTCAAAGCACATTACTCATTATGTCATTTTCTTCTTTCAAACTTCTTAACTCAAGTGAATATTATTATGAACAGATAGTCTTCTCTTAATTAACCTTTCACATAAGGTTAATAGAGATTTTGTGAATTTAGAAAAAAGTATCTTAAAAATTATTAGTACAGAAGAAATACTGATTAAAAGGTATGCAGTAAAACTCTAAGGAAAATATGACTAGCTTATTTATAAATATATTTACTTAAAATTTTCTGTGCAAAGAGAATTTTAATTTCTGATAGAAAACTAATTGGCTATATTCCCCCTAGAATAAAAAAATAATAATAATAAAGCTTATATGCAAATGAGCTTTAAGAACATATGCCATCTTTAGATTCAAGGGAAATGTTTAAATGTTTGAACAGTTTTGTATGTTTGCATGTAAAATGTAAAGTAGCATATAAGATATATTAAAAATAAAACCTAAATATTGTAGATGTAGCACTTGAAGTATCATTTTGAAAATATACTATGACAATAAACTAAATTTAATTTTGAAGTTGCTTTATAAATTACAGTTGGCTATAGAGTGATAATTTTGTTTTCATTTAAAAGTTTCATTTAAAGCTTTCGCTAAAACTTTTAAATTGTTATAACAAAATCCTAAGTGAAGAATGCAATAAAAATCCTCCATCAGAGAGGACTTAACGCTGAGCCGGGAGGCCCCTGCACCTGGCCTGCCTTTTCCTGGCAGGGACCTTGAACAGAGCATGTGACTTCCCTGCTCTGTCTCTTAATCCACAAACTAACTTAATGATATTAAGTTATCTCGAAATGCAGCTTCATTGTTAATAAAGCAAGAACTAAAAGCCTGTGCGAAGAAAAAAAAAAAATCAGTAACTTGTTCGCTTTATGGTGAATACAGTCAGTCAAGTAGCATCATTTTCACATAGCCTCCATGTGTAATAAAAAGGCATTTACTGTACAACGTGTGCTCCATACACACACACACACACACACACACACACACACACACACACACATTTAATTTGTTTGCAGATTTGTTTGTTTTGTACTTTGTTTCTGCCACGCTCCCAAATGGGTTTGTGGAAGCTTCCTCAGGATAAACACCAATAGTAACCCATGTATCCCATTAAAGCTCGTTATCAAAATAGACTTGCTATGGATAAGCTTTCAGATAAGTGGAAGTCAGGGCAGAGGTGGAACTGTGCTATTACACTGCTCTCCTTGTGATGGAGGAAATGAGCTGATTTCTCAGGGAAGAAGAAAATCCATACTGACGTTTATTGAAAACAAGGTTGAATGGGTAGAGCTGGATCAGGGGTCGCGGTGAATCCCGACCATCTCAGTGAGTTGGACTCAGTCCGGCAGGGAAAAGCGAGACACTGCTGTTCTTCAAGAGAATAATACGATCACACTGCCTTCAGGGGCAGGTTAACCATGTGCTTCATTGGAAAGTTGAAAATCTGAAGTCCGTTCTGTAGTTCAGAGATTTACTGATGAGGTTGCCCCCAGGTAAATGGGAATAGAAAAGGAGACAAACACACAAAACAGTGAGACTGGCAAAAGGAAAAGAATAATGAACCCGCTGATGACAAGTAAGACATAGGCTGGGAGCGTGGGAGTCAAAGAGGGACACTCTTTTGTGAGTTTTTATCTGTGGTAATAGTTGAATAAACAGAAGAATCAGCAAGAAGATCTATTTGGAGAGATGTTAAGTCGGTGTTAATAGTTGAAAATTCAGTATAAATATCTCAAATCAGGAGGGAGTAAATATTTGGGTCATCATCTTGATAAGTAGTTATGTGATAAATGCCTGTACAACAATCATATTTAGAATTACCGTAATTAACCTAGTGATTACAATTAGTTTGGGGATGATAAAAAAATATAATCAGTGGTTATCTTCATTTTTATGTTATCCTTTTATATCTTGCGTATTGTACATTGTGGAATTCTAAAAATAGGCTAAATGAAGAGTTAGTCTGGTAAATACTGTATTTGGTTTGCAGGAACTTGCTTTTCTTTTTTGCATCTCTCTCTGCTTCAGTTGTACTTTCTAGGCGAAGAACATTAGCGTTATAATCACCACTTTAAGTTGAAAACATTTTATTGGTTGACTGAACTGAGCATCCATTAGGAGTGTCCACATCTGGCCAGATGGGAAGTTCAGTGTTTGCATTCCCCAGTCCACACTGCCGAGTTCAGATACTTTACTGGCTAGTTTACAAAGCTTCGCTGTTTTATAGCTACTTAATGTACAGGCTTGTGTACCGCACACCCCGCTAAAGCACCCCCTTTCTCTTACCAGCTGGTAACGAGGGGATCATTTACACTACGTAAAACCGTGGCATCTGGAAAGGAAAACTAATGTGATAAAATCACTCAACTACCAGGAATGGCTACATTTCTATTTTATTTGGGGAAATTATTTAATACTAAAATGAGATTTAAGAGAACCGATATTAAGTGAAAAAATGGGAATAAGTCACATCAGCATATTTTGAATGGCTTCAGACATATACAATTTTCTAGGAAAAACTTCAAATAATTAAAAGCTGTATATTTTAGTGAGATATAAGACACATATTTGGAGGAGGGTACAGGGACTGCATTGGAAATGAATGTCAACATTATTCTTTAAAATAGATTTGGAGGTTGTGACAAGACCCCCTTCCCTGCATTGTAGCTGTCAGATCTGTGTGAAAGGAAAGCATCCGTCCTAGACCTTACAGACAAGTGGAGATCTGGGGTTAGGGTGCTTGGTGATTATGTATCCTGGGGGTGGGGATAAGAGATGGGCTCATTCCCATAGATTCCTATCGCTGTACCATTGCCAGGCATTATTCTGGGTGCCCAGGGCACAGTTTCGAACAACAAAGGACCGGTCACCGCTCCTCATATTCTAGTGAGGGAAGAACAAGGTGTTGCAGATGCTGCAGCAGAAACAGAACAGTGACGAGGCAGAGCGTGACTGTTGGCTGGTGGGGGAGGTGACATGGATGAGCCGGGATGGCTCCTGAAGGCAGATAGCCCTCCATGAAGAGGTGAGTGTAAGATGGCAGCTGACGGACTGTTAGGAGGTAGCCATTCACATGGTCTGGTCTTTGGCAGAGAAGCCCTGGTTAAAGAAAAGACTAGAAAGTGCCGAGGAAAAGAAACTGGGTGAAGGAAGGCTGGTATGAAGTCAAACTCTTGGACAAAGGAAAGGAAGAGTCTAGTACCAGGACAGAGTGGTAATCTTTGGAGGAGCTTTTCTGTCACTCTAAGAAATGTTATTTCTGTGATATGTAATTTTTGTATCTTTTTCTTTATAGATATATTTTTCAGGTATATAATTAGTATATAAATATTAAAATTTTTTACAGTCCTAGTGAAGTCAGAATCATGGCATTTTGACTTGACATATATATATATTTTTTTAATTTTCCTCTCATCATATATAAGTAAGATTAGATTATCATTATTTGTCTTAATAAAAGTTTATATTTAATGCCCACCTAACTTTGCTTTTTATTTCTATTATTTCATATGTAGAATACCTTGTGGCTTTGTCACTTGAATAAAAACATATCCATTATAAATTGGTGAAAGCAGTTGACTATTTTGTTACATATCCTACAATAGTCATACCATAGGATTTATAAAGGCTTATTTTAGCTCCAAATTTCATTTCAAGATAGTAAAGGGGAAAATGAAAAAAAAAATTATTAGCCAAAGGAGTTTGGGGCTGATAGAACTGAAAAATTAGAAAGAGAACAGAACCATGCATTTTGGAAAATATGCATTTGAAGCATGCATTTTAGAAGCTGCATTTTGGACTTGTCTTTATCCAACTGCACTGTTTTAAATTATTTGGAACTTTAGCCAATGTAATAAACATTTTTGAAAAGAGTGTCTGATTCTAGTTGGAAAAAAGTTTACATTAGATAAAAAAGTATTTCACAAAATTTTATAAATGATTAGGGACTTTAATAGCCATATGATTAATTTTATTTTACTCATGTGACTATTGATGACCAAAAAAAAGAAGTTTCTCTTCCTTTATGTGTCTTCGTAGACCTTATCTTAATGTGAAGTTTTAAAAATAAACATTTTACCTTTGAATTATACATACAGCAAGTTCTAGATTGAATTTTCTGATTTAGTTGTACGTAATCCTAAATAACAATTTGCAAAAATAATCAATTACTAACTTTGATTCTCTTCATGCTTTTGCATGATTTCTATTTCTGGTTTATGGAAAATGTCTGTTTGGGCAGGTATAATTAGAGCCCACCTAATGGGAATGAAAATCCAGAATACCACAGATGAGTCAATGTAAGGCAGTTTACCTTTATTTCTAATCCTGTGGTAGAACAACTCATATTAGTTCTAAAAACCGTAAGGAAAAAAAATACCCTAATTGATCATATACAGGCCAATATCTATATACTGTCTTCATAAAAAAAAAAGCCCTTAGTATTATTGGCCAAAAGAGAAATGAGAGAAGATGAAAATGTGGAAGATATATGCAAGTATTATTTGACTGTTTTAAATTAAACACTCTAAAAATGCAATCTTCTTTTAAAATGCAAAGCAGTTTTATAAGGTGATGCCATTTTAGTTTAAGATGTTTACTCTGGGGTATAGCACAATGCATTTATCACTATTGATAAAGTCTTATCTGAGTAAATAACCAATGTAAATAATCAGATGTGAGACAGGTCATGTAGCCTTTGACAGACTTTCTTCACTAACACATATCAGTGCAGACTGAAGACTGAATTCATCCTGTCCTCAAAAGATTTTCCAAATGAACACTTCGAAGAGGGGTCTCTTAAATCCAATCATACAGCTTACTCAAATTCCATCATCTCAAATTTGTGAAGATGAAACAGCCATGTCATAGAAATGATCTCTTAGGTGAATTAAGTGTGGTTCTCCAGCCTGCACAAATGTGAAGACCTGAGGCTGTTAAGTGGCCATATGTGCATACACATGTTTAGTGTTAAGGCTGTAAAGCAAACACTAGCGATCAGCTTCAAATTGATTTTGGAGCGTACGTCTTCCAAGACCCCACAAAATCTGGACAACAACTTGGGAAAGGTTCAGAAAAGTTCTTATACAATATGCCTCGTTCTCAATTGCAAGAGATTGTGCTCACATGTTAAACTCACTCAGAGGCTCCCTAAAAATATCTTTGTTAGAACTAAAAAGTGAAAATTACAAAATCTATGTGTCATCACCGATCTCCATCATACTTCCCAGAAGACAGCAACTGTTAAGCTTCATCAGACCCTACTGGCTCTGCTGACACATTTAAAAACGTTAGCGCATAATTTGCTATTATGCATTATTTTACGTGCAGACTCTTATTATCACAGTTGTAAAGTATGAGGCATTCACACATATGCATACAGCATGTTCCCAACAGGCATAGTCTGTCATCTTTGGCAACTTAGGGACAACAACAATGCTGTTTTGTTTTGTTGTTATGGTTTCAGATAAACCTTTCCAAACACATCATTTATGCGTAAAATGAGGTCTGCACAATTGTGATCATCCAAATAATTTATAACAAAATATAATTTTAGTCGATTAAACAGAACAGTGGTTTTCACTTTTTCTTTAGTAATCAATGAAATCTTCTATTCAGACAAATCTGCACAGATGAAGCAGATAGTAAAAAGGTTTTGGGATTGAAGTGTGTGGGATGGAGAAGGTGGAAACTTCACCTCTTTGATGGCTGTTTTATTTTCACAGCAGCCCCTGAGGCATCTTTTAATCACTTTCGGGCTGTGTGCAATATTCTGAAAACTACTGATGCCCAGGATGGAAGAAAAAGAAAAATTTCTCTTTTCCTGTGTTAGACTAACTTTCAAACAGTAAACTGGGTCATTACTGTAATGACACAATACTTGATGAAGGTTACTCGTTGGCATTCAGGCACAGGAAATCTCTCTCCAAGGATTAACTAACACCATCTTCTGCTTGAGACCTATGTCGAGGTGGCTATTGCGTGTTTTAGTAAATAGACACTGAGCTAGCCACTACAAGTCAGGCCATGAGGCAGTACTTATCCTCCTTAATGAGAATGAGCTATATTTCAGCTTGGGGACAGCTAGCTCACAAACCAAAATCAGAAAGTGACATCACCGAGCAAGTGACACGGTACATTGTTTGCTAACAGAAAGTAGGGTTTAGCTTTTACACTTTACTCACTATATAGAGGCACTAAGGCTAGCTGGGAACACTGAGAATTTGAATTCTAGCTTTTGTGCTTGGATTATCATATGGACATGTCATCCTTAGAAGCTAAGACATACCTGGCCCTGTAACTTTAAGAGAGCAGTCCCGTTTGCCACAGAGCGATCCTATTGGTGTCTGCGTTACCTTCCTCTTTTTTAGTCATAGGAACCAAAATTCACAAAATAAACGCCATCCTCTTAACCTTATTTGCGAATGGAAATGAGTTTGTTAAATGGATTCTTAATGAAACAATACACTTGCCATATGTATGACCTAGCGCGAGACTGTTTTCCTCCTAAAATTTAAGGAACCGTTCTCACTCTTCTCTGAGCTGCGTCACTGGGAGAATCAAGAACATTCTAACCTGTTACATATTTTCCTGTACAACAGGGGTCTAATTTGGGGAAATAATAGAATAATAGTACTGGAGCCTCTTGCTGAGGAGAATCGTACTGCAATGCACTTCAGTTTGTCCAATGATACGATAAGTGTCTGCCATAAGTCTAGCTTACGTAAACGTAAACTATAATTTTAAAAGATTATTGAAGACGCTTTCATTGCTTCCAAGAATACTGAATAAGGATCTTGTCATTTGTCAGGCTAAAGCCCGATGCCAGCGATAAGCTATGGTTTGCCACTGGATGTTGTTTAGCACAGGATCTGGGGGAAGAGATAAAGAAACAGAAACAAAGCAAAAAACCTGCCAGGGCTGAGTGTGAGGTAGCCCTGACCGATCAGGCGGTGCCCCAGTAAAGGAGGGACGTCAGCGATGCAGGGCGGGAACCACGGTGGGCAGTTCAGCTCCTTAAAATATTCTGAAGAACTGGAATCCTGCCCCCGTACTGACGGAGAGGAGCGTCAGCGGACGGGCCAGTCAGCGTTCTGTCTAAAGCCTGCTCCTTACCCAGCGGTTGTAGGAGAGTGTAGGCTAGCTTTCCCGCGTGGTCAGAGAAGTGAAGATATGGTTACATGTTTCCACATTTAAATAACCCGCATTTCTTATTTGAAATGCTCAATTCTCTTCGCTTTCACTATGCGTGTTTTTCTTCCCAACTGCGTGACAGCTCCATGGGGATAGGCTCCTCAACAAAGTCCTCATAAATCAGTGTCACTGTGTGCTCAGGACCAGGTTCGGTCAGTGCCCTGGACACGGTGTGTTCATACCCTGCTAATGATCTAAACCTAGCATTATAACATTCTGCAACTGCTAACGTATGTAAGGATCCCACTTTTAAGGATCCAAAGAAGCTATAGGGTCGGATGTGAGGATGATCTTATAAGTG
This sequence comes from Pteropus alecto, assembly GCF_000325575.1. Classification (NCBI taxonomy): domain Eukaryota; kingdom Metazoa; phylum Chordata; class Mammalia; order Chiroptera; family Pteropodidae; genus Pteropus; species Pteropus alecto. Next base: position 6,574,925 of record NW_006440645.1, on the reverse strand, counting down.
ACAACAAAATGAATAATTAACTTTTTAAATTCATGTTTCAAAAATTCAGCTGCGTGTTGTTTCCACTGGTTGTCTAATGGGCACACATTTCCTTGTGTGTCATGTGTGTTGTGTGTTATTACTTGTGTTTCTGGAACTTGGTCCTTGGGCCTTCTTTGGAGCTAACAGTCGCTGTGGCTGTCTCGAGAGAGGCTTTTACTCTGCTTCTGGGAGAACCCACCTGAGACCTTTCTAAACTAACCTATCAGCTCGAAATATCAGAGTAATGGGCAGTTCAGCTGTAGACACACCCAAATGCCATTTATGGGCACGAATTCTCCCTGGCAGGACCTAACACTTGCAGCCTTTTTGGTGGGATCCAGGGTGATACAGGGGTTTCCTGCAACTTCGGGCCCGAAGGGTTCTCCTTTCTGCCCCACTGTGCTCTGCAAAGACCTTCACCAGGGTCTGCAAATCTCAGCTGCTGTCACCCCACCTCCGACCACGGCAACCGCGTCTCTTGCTCGTTTCTCCTCTAATGCCATCGGCCATCGGCCTCTCTTTTACCTTTGCCCCGTTATCGTTCACTTTCTCGTCTGCACAGACTGTGCCACGTCTTCTCTCACTCTCTCCTGCCAACACCGTCAGATTCCTTACCCCTTCCTGCCCCCCATGCCCCGTCCCGTGCCCCGGGCGTCCTCTGCACTTACTGGGGAGACGCCCGCCGGGATCCGTCACCCACGTGGAGAGAACCCCACGGCCGCCGGATTTGTCTCACGATAAATTTGGAGTTCCGCTTCCACGGGGATTTTCGAAGATGAGTAAAATCCTATCTGTTGCCTCTCTCAAATCCTTCTCTCATTTCTCACATCTATTTCTATCTTTGTTTTTAAGCCTTGTTCCTAGTATATAGCCTTGTATTTCTGCAAACCATCCCCATCCTCCTGTCCATGGAAAACTGTCCATGTCTTTACTTGGATGTGACTCAGATTCCTACCTCTTATTTGACTCCAGCTGACTCGCGTTGGCTTCCACCCTTGATGCTTTCTCTCGGCGAAGTGGTCCTTTCCCCACACGACACAGGTGAAGCCTCCTGCTGTAGTTCCGGTCTCACTTTTCTCTGCTTCCCCGTATTTTCATCTGGTATTCCATCAGGTAAGGGTGCCCTGCCTACTATGCACTCAGCCTTTCTGTCCTCCAGGGTAAGTGTTAACTCCAAGTGTCCATGCCCTACTGATGATCTAAACCTAACATTATTATATTGTCATAATAAACATTATAAAACATTAATAGGATGACAGAATTATGCAGAACCATTTGTTACTTATTGATACACACAGACCGTAGTTTCTGACTAACTCGATTAAATTACACACAACTCCCTTTACAATTCCCCTGGTACAGCATAGTCACCAAAAATCAATACCATGGCCCTTTCCTTCCCGATTGTCCCACTTGCATCTGATTCCAGAAAATTACAAATGTACGGCCTTGAAAACTTCCTAATCTTTTAGTTAGATATTAGTTTGACCAGATCTCTGCCAGTTTTATTTTTCATTTACATGTTCCATCTCTCGTCCATCTAATCGCCTCGTATGTTTTAACCCAATAAAGGGATCCGATGTCGGGGCTAAGTCTTTCTGTCTGACTAGTTTAGGAAAATGGTTTGCTCCATCGTACTTCACTGACAGCAGGAAGCGAGTCATCTTTTAATAAAGGACACTTGGATTTCTATCGGCAGTTTTTACTTTTATACCACTGTCTGTGTCTTCTGGGAGAGTGATCCTCTTCAAACTTTCGGGTCATTAATTGTGATTACTTTAAGAAAAGAGCTTAATCATTTAGTAGGAACATGAAAGCATTATCAGGTAGCAGAGGAGAAACATAAACCCTTAAGCACTGCTAGTAATCTTAGGAGGGATAAGAACTGTTCACAAAGTGGTCATTTGAGCAGTTATTTCAGTCTTAACAAAATGACTCTAGCAGGCTAGAGAACTTGGGAATTCTACATGAGAACATTTGAGAGAAAGAATAATGGAAGATGACAAACTAATGAGTTGTGATACTGAAGAGACTCAGGCAAGGTGCTGAGGGCCTAGAAGCAAGGCCAGTCCTTTCTGAGGCACAAGCAGAGATACCCACGTCTTCTTTAGTTAAACATTGGCCTACCGACCGCCAGTGGGCCCGAGTGCAATGGGGTGAAGAGGAGAAGTAATGAGGGCTAAGGGGGGCACGCCTTTCAAAGACGAGGTGTTTCCTTCTTCCTGCCCTCTACCCATCCCCCTTCTGTCTGATACCCTCCCCCAAGAAGGTGAAACGCCGAAGAGTGTTTTTATTCTAGGGAGCACTGAGTATGAAAAAGCCAGACACATGGGTTTGTCTTCACTTCCTATCTTATTATAGCAGGAGTTTTAAAAAGGCCACCCTTTCTCTATAACTTATACTCCCCCACCCCTGTGGTGACCAATAGGTGGTAAAATGTTAAAATGATAATTCATTCATTCATTCATTCATTCATTTATTTATTTATTTATTTATTTATTTAACAGAGGTAAATGAGATTTAGCTGAAAAGGGCAGAGTGGTGCTCAGGTTGCGTAGTCTGCCTGATGAGGTTCTGTGTAGGTTTAACTATTTAGGAAACGGGGCCTCTCTGCAGCACCTCATCTGCTTTATCAGTTTTCTTCACTGGGATGTTTGTTTGTCCCAGATTTGTGACACGTTGGTTTCTGTTTGCCATTGAATCTCATGCCTATGTCATATTTTGGGAAATTAGAGTAAAGATAAGTGTTTTAGGCTAAATTTAGACATTTCTGGGCTTGCTGAAAAAAATATTATGTTAATTAATTTGATAGCATCCCCGGGATATTTTTAAAATCTATTTTTGTGCATTCACTAACCAGGTAGAGAAGGTTTCGTTTGTTTGTTTGTTTAGCCGAGGCAACCCTTGGTTGACCTCACAGACTGCAAAGACCTTGTCAGTTTACAATACCTTATTTTGTATTTTTTACGCCTGTGGCACCTGGTCTTCCTAGGTGGTCTCCCATCCAAGTACTAGCCAGGCCCGACCCTGCTTAGCTTCCGAGATTAGACAGGCTCGGGCTTGTTCAGGATGGCATGGCCATAGACCAGGTGGAGAAGGTTTAAACTTTCAGTGGACAACAACGATCATAATTAAAGCAGCAACAGGAACTGGCCAAGATGGCCTTGGAGTTGCCCTCAATCTGATTGAACTCTAAATGAGCTTCTTCCTGACTCCAGCCAGGCCCTGACTCCCTTTACCATAGAAAACTTGTAATTTTAAATTCTTTCTTTACCCCTTTGAAACATGAATCCTCCCAAATGCCTCTTGCCGGTTTAACTACCCAGGAATGTCATCTTCAAGGACTGAGGAGCCATGCCATTCAAACGTAACCATGGAGGAAGGCAGAGCCTCTGGAGCTCAGGCTCCAGGTGGGAAGGTGGCAGGCAAACTTCGATTAGCAAGTAAAGGTGGCCCAGTCACAGAGGGAAAAGTACAAATGTAGGGTAACTCCTCAGCCCCGTCACCGATCTCCCCACTAAAGTCCTCCGCTACGTTTTTAGTAGGTCACCCCAGCACTTAAAAACCCTCTCACTTTTAATTTAGTTGTTTAACCTTATCTAATACATTTTTGGAGGTTGTTGTTTTGACAAACCTTACATAGCATTCACAGCTTGCCAAGTCTGTGAAAACCAGAACTTGAGAAAACAGGCAATGTTTTGGACTTCACTTTTGATGGAAAAGTTACTGGACCCAGAGTGAGTCAGCTAGTTGCTCAAGGTTAACCTCACCAAGAAGGAGCAGAGCCGAGGTTTGAACCCAGAGTGTCCAGCTCCGCTGTCTCTTCTCCTAAACCAGTCCAAAACCGTCATTCACGAGTCTGAGGTTCATAAGCGTTGATGCAGAATCAAGAGAATAAAAACAGCAGAGACGAATCGAGACACCTGTGTGGGGTGTTGGGCTACAGCAGGGTTTAAAGTGTTTCTCGATGAAAGGTCTAGTGCTATTAGGGCAGAATTGGTATTCGTGTGGCTTTGAAGACAGAGTTTTATTTAAATTACAGTGGTGAACACAGATCCTGAGGACAG
>NW_006440645.1:6565128-6570666 GCF_000325575.1 Pteropus alecto | reverse complement strand
GGACAGCGTCTTAAGACTCTGTGACTCAGAGCAGTAATGGCTCCTATCTTTTGCCAAGGTTCTCATAAATTATATTTTTCAAATCCATGAGGTAAATATTCATAATTTCAAGAGAAAACATTCTCTTCCAAACCAACCTAATTTAAGAATACAAACGTTCTACCTTTTGGCTACCTAATTATTTTGTGATATTTTGAAATTTCAATGAATTAGCAAAATATTTTAATGTTCAGTTGTGTCTACTCTTCTGCGATAGATGAACTGTGCCTATTTTAGAGAAAGCATTCTTCAAAGAAGAGAAAAGAGATCAGTAAATCCCAGATGGCTCACCGTCCGCAAAGAGGATCTTGGCTTTCGGATATTAGCAGTAGATCATCACTAAGCGGACTTCTGTTTGAGAATGTTTCGAGTGTTACTCTTTTTCCTCAGATGTGCAGTTTTGTTTGCTAGCCGGTCTGGCCTGACTCACACGTGATCTTCATGGGTCAGTGCTTCTCAGAAGAGAAGGCCAAAGGCTTCCTTGGTGGTCTTTGGAGACCTTTGCACTTGGTCTGCTGACCTGTAGCCTGATCTGTGATCCCGGCTGTAACACTAAACGCAGTTTAAACCTCCTCCAGGTGATGAACCTTTTCTTTACTCTGAGGCCTGCTTAGCTGATTAGTATTTGGTAAACACTCTTACGTGATTCTGACAACAATCGTTTTTTATTACCAGTTTCTTCTTTTTCCCAGTATTATATTTGTAGTCATTTAGCCAATACCTTAGATCTCTGATCAGAATGCTAAACTCACTGACCTTCATGTGGGGCGTGACCGCATACATCCCGGACAGGAGAAGAATAACATCAGAATCTGGGTCCTTAGCTTAGAGATCTTCACTAAGTGAGCATAACAAAAATGGGGATTTCCCAGCATTATGCTTCTTAATTAATGTCTGCTGATTGAATCAGCCTCTATTCAGCTTATCTTAAGTAGCAATGTATAATTACATGTCAAGAGTGAAATATGAAACCAAAAAAGAAAAAGATTCTCTGACGTTAGTGATGCCTATGTACGCTGATCCCTGGACTGACCTCAGCATATTAGTGTCTGTTCTTAACGTCCCTCCTTAACCAGCTTCGTTTGGATAGAACACCATTTCAGTAATAATTACCTGTCTGTCGTTTCCAAATCATAGCTTCCCACACAACCCTAGTCCTGGGTGATCCCAAACATGCATTTTCTCTGGACCTGACATGGCGCATCTGAGAAGAGGCACAGTAGCAGAGACAAGTTCTATTATAAATTGGTGACCACTAACTCGATATACTGCCTATAATCTTCACCGTGTTCCTCAGGTCCGATCAGCTCACTCATTCTCTGAAAAGTTATGTCAACACTCTAACCACGGTCGCTCTGACTACCCTTGCTCTTCTCCCTTCAGTTGTTTGATGACCGTTTCTAATTAATAGAAAATTATAGCCAGATGCTGGGAGCTCATCATGTGTCGGCACCAAGCGCAGAAACACAGTCTTGCTACTTACTCCCCACGTGCTCTACTCACCAACGCCATGGGCATCACCTGACCGTGTGCTAGGAATCTGCACTCAGCACATCCCCTGGTTGATTTTTGCGTGTATTTGAGACACATCGAAGTGAAGAAGACACAGATCGTTTCTTTCTCTCTTCTGAAAAGCAGTTCCTTTGCCTGTTTAAGGCATGAGTCTTTTTTCTTCTCCTAATTTCTCAGAAATGTACTCTGAAATTATTCCTTCGCTTCTCACTGTATTCAGTTTCTCTCTCAGCTACAGTTCTCTGCGCTTACTTTTTAAGTCTCAAATTTCTCTATCAAACACTCTCATTTTTCCAAATAAAATAAAATAAAATAAAATAAACACACCAGTGACTGGCCTAGTTTCTTTTTGCCTTCAGAGCCAGACCCCTCAAATGAGATGTTGGTAATTAGCGTGTCCATCTCTTCATCTAACACTTGTTTTTCAACCCTCTGCGTAATGGTCTCTGGGCCACCACACCACGAAATGCTGTTCTCGGTATTTTCACATGTGTCATTCTTCCCCTTACGTTCTCAGCGACAGCGGACACCGTGCAAAGCACCTATGCGTGAAGGACCGCATAAGTGATTGACAACTCAGGACCCTTTCCTTTCTACTTTCTCCTCTCAAGTATTATCTTTCTATTCATTTCCTCTTACACCTTCGATTTCTAAGGAAAATAAGCAGATGTTAAGGCATGTAAAAAAGCTTCAGTTTTTATGACTGTTCTATATCTAGCTCCTAGAATAATACCGGGCACTCAGATTTTGTTAAAAGAATGAATATATGCTTTAGATTACATGCTCTTCTCCCAATCTTCTACTAGAAGTTTTATTTTCTTCTTTAATATAGTTTATGTAGTAATTACCCATTACAGAAATAAAATAGCCAGCTTTTTCTTTCTCCCCTCCCCCTGCCCTGGGGATAGAGTTTGCTGATATCAAAGGATGTTCTTACAGGTGAATAAACAGGATGGAGATAATGAGCTTTTCTGCCCTTTTATCCTTGGGATTTTATCCTTTATTTAACTCTGAAATCTCTTCAAGCTCATGAGGAAGAAATGTGGCTTTTCGCACTTCTGTTATTTGAATATCTGTCAGAAGTGACTATATGAATTAATGGAAAGCAAAGGACAATTTCCTAAGCTTTTTCTTTATTACGAAATTCAAAAGTTTGAAAGCTTAACCCAATTTCATTCTCAAAGACTACTAGGGGTCTTCTGTATCAATTTAAGTCTTCCAACTGATTGTGCCTGTATAATTCCCTACTTTCCGCCAGTGTGCACTGAGGCATCGATTCAATTTCTGATCGTTCTGCTGATTATCGCAGAAAGACAACTGGGAAAAAGTAACATATGCTCATTACAAATGGTATCTTCTCAGGGTTCAATTAATTCCCTACAAGAAAAAATGAAAAAGATACCATAATTAAAGTCATTTGGGGGATGTTTATTTATCCTCATGTCAGTAGACCCCCATTTAAGGGCATTGTTAACGTGTGTAATTTTAATATATATATATAGTTTTTAATATAATTGTAAATATCATGTACCCTTTTTTTATAGATGAGGACACTAACATGCAGACAGATTAGATAAGATCCCTTGTAAGGGCTCATACTTAAGCATCACTGAGATAGCTAAAGTTTACCTTCCTCCCACCTTCCCTTTATCTCTTCCCTTCCATTGTCAAGTCGGCCATCAGAGCAGAAACCCCACGTCTGCCTCATGGAAAGTTCCACACGGTTTTCATCCTGTATTGAGCTTTTGGATAGCAACTTCTGCTTGATGTAACCTCCGTATAATTATTTACTTGGCATTTTTAAAGAAATAGCAATAACATGATGGCTTGATTGAGTGTCCTGAAAGATGTGCCTTCCAAGAGTGTAAGATAAACCCTGCAATTTTCTGAAGATTCAGAGTTATTTTCCACTGACCCTGGTCAACATTCATCACTGTAAAGAGAGATTTTCCATATAAGGCATTAACCAGCATCATGGTTAAACCTTTCCAGCTTCTATTGTTTCCTTTCCCGGCTGCAACCTCTCCCGCTGGAAAAACAATCCACTAGTCACTCCTACAGCTTTCGGATGTGAACTGACTCAGGAGCTGCTGATCATAAATGAACCACCTCTTAAAAAAAAAAACTATCGAAGATGCCTTCTTACAGTGTTAGCTGTGTGATGAGGGTTTGTCTCACCATGGTTATTGACATACCATTTGATGAAATTAAATTCTACTGGTAGTCTTTTTATTTATTTATTTTTTTGGTAAAATTTATAATATAAAAAGGCCTTTCAGACACATTCTACAATTTATTCTTAGTAACCTGTTAATTAGAAAGGACATTAGAATGTTTTTAAATATCACCCTTGGGTAACAATTTTTAGCCCTTTACTTTCTGACTCAGTCACTGAGCAGGTTGTAGGTGAGAAGGTCACTCCCACTTCTAAGATTTCATTTCTTCATTTGCAAAAAGCGGTCATTAATAGTTTTTATGGTTTAGTGTTGTTCTAGGGATAATGAAGTAATGTTTATAATTCTTAGCACAAAGCCTGGTACATCGTACGTGTACATTAAATATTAGGAATTTGGGATATCATCTTTTCTCTCCAACATGAGGGCTAAAAATATATAAGTAGCTAATTTTCAGCATTAAAATGCTAATTTTAATTAAAATGCTAATTATTTAAAGTTATTACTTTTTTTCTTATGCTACCCATTTGAGAGCAATCTTGCATTTTGTTATTGTTGGTATTGTTTTTTAATCTTTTATGGGAGTGTGGAATTCGTCGGCACTCTTCCCTAACTCTCTGGAGGAGCTTTTTCCTACCCTAATGAGACTCCCGCACCCCCTGCATTATAGAATCCATGGGGCGGCCTCAGTTCCAGCAAGAGATGGAAACTTCATCTGAAGTCTTTTTTTGTCATAAATGTGTCATAATTTATGACATATCACACTCTTTTTTTGACCTAATATAAAAATCCTCATACTTACAAGTTATTTTTTACACTCTTAAGGACATCTTGGAATCAATGACCTGATCCTTTAGACTCTAGCTGATGAATACGAGATGTTTTTAAAGTTTAAATTCTACTTTGAACCTAAGCAACACAGCATTGTGTATATGCTGTTTATGCTTCAAGTAAGAAAATTAGTGCTGGTATTATTAGAGATACTAATTTTTCACATAGTGACTGATCTGCCGGCACCTTGAGATTCTCTTTGGAAGTTTGATTTACTGCAAAAATCATAAAATGTGGCTACAAAAACATGTTGATATTTAAAATGGAGCAAGATTTTTATTTTTAAAATAAGGAAATCAGATTACCTAAATAAAATATTCCTCTATTGTCCTTAAATATCTACAATATTTATTAACAACAAAAAATCACATGAAGAATAGCACCATGGGAGAATTGGAAAGCTTTGCGAAATGTGCTGGATTCCACCTTAGTTCAAACATATCCCAAAAAGCAGTATCTGTGTACCAGATGGTTATCTATTCATAATAGCACTTGTTTCTCAGTGACATAACTGAGAAATAAACTCTACGTTTAATAGAATGTGTGTGTGTGTGTGTGTGTGTGTGTGTGTGTGTGTGTGTGTATCTCACAGTATAAATGCTTAGCCATTTATGACATGTAGCCCAGTAGATAGCAGACCTTTAGCTAGCTTTTGGCTGCTTCTGCTAAATTCCCCCAACTAGCGCAATCAAGAAGAATTACCATACCATTTGCTTATGTTTATGCCATATGAGAAAGCTTTGGACATAAGCTGTGCAATTCATTCTGATTGCTACCAAGTAATTCTTTGCAGACCTGTAAATCAAAACTGTGGCTGATTTTCAGCAGCATGATTGTCATGCTTTAGAAATTTGGCTGATTAAAACTTTATGAGTGGACAATTAAAAAGAAAAATCTTATATTTTAGAATTAAAACAGTGGCTAGACAAGAATGCACAGTTTTACCATGGTGTGTGTGTGTGTGTGTGTGTGTGTGTGTATA
>NW_006440645.1:6538016-6565077 GCF_000325575.1 Pteropus alecto | reverse complement strand
GAGGGGGGGAAAGTTTAGTCTTATATTTAAACGGTAATTTTTATTTGACCTTTAAATCTTCTTAAAGTCTCATCTGGCTTGAATTCTATAAGCAAATCTGCTTTGTTTTTTCAATTATGCTATGATACAGTATGCCACATTTTACTGGGTTGATTATTTTTTTATTTTTTTTAAATTTTATTTTATTAGTTTCAAGTATACAGTACATTGGTTAGACATTTATATAGTTTATAAAATGATCCCCCTAATTGCTCTTTCTCTCCCCTGGCCCTCCACTTAGCAATATATTAGTGCTAACTGCATTCCCTATGCCGTGCTCCCCATCCCTGTGACCATCTATCAACTACTAATTAGTACTTCTTTAACCCTTCACCCCATTCTCTCAGCTCCCCAACCCCCCTCCCCTCTGGCCATCACCAGATTGTCCTCTATATTCGTGAGTCTGTTTTTGATTAGTTTCTTTAAATTTAACTATAATGAACATGGAAATAGTAGGCAGAAAAATTTTAGTAGGATCTCTATAGCTATAAGTTCTTACAAAGAGTCTAGGGGAAAGTTTTTAAAATGCATTCCCAAGAAAAAGGCAAAGATAACAAACATTTTAAAAGAAAAGCGAGAAGGGTCAGAAGCCTCGGGAGATTTTTTTGGTTCTCTAAAGTTTTTTGTTTGATATCACCGAGAGAGCTTCGAACATTTGCTTGGTGGTTGCCTAGCAATGGTAAAACTCATGTTATTGTTTGCATATTTATTTGAGAACACAGGTTTGACTGGCTTAGATTCTCATTTACGAGGCTGTTTAACTGTAGCAAGGAAGAGTCATGAACAAGTAACACAACAGGGCGATCTTTGCAGTGTGCTTCACGTCGTGTCCGCTGCCCTCCTAGTCGGAGACACAGAACGTGCGGCCCCCTCCCAGGTGGTGAGCGGCCTCTGTTGCGTGTGTTGAACTTACCTGATAGCTGAGGCCCATCCGTGCTCTCTCCCGGGGATGGGGGCATTTAATACGTCAGCCACGTGGCTTTAGAGTGAAAGCATTCAGGTGCACATTTTGAAGTAAAGAAGCAAAAAGAATGCATTGAAGCATGTCTTTTTATTCTAATGTTTTCATATCTGAGTCTTGCGGACCCTGAACTTCGCCTCCCAGGGGTAGGCAGTCTCTGGAGACAGCGATGGCCTGGACCGGGACGGCACCACGTGTGTGCAGACTAAGTGTTTCAGAGCTCACGCCCCCCACCCCACCCCACCCCACTCGCACCTCTTCCACAGGGCTCTTGTCACTCTGGGTCATGTTCCAATGTTCCCCTGCCCTCATCACTTTAGGGTCAGAGGCCAGGCAACCAAGGACAGAACCCAGACCCCAGAGTCTGCCGAGACCATCTGGACTAGGCCTGGCCCCGCTTGCCTTGCCTCCCTAGTTCCCTCCCTAAAACCCACCAGCTTTCCCCTGGCTCCCTCTGCCTCCCGAGGGCACGCTCCTGCTTCTCCAGGGAAGCAGGGAATTGTCAGTCACATGATATTGTATTCATCTTTTAAATCTCCCTGAACTCTCATTTGACCTTCCATTTTGTGAGCAAATCCGGTGGCCTGTTTGGCCGTTTCCTTCCTCCCCTTAGGAACTGTGATGGTGACCTGTCATTTTGGTGGCCGTCCCTTCCTGCTCCAGCTTCACCAGGCCCGAACAATAATAAAACCTTCATTTTAGAGTGGAGCAACACCTTGAAAACTGATACTTAGGGACAAAGAATAATACCCGAAAGTAACTTGGAGATTTTTAATCTATAAAATTCTCCACTTTATAATAGAAGATGAAAAGAAAAACATTCTGTTATATGCTTCGCAACAAATAAACTCAATTAAATTTGGGAGTTGGTGAGAAAGAAAAGCATTTCTATCATTCCCATATGTTGGATGAAAACAGCATTAGACTTGGAAACCGCAGGCCTGGGTTTAGCCGCAGGACGAACGTGACCATGGATAAACCACCATAAAGAGCCCCTGCTGAGCCTCAGGGAAAACAGAGGGTAGACTGGAGAAGGTGCATTCCGCTCCTGAGAAGCATGCTTTGAAAGTATAAAGGACCAAACAAGGTAGAGAAAGTAGAGGTATTTTTGTTAGTATTCTAACTTTAAGTTAGGCATCAGTGTTGTAACTCTTATAATATCCTTTATTCATTCTCTCTCTCTCTCTCTCACTCTCTCTCTCTCTGTCTCTTTCTCTCTCCTCCCCCTCCTTCCCTCCCTCTCTCTCTCACCATTTTGAATATACGAGAATGAGAAAAGAAGAGACAATAGAAAGTGAGACTAGAAAGAGAGAGACACAGAGATAGACAGATTCTTACCATGAAAACACATGGCGAGCTGTGGGCAGAAGGCAGTTTGTTCCATAGGCAGAGGGTTTGTAAATATGAGACAATAACCTTTAACCATGTTGCAAGAGTTGCCAACAGTATTTGTGATGAACAAGTACTAACTTGTACTTTCTCACGTTGAAAGTAGCTGACATAATTCTATCATTTTCTAATGTCTCCTTTCTTCATTCTCTTCAAAAAGGTCTGAGGACCCTTCGGGGAAAAGGAGTTGACTGGGACAAGTGACAAGCATTTCGCTCAGGTCTTGTGTCTCACTACTGTTCTCAATTAGTGTTGGAAAGTGCTGTTACTGGGGTGTGTTATGAGGAATTTTGGGGTTGAAATGGAAGTGTGCGGGAGAGAAGAAAAATTATAGCCTACAATATGTGTGAAGCCAAGCTGTATAAATAAGAGCCATATCATGACCATGCCTTCAGGAGATTATCTCAAAAAGTGAAGAATAAGAAAGATGACTAAATTTGTTTTTGTTATATATCTAAACTAATTTACAAAGGCACTCAGGAAATCTCAGATTGGAGGCAGTGCTCAAAATCACATCATTGTTTTTACCGTCATTTTCACACAAATAGAAACTACTGACACAGACAACAGGAAGTCATTCCTCTTCCCCTCTCCCTACCCCAGCTCCTGGTAACCACCGATCTGCTTTCTGATTGTAGGGATTTGTCTGTTCGGGACATTTCACATAAAGGGAAAATGTGTCCTTTTGTGTTTGGATTCTTAACTTAGCGAAATGTTTTCAAGATTTATCAGTGTCGTAGCATGTATCAGCATTTCGCCCCTGTTTATTGCTAAATAATAGTCCATTGTATAGATATACTGATTTTATTGATCCATTTCCTAAGAGATGGGAATCTGAGTTGTTTGCCCTTTTTGGCTGTTACCAATAATTCTGCTATGAACATCTGTGTACAAATTTTTGAGCAGACATATGGTTCCATTTCCTGTGGGTATGTACTTAGGGGTAGAATTGCTGGTCCATATGGTAACTCTGTTTAACGTTTTGAGGAATTGTGAAACTTTTCCAAAGCAGGCGTACATCACTTTCTATTTCTAATAGTAATATAAGAAGGTTCAAATTTCTCTGCATTCTTGCAGTACTTGTAATTATCCATATTTTGGACAATTATGTGTCTTTTTAATTAAATGAGGTGTGAGTAAAGATATCTCATTGTGATTTTGATGTGCATGCCTTATTGGCTAATTGTACTTCTTTGGAGAAATATCTGTTCAACTCCTTTGACAATTTTTTAATTCGGTAATTTGTCTTTTTAATGATGAGTTATAAGAATTCTTTTTATATTCTGGATACTAATGTCTTATCAGATAGATGCTTTGAAAATATTTTCACTCATTTAATAAGTTGTCTTTTCACCTTCTTGATGCTGTTCATGGAAGCAACATTTAAGCATTGTTTGATCAGGTTCAATTTATCTAGTTTTTTTTTTGTTACTTATGCTTTGGTATCATGTCTAAAATAAGCATTGCCAAGCCTAAGGGCATGGACATTTACACATGTGTATTCTTCTAAGAGCTTTAAAGGGGTAGCTTTTAAATCTAAACCTTTGTTCCATTTTTAGTTAAATTTTGTATATAGCATGTGGTAGGGGCCAGCTTCATTCTTTTGCATATGGACATTCTGTTTCCCAGTGCCATTTGTTGAAAAGACTGTTCTTTCTTCACTGAATTGTCTTGGCATCCTTATTGAAAACAATTGACCATAAATATGAAGATTCATTTCTGGAGACTCAATTCTATTGATTTACGGTGTCTGTCTTTATTTCAGTACAATGTCTTTTTTTAAAAAAACAAAACAAAACAAAATTTTTGTTAAAACTGCTTTTTTTTTCCTTCAGCCTTATTGAGGTACAACTGACAAATAAAGGTGTAACATATTTAAAGTGTACAACATGATGATTTGATATAGATATACACACATTGTGAAAGAATTCCTTCCATCGAGTTAATTAGTACATCTGTCATCTCTCAAATTTACCTTTATTTTTTCTTTCATGAAGATATACAATGTCTTGATAACTATAGCTTTGTCTTAAAATTTGAAATGGGGAAGTGTGAGTCCTTCCATTTTGTCCTTTTTGTTATTCTGGATTTCTTCATATGAATTTCAGGATCAGTTCATACATTCTGTGAAGAAATAGACTGGAATTTTGATGAGGATATTTTTGAAGTTATAGATCAATTTGGGAAGTATCGACACCTAAACAAAATTCATTTTTGTAATTCATGAACATGAGATATCATTTCATTTCTTTAGGTTTTTAATTTCTTCCAGCAACGTTTTATAGTTTTCAGAGTATAAATTTTGTGCTTCCTTGTTAAATTTGTCATAAAGTATTTTATTATTTTCAGTGCTATTGTAAGTGAAATTGTTTTTTTAATTTCATTTTCAAATTGATCAAATTGATTCCTAGTATATAGGATATAATTGATTTTCATATATTTATCTTGTATTCTGCATCCTTGCTGAACTTATATATTAGCTCTGATAGTTTTTTTTAATGTGTGTGGATGCCTCAGAATTTCTGTATACATACTTTGTATACCTTAGATAAATTTATGTATATATTTTGAAAAAATTAAAATTTAATAACCATTAGTCATGCTTCTTCAGAGAAACAGAAACAATAGAATTGATATATAGATGGATAGCTAGATAGATACAAAGAGATTTGTTTTAAGGAATTTACTCGTCTAGTTGTAGGGGCTGACAATTCTGAAACCTGAAGGACAGTCTGACAGGCTAGAAACCCAGGTGGATGTTATGCTGAAGTCTTAAGGCAAAATTTCTTCTCTGAGGAATCTAATTTTTGCTCTTAGGTCTTTCAGTTGACTGAATGAGGCTCATCCAACATTATCGAGTAGCCTCCTCTACTTAAAGTCAATTGATTGTAAATATTAGCCATCTACACAAAATACCTTCACAGCAATACCAAGATTAATGGTTGATTAAATAACTGGGTACTATAGCCTAGTCAAGTTGACACATAAGACTAACCATCTCAATACCCAAGTATTTCTTCTTGCTGTGCATTTTTATCTACATTACATATGTCCTATATTTTCAGTAAAATTTCAAATACTTCAGACTTGAAAGAAACTAAAAATCCTTGATATTGTAAGAAAAGTCTAGAAGTTTAAATATTATTTTTCCTTCTGTAGCATAAGTTGATTAGACAGATAATCTCAAAATTGTGCTTTGGGCACTGAAACTTTTCTTAACCATTGTGCGGGAACCATGCGAAGAATGCTACTTATATCTCAGTGACAAGGGAGGGAGCTTTACCCAGCCTTTTGTACCTTCCCATGGTTCTTCCCACATCAGATTCAGTTGTAATTTTTCTGTTTTAAATACAACTGTGCCTGCATTCAAAGAAGCACAGTTGGATGGGTCGTTCACTCGCAGAGTGTCCAGTGGGGCGATCTTCAGGTCTAAATTTCCTCCAATTTGTCCTTTTAGATCTTCTCCTGCCAATTTATCTTCAATGTGCTGGGGATAGTTGGGTGGTCATTAAACAGTAGGTGAAAGGTGAGTAGGTGAAGAAAGCAATCCATTCTCATCTACATAACTGGCCATCACCACGCCCCCTGCAGGTCAGCATTTCTAGCAGGGATAAGATGAGCAGTTATTTAAAAAGGTACAGCCAGAGAATAGCTGTAAAGTGTTTATAGAACACCTATAAAATGACACTTGAGGTTCAACCAAAAGGCTGCTTTACAGTTAAAGCATAGATTCTAAACTACTGGCTGACCATCTGCTCTGCAAGAAGCCACCTTCACACTCACTAACCCGGCCACTTGCTTCCACCTTTCTTTTTGTCCTCTTTTATAAGGAACCTATAAATTGCAGGGCCAGGGAGGTGTACATCACATTTGACTTTGAATTCTTTGACTTACGTTGTTGGGCCAGGTCTGCTAATAGACACACTAGCATTTATGTGGCTGGTCCTTGTGAAATAATAGGATCTGGTTGAGTTGAATTGCTATGTGTCATTATAAAGCTATCATGGTGGGCCAGTTTCTTGATCTTGACAACTTGGTATTGGTGGTTTATGTGCTTAATAGTCATGACACCCCCACCCCACCAACTTACAAATATCACAAAAGGTTGTCCTCTGAGAAGTATTAACTAAACAATTATTGAAAATATGAGTGAAATTATTGGGACTTTTCAAGCTCTAGGCCATTAAATGTGGTATTAATTCTGTTACTCAGTACATTTTATCGAGATGTCAATATGTAACAAAGGAATACTTTTGAGTGATATTTCAATTATAGTGTGATGGGGTCAGATGAATCTGCTTCCTCACAGTAAACTTGTTTCTTCAGTAACTAGAAAGTTCATGTCTATTTTGTTCCTTACTCTTGAATAATACTATAAATTTTCTTGCTTTGGTGACTTAGAATTATCATTTTAATTCTTCCAGTGAGCATGTAATGAAATTATATAGATTTTGCCTTTTTAATTATATTCCAGTTTGACTCTCTTTTAATATCGTGCTTTGGTGAATATAAATTGATAAGACTGTAAGAGCTAAGAATACCACCTCAGCAGATAGACCGGATTTCAATGTCTCCACATGGTCTTCATGTAATTTACATCTTTTTCAAAAAAATGGAACAAATTATAGGTGACAGTGGGCTCTCTGTAAAATTGGTTACTAAATACAAAGCCCCAATGATGTCCTCTCAGGCTATATTTTTTTGTTTTCTATAATATTATGTGATTAACTTGTAAAATATGGGCCTTTGTTTTCTCAGTATTCAGATGTTTTGTACTGGTTCTATATAATTGCTCTTCATCGTTTCAGATTTTTGTGAAAGCTTTTGGGGAATTTTTTCATTAAAATTTAGAAATCTTTATTAACATCATTGTAATCACAATAATAAACATATGAAACATGTTTTGTACATTGTTTTGTACAGCTCCTTCTAAAAGAATACTTTACAATTTAATGTAGTCTCAGATCAAGACTAGATTTAGAAAACATATTTTATATTATAAAATGTAATCTACATGTAATTATCTTATTGAAATCATAGTAATCCATTTTCTAACAATATTTATAGGGTTTATTTAAATGGAATGTAAAAAAGCATACATGTGGATTATAGAAAATGCAGTTATAAAAACTATATAGAAGAAAGTTAGGTGAACAATATTTTAGATATCACAGTAGTTTATATTTTTAGGCAATATTACTTTTTTCTAGAGAAGCTGCTTTATAATATTTTTTTTCAGCTCAATTCTGTATTTGTGGTTATTTCTATAAACAGATATAGGTACTCATCATAATTATAATGCCTACATTGTGTTCTAGTCTACAGATCTGTTATAATTTATTTAACCGATTAACAACAAATATTTATAATTTTTCATTATTTTAAATAGCACAATGAAGAATAACTATGCACATGCCTTTTCTTACAATATATACAATTGTCTACCATGGCATACATTCCTAATATTGGAGCTACTGAGGGAAAGCGTGTCCACATATTAAACTTAAGTAACAAATATATATCACAAAAAGGGTTTTCAGACGGGCTGTATTAGTTTGTATTTCTATCAGTGATTTCACAACCTGACTAACACTGAAGTTGGCGAACATTTCATGGTGTTTAGTTTTATAGGCAAAATAAACATATATGGCCATTTCCTTGGATTTATTTTTGAGCTTTAAAGAAGTTATTTTATGTGAAGTTCATTTTTATTTCTTTTTGTGAAGCATATCTTTTGCCTGTTTTCTAATGAAAATACTTGCCATGTTTTCTCCTCTCTCTCTTTCTCTCTCTCTCTCTTTCTCTCTCTCTCGCCAGTTCATTACTTTAGGTTTTTATCAATATTTATCTTAATATTTTCTGGAATTTATTTATAATGTAGAGCATCCCAGAGCTATTTTTCTAGCCAAAACAGGTTGCTTTTAGATGTTCTTCATATTAGAAAGACAAGAATTGACCGAAGACACAGAATTCTAGATTTTTCTCTGCTTTCATAGTTTAGGAAAGGTATATGAGTAACATACTCTCCCCCCCCATACAATAATATATTTCTTTTCTGTTTAGTAGAAAAAAGATAAAGTTATTGTATCCTTGTTTTACTTCTATCAAAACTCTATAGATGTTAGCTCATTTTCTCTGCCATCTCATGTTGTTAAAGGGTGATGCTCATCCTTATTCTCTTTTCTTTGTGGATGATCCAATCAATCTGCCAAAATACTGCATTCTTTCTTTAAACTTATTGATGAATAACTATGTGAGGGTATCTCTCTTAATTGATTGCCTTCGATTACTTTTCCTGACCCAAAGTAAGATATATTAGTCTGAAAATACATATATTCCATCAATTTAGAAAAAAGTTATATTTATTGAATTTCTGATTATGTATATTTTTTCAGATATGCTGATCACTATTCTGGCTCTTTGTTTATTGCCTTTTTTAATATCTACTATATCAATCAATGTTCTTAAGAAAAAAGAATCAATAGGTTGTCTGTCTCTGTCTGTCTATCTATCATCTACCTACTTACCTACCTACCTTCCTACCTATTACCTGCCTACCTACTACCTACCTACCTACTTATCTACCTAAATACCTACCTACCTGTCTACCTATCAAAGAGATTTATTTCAAGGAGTTGGCCTACAGGATTGTGGGGCTGGCAAGTCACAAATTCACAGGGCAGACCCGCATGTTGAAAAGTCTCTAGGAGAACTGATGCTGCAGTCTTGAGGCAGAATTTTCCTTCGGTAAAACTCCAGTTTGCTCCAAAGGCCTTTCAGTGATTGGATGAGGCCCACCACATTATGGAGGGAGAGAATCTCCTTAAAGTCAGCTTACTGTAGATGTTAACCACGTCCACAGAAGGCCTTCACAGCAACACCTAGAAGGGAGTTTAACCACATAATCAGGTGTTATAGCATAACCAAGGTGACACATAAAACGAACCCTCACACCTGCCACTCTTGACTTTTTCACCTTTCATTTTTCTTTATTTCTGTATCAATCTGTGTTATTTCTGAAGCCTGAATTCTAAAACTGATGAGATATTCTTATTAGATATTGATTATGTGATTTCATTTTTTTACTTATTTCTTATTTACCTTATTTTCTTTTTTTCAAAATCTTTTTTTTTTTTTTTTTTTTTGGTTTCTCATTAACTTATTTGACACTAAAAACAAGTTGTCAATTAAATTTTATTTTATTATCTGGAATAAATATTATTTATCACCAAAGGGGATTCTAAAATATATCCTCTACTTATCATGTTTCTTCCTAACTTTCCTACTGGATAGTTTTTGTCTTGACTTGAATTAGATTTTCTCTCTTGTCATTTATATTTTAAATTGGGGCAATTCTGTTTAAACCTGCTACCAGTTCAAAATAACAACTAGAATCTCCTTTGTTCTTAAGACTTTTAATATAGATTTTGACTGAATAGTGTACCTTCACTTGAATTTTAAATTGTTGTATTCTATAATTTTTCAGTCATTCAGTTGCCTGGGGGACTTAAGCTCAGGGACTTCGAACCAGTTGTGGAGGCATTTTGAGAGAGTTTCTGCCATATGTGTGGCCTCCAAAACAGTGAAAACCTTTGCCCTGGGGGATCAGCTCAGATAAAGCTGTTCTTGGGGTTGCTAGAGAGTGACTATTAGGTTTTGTTCTATTCCGTTACTTTGGGATGGGCCAGTTACTATGGCAGAATTTATGTTGGTCAAATGTAATTAAATTAAGGTGTAAAATTTTCTCTGAATAGATAGATTTCATTATCAAATTAAAGATACTTCTAAATTGTGAGTTTGTTTCTTTTCCCTGAATCTTTATTCTGGACATGATTATTCTAGAAGCTGAGTGCAGATCAGGAAGATGGCTCTTACTATTCTGTTACCTCTTTTCCACACTTACTTAATACCCTGAAACTCACTGGTAACATAGCCCTTTAGAAAGTCAATCCTCAGTTGTTTAAACACCTGCTATGTCTCTAACCACAGACTTCTCTTATAAGGATGCTTAGAATGAATCTTAAAAAAACAAAAACAAAAAGCAAAACACCAAAAAAACTTAAATTCAACATAATATACATAGTTCTGCAGTAGCGAAACAGTCAGTTAATCCTAGGGTACGCTACTCCAATTTGGTTTATCCTTTCCACTTCCCCAGGTAACATCACATTGCCTTCTTTAATTTTAGTTCTTTGGGTTGATTTGGTGAGTTTTAAGGAATTTTCTGAAAATGTGCACTATGCTAAACATTTCTTAATTTTTTTCTAAAAACATTTCACGTTTTGAATGAACTCTAAGCTGGATATGTGGTATGAAGTTAATCTGGCTGTGTATAAGGTAAAATGAGTATTTCTATATAATAATCCTCACTTTTCTAAGGTGATTTATAAAGTTCCATAAAATAATTAAATTTAGAAAAAAATTAATAATATTTCTTTGAAGGTATAAAGGTTTTTGGAAACATATACATTTAAACTGATTTTATAGAAAGAGCAATGTAGAAATTAAAGAATCTAACAATTATTTATTGGTGATATTTCTATGTGAACAACTCTATATGTACTTAATCTTAATGACAATTTCTTTTTGTGCATAGTTACTTTAAACTTCAACCTGAAAATAAGAATGGTCAGAGTCCTAGTAAATTGAGAAGAATGGATTATCCAAAAATGAATAACTAGATAGTTTGGTCTAAACCTCCTGTCCAGACAAGTCAGAAAAGTGGAGAGAGGGGACTGCAAATGTTATTTATCAAAATTTGGATCCAGTGAATCCATTGTTTAGAGGGACATTTAAATACATATATAAGAAAATAAGAAAGATCTAAATTCAATATCCAAAATTTCTACCCAAGTAGTATGAGAAGAGCAGTGAAAGCCGACAGCAAGCCTAAGAAAGAAAACAATAAAATGAGAGCACAAATCATTGAGACTGAAAATAGAAAGGAAATATAGGCAATATAGGAAATACAGTTAGTATTCATTGAAGAGAATCCTTGTACAATGGGCCCACACAGTTCAAGCCTGTTATTCAGGGTCCAATTGTATATGTAAGATGATCAATCTCAAACCTAATTAAAAATAAGAAAATCAATCTAATTAAATATTCTACTACAGTGACGAAGACTGAGACAGGTGATCGTGCTCCAGATGATAAGGATCTTCCATGGTTTTGTTAAGAGTGCAAATTCACTGAGCACCTTCAGAGGGCATTTTGGCTAAAGTGTTTACGTGGAGATTAGAGGCCACAAGAAAAGGTTTTGCTCGTTCTATAAATAGTCCAAAAATAAATAAATAAATAATAGTTACAGAAAAATTCCCATTTTAATATCAAAATGTGAATGCATTTACAATTTTATACAGAAATCCCACTTACAGAGTTTATTCAATTAAGATAAAATTGCATAAATACACAAAGATTATACATATATATGTGTATATATATATATAATATTTGTATACAGTTATTTCATTATTCATTGAGCATGGCCATAATTATAATGTTCATCAAAAGTAAAATTGATTAATAAGCCATAATACAGTTATATAAGAAATACTACACAACATTTAAAAAGTGAAGTAGAAGTTCTGGAGATTAGTTGTAAGATGTGGATATACTTAGTAATAAACTGTACACATAAAATGATTAAGATGGTAAATTTTGTGAGTTTCACCGTAATTAAAAAAGTGAAGTAGACTCATTTATATTTATATGGAAAAGAGTTTAAAATGTGATTAAATAAATATTAAATGGAAAAATAAGTGTAATAATAGTGTTACACTGTGATTAATTATGTCTATAGAGAATGCATGTGTAAAAGTGTACAAGAGTACCAATTCAGTCAGTTATGGGAATGACAAGATTAGCTTAAGGTTGAGAGAGTTTATACTCTTTTCACTATTTTTTTAAATAGGAGCAGTCATTACATTTAAAACAAAGTAAAAGGAATAAGAGAATATAAAATTGACAGTATTCAATGAATTATGGCCTCTCTTATATTATAAATATCTATGACGGGGAAATTTATGGAAAATATTCTTTAACTATATTATTTTAAAATTAACTTATGCCATTATAAATATTTTCGTATGGCTAACTTTACTTCATTAAGTAATAATGCTAACAACACACTTAGGTATTACTTAGGCCTCTGACACCATATGGAAAAGGAATATGTGATGGATGCTTTTGCCTTCCTTCTGCTCCAGCTTCCTCTAGGATCTGTTGGATGATTTCCAGCCATAATACTTAACATAAGCATCCGTAATTTTTATTGACAGCAGCTATCTTCAAAATGTCAAATCTATAATGTGTGTGCAAAATATTCTAACAGGTGCAATAGCGACAGCTTAAGGTCAGAATGATACACACACAAAAATTAATGAGACCCTATGCTTTGAGAATATTTATGGCATTCTTGTTATTTTTCCAGTTCAAATAAAGGTCAAGAAAAAAATATTTGTGTAGGGGTGAGGGACACAAGAAGAAAAAAATGACTTTCTCTTTCTATAAGTATTCTGAAAAGATAAATAAAAAATAGTTTTCAAATAATTGCCTACTGAATGGTGAAGAGAAAAGATGTGTTTTACTTTTTAAAGTAGAAGTTTTACAGCACAAGCGAAGGGGAGGCTCTGGGCAGGAGGATGCAAAAGGCATTTCTAGCAGTTGGTGTTCACCCTGGCGCGTTCACACTGAGCCCTCGCGGTGACTGCTCCCAGATTTACAGGTACCAGGGGGCGATGCCGCCTGCTCATTCAGAGAGAGAGCTCTTGTTTCGCAGATTTACATTAACAACGTGAATTTGTCAAGATTCATTCAGATGCAAATAACAGAAAACCCATTCGCCTTCCTGTGTCACTTCTGGGGCTCTCAATTCCTCATTTGGGGCCTAGGCTAAGTAAACAAATGATAGCAACAGCAAATCCACCTCGGTTTGAAACTTTCTTGTTCACAGGGTGTCCACTAGAGTAAAATCCACACACCGTAGATCTAAATCTGACAGACACAACTTTATGGTAATGTAGTTGCATATAAGTAACACTGAAATATGAATGTATGACAGGTTTTAGCTATATATTTATAAAAGATTGGTGAGTCATATTTTGCCTGAAGATTCCCAAATCTTTTCGGCCTGGTACCTTTGAAGATAGAACGTAAGTTATTCGTTACTGTCCCTGAGACCAGATTTCATACCCTCTATCACACTTTCCTCTCCAAGAAGAACAGGGACATCTCTCCTGACAGTAAAGCGTCAGCTTTGATCTAGGAATATTTGGAACCCGCAGGCTGTTGCGACTTAATTCATTTGCAATTTCTTTATTCTCCATTGTTATCAAGATTCAAATAGAACATGAACTACTTCTTTGGCTGAGTTCTACCATTTGCTTCTCTCCTCAGTCTTGCAAAGTACTGGGTCAGCTTTAAAGCTGTGACTGCAGCATTATCATAAGGATGAGATGGTGAATGCTTCCTGTGAAGACTGTTCATTCTTACCATTCTGTTAAACCTACTCAGTGACCTAAACAGGTCAGTAAAACAAGAAATAAAATAAAGACATAAAGATGGGGAGAAATAAGTAAATTTGGCAAGTTCATAGGATAAAAGGTAAATAAACAAAAATTAATTTTATTTCTGTATTACAGAAAAGAACAAATAGAAATAGAATTTTTAAAGTTTTATTTTAAAGTACATCAAAACAAAATATTTAGGTAAAATTTAGGTAATATATATAAAAGCTATACATTGAAAATAAAAAAAAATTGGTAAGAGAAATTGAAGATGACGAGTTAATAGTGAGTACACAGACTGGAAGATTCTATATTGATATTAACTTAAGTTTCACCAAGTTGATGTGGAGATTCAAAGTCATCCAATAAAAATTTCAATAAAAATTTTCAAGCTCATTCAAAAATGATGTATCTAAGCATAGTACCTACAATAGTCCAAATAATCATAAAATAGAAAAACGATGTTGGAGGAATTACATACCTGATTTCAGTAACTACTATAAAGCTACAACAATGAAGAGGGTGTACTTCTGGCATAAAAGTAGACAAAAAGATCAAGAAAATAGAGAGTTCATAACTGCGTACTTCCATGATCAGTTTTTAGCCTAGTTACCAAGTCAATTCAGTGGAGAAATAAAAGTTTTATTTTTTAAAATATAGTTCTTCAAAAAGTGGAAAAATGAATGGGGCAAAGTAATGCTCTACTCTTACTTCATACCATACGTAAACACTAATTTGAGAGGGATCAATTATATTGTTTAAGAATAGTTAGAAGTATATGATGATGGAAATCAGAATTGTGTCTGCCAATGGGTGATGAAGATTAACGACGGGGAAAAGAAATGTAATATGTTTTATATTTTAAACAGTGGATTGGTTACATGGGTATACATATGTGTCAAAATTCATCAAAATGCACATTTAATATTTCTGCTCTTCACTCTAGGTAAATTTTATCTCAATTTTAAAAAACCTCAACTGCAAAAGAAAGCACTAACTCTGCACATTTTCACTTGCATGACACCCACAAGGAACTCTTGACATATCCAAAATAAATGAAAAACACCTTTTGCAATTAAAATCTGCTTTGGTTTAGTGGAAATATAAACCTCTTTTGAATTTAGCCAAAGAGGGAAAAAATGGCTTTACAAAAGACCCCTTAAGAATTAAAAAAATTGGCCAAAGCAATCAAATATTTAAAATTAAAAAGTATTGTCATGTCTTTGGAATACAGCTATGTCTATATGACACTAAACATCCAAATGAAAAGTGAAAAATTCAAACATGCAGATGTTTTCTTTTAGACCAACAAATATTTTGATGTTTTCAACTCTAAAGATAGAAGTCTTTGCATAAAGTTAATTTTGGTTGGAATGACTTTACCTACATTAAACAAAGATGAAAGAGTAGAATGAGATGCTAGAGATAAAGTTACAATTAAATATTGATGAAAGTTGACTTTGGGAAAGTACTGTGTATTCCTGAAGTAGAAGAATCCAAAAATTTTTGTGCTGATTCAAAATGAAATGAAGTTTGTGGTTGCAGCTCTATTTATTTTTCCCAATTGTGTTCAGCATTTTATATATTTTCTAAAAGTTTATTAGGTTTTATTTTCAAAAAGTGTTTTTACTTAAGAATAATGAATACTAAAAGATTTAAAATATATCACCAAGGAGCTACTGGACCATAATCTTTATATGCATTTTTTTACTTTTCTAAGAAGGCCGATCATCTTCTCATCTCATTGAACTATGAGGCTCAACTGATAGTATGTTTGAGAATGAAGTTAAGGAACTATGACACCACACTCACTATATGTGTCATTCAAAATAGTTGTGAGGGCTGAAAAATGTTAATAGTGTCATATAAATCAGTTTTAGGGGAACGTTTATATTTTTACCTATTATTTTTTTTTCTTATTTCACTTCTATCATTTCTTGCTTTGCTTATAAATAATTGCTTATAAATTTCTTTTGGCCAAGTCCCTTAGGTTTAGATGTTTAGAGATTTAGCATGTTGCCCCTAGCCATTGGTTATCCTAATCTTTTATATTATTATCAGGTATACACCAGAATATTTCATTTTTTAAAATAAAACTATGCACATTCATATGTTCAGGATACAGACGGATTGAACATGCTTCTTTGTAGACTCTAGTCACTGTTACTTTTGTTAGAGTTTTGAAGGGCAGAGTGGCCACTGACTGAGCAGAGAGGCCGATGAATATTGTGTTTATGAGGACAGCCTCAGAGGCCGGGTGCTTGAGTTCAAATTCTCACCCTGCCACTGCCACTTTACTGGGTATATGGCTTTTGGAAGGAACCTAACTCTCTTTGAATCAGTTTTCTTATCTTTAAATTCTCATTAGTTTAAAATATTTCAGAGTGTACTTTTGCAAATGAAACATGTTAGTACATTTAAAATGCTTGGAAAAAGGGTAAGAAAAAGGTAGCAGTTACTTTTATTATATATAGACATCATCATCATCAGGCATCTTAAAAGTATATAGATAACAAACAGCTGCGGGTGGGAACATAGATCCAAACAGGGAAGCTGATTTTTGAAGACACGTTAGGTTGTTGAGGTTGACTAGGACCTGGGAGCTTCTGTGTGCCACTTATTAAAAATGCAGGTGAGTCTGGCTGCACAAGTCTAGTACAGGTTTCCCTTGGGAGTTATTGGAAGCAAGCTGCCATTAACTGGTAAGCTGATATTTTCCTTTTCAGTGGTTTGGCCTCACTTCTATGGGGAATTCAACCTGTAAGCCCGGCTGAATGCTCAATAAAGCAGTGAAATAGAAATCAAAGTGTTATTTTTTGCTTTAGAATTTCATAGCTATGAATCGATTGATCTCTTCTTTTTAAAAGCCATTTTAAAGATAGCTTTTAAGAAGGCAAACAACGTATTGAAGTATAAAATCCTCATCTTAGTGTTCTTAAAAGCTAAAAAGAAGTATGGAATATACCTCATAACACTTTTAACTGCCTGCTTTTCATCTTGTTCTTGAAGACAGAGGAATATTGATTCTAAGGCTGACTATGTGTTAGAGATGCTGTTGATCACAGGGGTGGATATTGACTTTAAAGGTGCTCAAGATACTAGGGTATTAGGTTCCATATTTACATTGTTCTTTTCCCTCTGTTTCACTTTGCCCTATTGACAGATGACAGATTTTTGGTTATGAGGGACGTTGTATGTGTGTGTATATAATGGGTGTGATAATCTGAGCTGAATAATAAACAAGAAAATAGGAATTCACTTGAATTCCAATGGAATTCACTTGAATATATTGAGAAATTACTTCAGCAAGCAGGATATAGTCTTACATGATGACATTATCACTTCTACTTACACTTTTTTCTTTCTTATCTTGAAGTGTGTGCTGGACATGTTATGGGCACAATGGACACCATAAATTGCCTTTATGCTTTTAAGATCACAGGAGTTTTATTTACAGTGTTCCTCACTTCCATGTTATTACAAACCACAATTTTCCAAAATAAATCTCCTTACTGATATTTTCCCATACTGATAAGTATATTCACATAGAATCAATCATTGAGCAGGACAATTAAATAAATTTGAGCAAACCTGACTTTGCATGAGCCACCTCTTGGAATCGCTCGAACAGTCGAGCGACTGTGCTCCCCGTGTGTGGTCTGGAGTGCGTAGGTTGGACTTGTCAGAGCAGCTGTGCAAACAGCCCACCTTCCCTATGTTTAGATACCTATCTGGACTCACGGAATAATGGAGGAAATAAAAACTGCAAACTGTAATAAAGGTAGAAAATATGTGTTAGTTATATTTCTCCTTAATCCTAATAAGGAAACCCAGACTACACACTTCTTTGTTTTTTTCCAAACATATATTTAATACATCAACTTTTTAAAAGGCCATATACTTTATGTATCATGTTTCAATACCCAAGTGTGCTCTGTTTAATACACAAGTGTTGCAGCGCTGTAGCGTCAGGAAGCGAGGAGATAATCCTCTGTTGGAACCCTCAGTTATGTGGTGCTTCTCTACATTTGTACTGTGATAGAGAGTACTGTGGACAGGTCTGGCATTTTAGTTTTTCCAAATATCCCCTTTATCAAATCCCTTCACTCTTTACGCTAAATAAATACATTTGATTTATATTACAAATACGATGAAAATGACTTGAGTTCACTTAACAATGCCATCAGGTAGGCTTTAGAGGGGATAGGAAAGAAATTCCAATGAACATATATACATATAATAAAACTTTTATTTCTTTCTATTGGAATTAAAGAATTGAGTAAACGATAATTTCCACTTCATCAGTTTGTATTTTGGATGAGAAATAGCTGACTGGCAGGTGGGTACTAGACTTACAGGTGGATCACTTTGTAAATTATACAAACGTCTATCCGCTTTGCTATACACCTGAAAGTAATATAAAATAATATCGAATGTAAAAGAAATTAAAATTAAAAAAATTAAATTATTTCTTTTGAAAAAAATAAAAAAAAAAACCAAAAAGGAATAGTTGGCAGAGCCGTTTACTTTCAGGACAAAAACTCTATTTGTGGAGTAAAAATTATTATTTTTCAGAACTACTTTGCCAGGACAATATTTTAGGAAATATTAATTTAGATCCTCTTCTAAATATTTTGTTTGCTGAAACATTTAAACTTAAATATGAATTTATTAAATATGAATTTGTGGGGGGGGGCACATGTACACAGATATCAGGCTAGCTAAATATCACAATTTCTTCCCAATTAAAACTAGGAAATTCAGAGGTACCTAAAATAATTTCAAATCAAAATTAATATAATAAAATAGTAAAAATAAAACATGTTAATACTATAGTACAGTAAAATATTGTTTTATCTGTTAAAAATGTCTACCAAATTGTAATAACCTAAAGCAATAACAATGTTCGACCTGTAGATAAATTATTTTTCAAAATGTATAACTTTTTCCGACATAGATTATGATTCAAACCATTTCAGGGCACTTCGCTGTTACAAGGTGAAAGTTCAGGAGGAATTTAATATGAAATTGATTGTGGTTAGGAAACCAGGATCTGACCGTATTTTTCTTGAATAAGCAAAAGCAAAAGGGACCTCAAATTATACCCTTTACCCCACACCAAACACCTAAAGCAACATTGTGACCTCTTCTAAAGTTGCCTGGGGACATAAACTCAGAACTTATTTGCAAAATGGTTTTGTAATTGAAATTTTAATATCACTTCATAAGCAGAACTTGTCTCCTTGGGTGTCCAAAGAGTGCCACAGACACTTTCAGGCCGTAAATTCCCTGCTCATGGGGTCCCAGAACAGTGGGAGGGCTTCAGACCACAAAAAGTAAACTCAGTTTCGCCTCCCTTTGAAGAAGCAGAATTAGAATGGAGACGGTTCAGAATCCCCTGGTGCTGAGGTCTATGTCCCTGGTTTCCTCCAACGTTAGGCCCCACGGCAAATGCTGAGCTCTTCCAAAGAACCTGTATCTACCAGGCAATATGGAAGTAGCAAGCTGGAGAGACCAGATGTCCCTGATGGCTGACTCTAGCCCAAGGTTTCAGAGTTTTGACAACTGCAAATTCTCACGGGTTCACGAGTCTGCTATTGGGCAAATGGTATTTTGTTTTATTTTTTAATTTAAAAATTAACTATCACAGAACCATTTTGAGCACACAAGCTCACTCAACCTTTGAAAACTCTCTTTTGAGGCAAAGCAGTCTTCATTTTTTTTTTTTTTTGATGCAAGCTCTTCAGTGGAGGAAAAAAGACAAAACAAACAAACAAAAACAAAAACAAACAAAAAACCCAAATACGATATTTCTTCATCTTGGTCCATTTCCTGGAATTGGCTCCATCCAAGAAAGACAGAATGAAGCCACCACAAGAAAGGCTTTCTCACTGGAAATCCAGGCCGGGTGCCAGCCAGAGCCTGGTGGATGCTTCGTGGGAAGGCGCATTCTGCGAGGTTTCCACTCTCAAGAACCTCGGCCCAGCGTTTGAGTCAGCAGGTGATTCAGGACCATCCATCACTGATTAGAGTTTTATTATTATTATTTTTAAAAGCGGTTCCTTTCTACATCCTTGAATATATCGTTACGAGACGTGTGTTTCCTAAAAGATAGGGCTCCAAGTCTAACCATGTCTGAAAACAGAATTCTCTTTAATTTTCTTAAGTGTTCTCGAACCACAAACCCTCTATAAACACCATAACCTATCTTTACTACATCTCAAAGGCAAAGCCTTTGCAAAAATGGGGGAAATTTTATAATTCACATTTTAATTTTATGTAATTTTTTTAGCATATGGGGGCAGAAAATTACAGGCGTTGTAGAAACTCAGGACGCAAATAGAAAGGCCACCAGGTCGTGTGGGAAGGAGGCCGACGGTGGAAGCCCACTCACGATGTGGTGTCCTGTCCTTGGCGGGGTCACCGCTCACCCCACTCTCACCCTTTCATTCCCTCTGCGAAGCCCTGTCCCTGACCTGCATTCCTTTCCATGGCCATGTCTGTCTCCTCCCACCCCCCACAGTCTTCTCGTTAAGACTTCTGCAGAGCCGGGTGATAGTTCCCAATAATCATTTATATCTGGCTTCTCTGCACAAAGCATTAGAAATAGATTACTATCAAGCAGAATGCACACTATCTTATTTCTATGACACAGAGTTAAAAAGCAACACATACACTGTAGCAATACCTTGAGAAAATTCAGTCATTTCATTAGCAATATAGATTACATGAATATTATAATAATTTGTTCCATGCAGTTTGTGAAGCGATTGTAAAAAGCGCTCAAAAAACCCAAACTCATAAAAAACATTAATATTTCTATCTATGACTCAAGCTCTACTTTAAATAATAGAATACTCGGCAGGAGGATGGAAAGCGTTATTGCTCTTCTGAATTCAATAGTTGCTCATTATACCGTTTTAATGCAAATCTATCTATATCTATATATCTATATCTACATCTACATCTATCCACTGTAAATACATGTGGTTCCCTTCCTCTCTTTCTTTAGGACCTTCTACAATTATTATTGAGAATTTCCTTATAAATCTTATTTAAAATATGACGCCTACTCCTGATCGGGTACTCCCTATGCTCGTTACATCGCTTTGCATTTCTTCATATCCATAGTGTGACATAGTGATATGCTTCATTGCCTGCCTCTTTACTATCAGAATGTGAGCTCTGTTAGGGTGGGCATTCGTTTTGTCCTATGCTATATGCCCTGATATAAAATAGTGCCTGGGATTTGAATAGACGTTTCATTGAAGAAGATAAATGAATGGCCAATAAGCACATGAACAGGTGCTCAACATCATGAGCCATTAGGGAAATGCATTTCACAATCATGAGATACCGCTTTACAGAAAGTGGAGTGGACGTAATCAGGATGACATACAAAAACAAGTGTTGGTGGGGATGTGGTCAAATTAGAACCCTCATAAATTTCTGGCGGGAACGTAAAATGGTACAGTGATTTTGGAAAAAAGTTTGACAGTTTCTTAAAAAGTTAAACATAAATTTACCATACGACCCACCACTTCCACTCCTAGGTATATACGCAAGTGAAATAAAAACATATGTCCCCATGCACGTTAACGTTCACTGCATCGTTATTCATAAGAGCCCCAGACTGGAGCCAACCCAAGTGTCAGTCAGCTGGTAAAGACATAAGGAAAATGTGCTATATCCACATATACTAGTGGAATATTCTTCAGCACTACAGAGGAGCATATTACTGATACATACTACTACATGCATGAATCTTAGGAAACTATGCTAAATTAGAGAAGTCAGGTGTAAAAGACTCCATATGTAGAATTATATTTATATAAAATGTGTAAAAAAGAGACAGAAAGTTGAATAAATGTTGCCTATGGCTGGGGGTGGAAAAGGGAAGCGACTCCAGTGGACAGAAGAGATTTTGGGGGGGGGGGCGGGGGGGACAATATTTGAAACCTAGATTGTGATGATTTTTGTACAACTGTATATTCACTACAAATAATTTAATTTTACACTTAAAACAGGTGAATTTAAAAAATGTAAATTAAGACTTCATTAAAACTGCTAAAAAGGAACTAATACAAAGTAGAACCTAGATATTTGTTGAATAAATATGGTGCTCAATAATGATCACAAGCTCAGAAGAAAGCAAGCATGAAGTTGTTTGACCTACAAAATGTCTTTATACAAATAACATTATACAAACAAAAATATACTTACTTTATATACATATAGTGTAGGTTCGTGTAGGCACGTATATGTGCATGGATGTGTTGTGTATATATGTATTTCCACAATCTCAGGGAACATCTTACAATGTAAGAGGCTTTAGAACCTAAAATATACAAGTGATGTTTTAGGTATGGTTGTAAATTAGGAAGAAATAAGTCAAGATTCCATTCCATTATAGCAGATTCTGGAGTGAAGAGTTTTGCCCCTGTACTGTCCCCAAGTACGGCCACTGTGGTTTGAAGGGTAAAGGTTTAATGGGGGGGAGGAAGGGGAGGCTCCTGTAACCTTAGTGAAGTAGTTGAATGACCAGAAGGCTGCTCAGACTTGATGGTCTGCTGAAGACATGAGGCTGTGAGGCCTCTGCAAAGTCTCACTACTCTGCATCCCAGTGTCTGATGCACTCTTCAGCGCAAAGGTAGCCAGGAACAACTCAAAGTAATTATTTTTGATAATAATGGAAAACAGCATCTGTACGTAGCATTCCGAAGCTATTCATGCAGCAGGAAGGCAAAAAATAGCAAACTTTTAAATTATGATAGACGCTTTCTATAAAGTGGGTATTGATGAAAGAAGTTCTTTGTGACTTAAAATAGAAGCTGGGGTTTTAAAAGTTATTTTCGGAAATGGAAGCTTGCTTTGTAAATTAAGCTTTGGCATTAAATCCTTTCACTGAAAAGGTTAAGTTTTGGCTTTTCCATCTTAGGACTCATTCCAGGTCTCATCATTTCCTCCACGAGAGGAAGCGATTGGACCGGGTTACCTTGTTCCAAGTTATGAGACGTAGACATCGCTTCTTCCCCGAGTGCCTGAGAGTCAGCTAACAGTCACTGCTTTGGACAGATCTATGAAACCAAGAAGCAGCTTAACGGAGAGAAATAGTGCTCTGAGAACCAGCGGGCGGGCTCTGCCCTCAGCTGCCGCTGTGGTGTGAGGGCCTAGCAATCAGAAAAAGTTTTCATCTTTTACTATGATATGCAATCACAAATAAAAACAGGACTCAGAGTAAAGCAGATGAAGAAAAGTTCATTAAGTTTATGTTTGGAAAGAAGCAGAATGATTGAAAGAAAGAATGCCACTTTCGTGTTATCTGATCACTTAAGCATCAGTCACTGATTTTTCCGGTCACACTCCCCTCAGATAAAACCCACGGTGTTTGACGTGTGGGCAGAAGTATATTGGTAGTAATGAACTGGTCAGGGATATTAAATATTCTTCTCTTCTCATGTTGATCCAAAAGTCTATCTGCCAAAATTTATTAATTGAATATTTGCTCTCCAATTTATTTACATATCTGCCAAAAGTGCTTTTGAAATTTTTGGCATGAGTTACTCTGGATAAAAAGAAATATGAGCTATAAAATAATAAAATAAACTTGAAAATAGCCGCTAAATGTGTTTGATTTTTTATGAACAGCCAATACCTCTGTTATTCAGAGTAATTTGAATCTTTTAAACGATATGTATGGAGTACAGAGGATAAAACAACCACGAGAAAGCTATCATAACAAGATTCCTTATGTTCACAATTTATTCCAAGAAGGGCCCCTTTGTTATTCATAGAAGAGACTTTAGTTCTAGATGTAAGAGGTGGAGCTCGTTATTAGGTGATTTTATTTTTTTAGAAATCATACGGCATGAAACCAGTCAAAAGCATCAGAGAAACGTGCTATGTACAAGGATAAATGACCTCTTCAGAGATGAGTATAAACAGAACATTTATTAAAGTACTTCATAAAATTCTAGAGTGCCCAGAGAAAATTCGTACAGAAACTTGTGTAAGGAAAATAGTTTTGGCTAGTACTGGAAATGGCATAGTTCTCGGTATGCATCCACCTGTACTCCCCACCCCCCGCCCGCCCACCTCAGTTTTATTCCTTCAATGTCATAAACACTTACAGTATAATGTAAGGCATTTCTTATTCCAAACTTACCTAAGTCATTTTTCACCTGATGTCTTAAAAACTTTGGAGCAATTCGACTTACATTTTCAAACTGCCCAATGCAACAAGAGTTCATGGCCTTCTCTCTGCTTCGGCGAGGAGGGCCTAGCTTGAGTTCAAGCTTTTGAGATGTCTGGAATGGCCCCGCGTGTGTGAGAGCCAGTTTATGAAGTAAAAGTTTAGCGGGGGGACACACACGGCTAGGAGGCAGAGTGCCAAAGGACATGGCTTGCGTTCTTAATTCGAGGTAGAATTTCAGGTCAAGCAGTGATTCCAAAATTTCAGTTTGAGGGCTGATGTTGATCTATGGTGATCCTTTTTAACCACTATATAACAGATGTAGAGAAGAATAATGTAGTGATTTTTAGGCAAATTCTAAAGAATAATTTTGAGTGACTGTTGTTTCTTCATGTATGTGTGTACATACATATCTCTGTCGGTATGCACGTATAAACATACATATATATGTATATACAAAACACATATCTCTAATGTGACAGTGGTTAAACATCTCCTTTTTAATGAAATAATGGTATATAGTTGCTTAATTCAATTGATTAAATGATTGATTTTAATGTCCTGATGTGATTGAATTAAAAGTTAGCAACTCTGAGATGGAAATTCCTTTAATTAATGATCCACGAAATCTCAAATTTTAAAAATCACAGTGTTGGAGTGAGCCCCCCGTGACACTGGAAAGCAGGCGTGGGCCCCTTCCCTGTGGCACCTCACGGTCACTCCCCTTTAGGTGCTGTTCTTATGCTTCCTCCACAGACTTTTCCTCCAGCCTTGGTTTCAAGTCTGACAGATGTCAAAGGGGGCACATTTTAATTAATCATGCCGTAGTATGGATTTAAGTCACTGTGCTCCCTCTCCCAGGTTTCCTCAAGTCAAGATTAAAAGTGAAGTTAAATATGTCGGCGTAAAATAATGTGATGCTCGTAAGCAATATGTCAATCCTTGTAAATGCTCCAAACCCCCAGGCACGTCCTCCTACAGGGTGGTCACTTCTTCCCAGAGGAATTCCTCGGAGAGCCAGTCCCCTGACTCATTGCAGACGCGTCTTCCCTCTAATATTCAGTGACTTCATTCATCAAAAGAATTTGCATTTAGCTCCGCAGCTGCATCAGCCATTAATCAGACATTTTATGTAATTAAAGGGAATAATTATATAGGAAGATAATTTCTTTTTAATGTGCTTCCTACAAAATCCCCATAGCTCTAGGTTCTTGGCCTTGTTTCTTTGCCCTCAGATCTGCCTCCTTGAAAATGATTTTCTACCATGTTAACCTGCACTCTGCCACTTTGGGACACCTTTCCTCCTACTCGCATGGATGAGATCTGTGCAAGATCCCTATTCTTCTCCCTGTCACATGTCACCAGTCTTGGGGAGGTCAGTCTAGAATAACAGTCACCTGCAGCCTGTGCAAACCCAGACTTTTCAGAGCAGATATTTCTTGCCTGGAAGGAAAGATTTATCTTTCTATCTATCTATCTATCTATCTATCTATCTATCTATCTATCTATC
Organism: Pteropus alecto; assembly: GCF_000325575.1. Lineage (NCBI taxonomy): Eukaryota > Metazoa > Chordata > Mammalia > Chiroptera > Pteropodidae > Pteropus > Pteropus alecto. The sequence continues at coordinate 6,539,479 of NW_006440645.1, read as the reverse complement.
TATCTATCTATCTATCATCTATATCTATCTCTGTCATCTCTATCATCTCTATCTCTATCTCTATCTCTAACTCTATCTCTATCTCTCTACCTCTATATCTATATCTATCTATTTCCAAGGATGAAGAGACATTAGAAACAGGGCAGTCTAAACCTATATGGAAGAAGATGATAAACATTCTCTTAACTGAGTCTGAATTTCCGCAATTTCAGCTATGTATCAAATGGTTTGTGGCTATTACAGAGTCATTGTGTTTTAGAACTTGCTGCATTTTAACTGTGAGAAAGTAGTGTTTCTCTTTACACAGGATCAAGTGAAATTCTTATAAAAGCATTGTCCTCTCACTACAATACAGTAGCCGAAAATAGGTAATGTGTTGATTTATGATTCTTGGCTACAAAAAGTCATGAATTGAGGAGAAGTCATGAATTGAGAAGAGTTATTTTTTATTAACAGTTGAAATGAAATTTCTTTATAGAATGATACCTTGACAGTGCAGAAGGTATCTCTCCTTGTTCAAGAGTCTATTATTTTCCCCATCCTTCCAAAATTTTTTTAAAAAAAGATTTTTTTACTAACTCCCATTTCTACCCATTGATGGACATTGCAATTCCTAGAGAATATTATATTAAACTCTCTTTGAAGTGGTTATAAATTACTCAATTTACCAATAAATTGAAAATATGGATGTGATAAGGAAAAAACGAGAGATTATCTTTGGCCTTTCACACAGAGGACGGCATGCTATCATGCTTTTACCAAATGCAGCTCTTGAGATTTTACTCAAAGATTTTTCTTCATAGCATGAAATGAAGCAGAACATAATAAACAACTAAAATTTTATCTTAATTATAAAAATAATCGCATGCAGAATTTCTCAATCTGAATTTTACAGAATTCAGACTATGTATGGGATTTCCTTGATCAAGGAGCTTCTTAGAGTTATCTGTGTAGAAGGTCTACATCTTCTCTTAGATTCTTAAAAGCAATTCAAGACCCTCAAAATGCTAACATGCATCGATGGTATCTGTTACAATTATTTAGTGAAAAAAATAACTGATAATTATGAGATGTGCATTTCACCTTGTTCTGTGTAGCACATTCGTTCAGTGGTAACTGGCCTACTCTGGGATTCACAAAAGCAGAGCGTGAAAACAGGACTTGGGTGCTTGTGTAGGGTTTGAAAGATGATCAGAGGAAATAGGTGACAGGAGAGTGAGACAGGGAATTAGGAAAGCCAACGAAAGATGCTTTCAAGGTGACTTTACCGGCAACACACAAATGTTGCTTATACAGGAGCCTCTGAGAAATGTACAAAATGGTTTTTTCTGCATTATCCAGCCTAAGAATGGAGCCTGGAACATTTGTCTCCTGGATTCTATCATCCCTCATAAACTGAAAATCATCCTCAGAGGCCCTAACTCCACCTCCCACACTCTCTTTTTTGGGTCGTAGCCACTGGA